>NC_056741.1:674221799-674591799 GCF_019279795.1 Protopterus annectens | reverse complement strand
TTTTAATGTCATCTGTGTCACTTGTAAGCATAGAAAGGCTACTGTAAAGTTAAAATAGTGTTATCAAAGCATGTGTTGCATATCTATTTATTTATTTATTATTTATTTATTTACATTTGTTTACGGGGAAATTCCAACTGGACACAGGTCCTTTTTCGGTGAAGGGCCGGGGAGAAAAACTCCACAGAACAATAAATGAGCAGCAGACTACATGAAGAGCAACTGAATATACATACAATAGCAAATAATACATACTGCAGCAAACATTAGATATACATACAGTATGAAACATAGTAATGAACAGATATACCAATATCTAGCTAGAGGCTAGTAGTAAAGGTAGGATGTATATATAGATAGTACTAAGCACAAACGGATACTGTTCTAAACTCATAAATCAAAATCTTATATACAAATATTGCACTAAACTCAAACAGATATAAAGCAGATGCTCCACACGAAGGTGGAACAAGCTAGAAGGGCTAATGGGATGGAAGGGGAAGATAGAGGAATAAGAGAGAAGACTGAGTGAGTAGTATACATGGTAGTGAGAGGAAGCTAGGTGTAAATTTTAAAATAGTGTTTCTACAGTTATAAAATCTGCCTTAATGTTTTCCACTATAAATCTCCTGAGGCATGTTCAGTAAATTGTGGTACTCACGTAGTTATATTGGGAATGCCTTGTTACAACCATATTGCAGGTGTATGCAACTAGTCTGCTTTTGTGCTTTTGTAATGTGTACTACGGCAGGGATCAATGGTAATAAATTATATCCACATGCTTGATCCTAGAACAAACATACAGGTTAAATAATTGTAAGGCTTTCAGTGTCTTATGCCAATGAAGGAACAATACTGATGTTGTTATGGCAGTGAACATATGTGTGACAATGTGGAAATATTGAGAAGACTCACAGACACCGGTACCGTCATTCCTGTAATGGTATTAACTGATGAAAAATCATTGTTTGCAGCAACCTGCATGTTGTGAATGGTAGAAAGTTATTGATTGTCCGTGCATGTTGTGTATGTACATAGCGAAATACATAAGGACGTGACACATACACAGAAGTGTCAAATTGACCAGGATATAAACAGACTATTGATCTGATATACATACTAACAGTTGTCTAACCATAGCAGGTGTGACATACGTATATGCAAAATGAGGCTAATGGTCATGTGACATATGTGAACATGCACATAAATCAAGGTGCAACTCATGTGTAGTTAGTCCCCTGACAATGGGTTGGGTGTGTGTGAATGTCATTATGTATATCACTGTGCATAGGATGCATTTATATGTATTAAATAAATAGATATGCAGCCCAGACAAGACTTAGACAAAACAAAATTACATGACAGCATTATGGTGTTATTATATCATCTAGTATGGAAATGTAGCAAATGTCATGCTACAGTTATGTGAGGATGAGGCATTTATGTTACCATAATCAGTGATGTAATATGTGTCCTTTCTGGTGCAACTACCATACCATACATGTTGACATGAAAAAGTGTATCAAAGTACACATGTGAATGCAGTACACCATGATGTACTAACTAAAATTTATCACTGAATTGAGCCTTGTTAAACACTTTAGTAATACCTGTATAACACAACAGTAACATACATACATCAGACCAAGGTGAAACATTAGTGTGTATTACTAAGTGACCTGTTGACAATTTTACATTTCACATACACCAGCTGTGTACACCGGTCTGTGACAAATGTTGTCATCCTCTGGGCATAGGTCAATACCTCTGTTCTGCGGACTCTGGCAAAGTCTACTGGCACCAGGCTAATTCTATTTAATTTTGGCAAAGAAAAACAAAAAAGAAGAACCATCTCAGCACATGGATTACTTTAAGTACATTGTGGTAAATGGCATGCATCTACTGCAACATTATTCTGGGCATGCTCACAAGGAAGTACAGTAAAGACGACAATGACATCAACTGCCTAACACAAAACCAGAAGAAAGTACCATAAGACAGACCGACTCATACTACATGATGATTTTCCCAGCATGCAACACATTAATAAATGATGAATAGGGCATCATCTCCTTTAAAACCCTATAGTGTGAAAAAAAATACAATATAAGCATAAATGTTTGCATGAAGTCTGGCAGTACAGGTCACTATTTTGGTGGAAATAAATAATGCCTGTGAGAATTCATTAACATACACAGCATTTGCTTGTTGAAAGACTCGAACACATGGCAAGTTCAGACCTCAAAGAGAGCTGTATCAACCAGTGACACCATAGAAAGATGTGTATCTTATATGTCTTGAAGAATGCACTTGAAGGGCTTATATCAGTATCCTATTGTAATGGTTATGTTTCCCCTAACATGGATTATGAAACCTAAAAACAGTAGTCCTTTTGTGACATATCTCCAGTCTTTAACTAAGCAACAATCATTTTTCACAATTGTCTGTCAAATAGATTTTACTAGATTCCAACCCTGCCAATCATGCTTCACACTCTGAGCTGTGCAATAACCGTTTCTGCAATAGGCAATAGTAATGGAGGGTGTCAGAAAAAATACATATCAAGGTGTGAAGTAAGAAAGGCTTTTATTGTTCATTTATCCAATACAAATTATTCTGAGGGTTCCAAAATATTTAGCAATTTAACTGTTCATACAACTATGATTTATCAATATCTCTGTTGGTTGGCTAGGCTACTCTTGTCTATTTCTATTGTTTTGTACATATACATCCTAGATTTGAACCATTGCCTATCTGATGACATACAAGTCAGTATTAAGTACATATACCACAGGACAGGTCTCACCACAACTCTCATGGAACACAGATTTGACTGGCAAGAAATACACTATGTATTGAAAGGGCTTTGTTAGAAATTGATTGGTGCAATAATGTATGTGTCACAATACTACCCTCATATCATGTTGTCTTTTTATGGCGTTAAACATGGGCGCCCACAGGCTATAGAACTGTGCACCATGGACAAAGTCTTACCACAACTCTGGGACAGAAAATATTTTAAGGCACAACATCATAATTGTTGTGCAAAGCAGTCGTCTTTGCTAAACATAATGGAGGAGCCCTCTCTCAGTGTAATTGTACACAATAAAACTGTGGTGGTATGTAATTCATGCATAGCAGTATTCTGACATATATTCCATTCAGTCACTGCTGGTTTTATGCACCTATCTAACTACACAAGTTACAGGATATTGTCATGCACCATAGGAGAAGTCTGACTACAAATGTGAGATGCATTTAAAGGCATTACATCTTCACATTGCTACAAGATATATATATATATATATATATATATATATATATATATATATATATATATGCATTTAAATTGATTGAGAGAGTGGTGTGATCTGTCTCTTTGTCACAAAATAGTGCATCATTGTAGATGTACCCAGCCACGTGTTGCATAGGTCTATATTATTTTGCTGAATGGCTATTCAGCAAATAGCCATTTGTGGAACACCTATTGAGCAAAGCCGCTCTTCATTGAACAGTAAATTTTCACTAGGGCAAACCAGTGGTTATTCACCATCTGGAATTTGCCCTTTTCCCCATTGTAGTGTGATCTCAGAACTGGTATATTTAGTTAGGGGGTGGGGGTTGCAGCCCCCCACATTGGGGGTGTAGGGGCATAGCCCCCTGCCTTGGCAGTTTTAATTTTTTTTTTTTTGCGGTCACTTGGTTGGCCAACTGCTTGTTTGTCCTACTTAAAATTTGCCGTTCAGCATTCAGCAAAGAGCGGCTTCACTGAATGTTCAACGAATATTTGACAAAGTGATATAGACCCATGTTCCTACCTCCCAACTGTGCCAAATTACTCTGTCGGAATTCCAGTTGTCCTGGCTGCAAAAATGTGAGCAGGAATGGCAACAAATGGTTGCTGTTATACAAAAAAAAACTTGCATTCCTCTGTTACAGCAGTTTAACTCTGTGGCGGAATGAAAAACTTGCATTAATGTTTGGAGACTAAGGAACTAACTTTCAGAACAGACTAAGGACTAACCCTGCATTTGTGTTGTAACTAACTCTGCAGCAGACTGAAGAACTCCAAGTTTTAACTAACTCTGCAGCAGACTGATGAACCCCAAGTAAGTGTGTGTGTGTGTGTGTGTGTGTGTGTGTGTGTGTGTGTGTGTGTGTGTGTGTGTGTGTGTGTGTGAAAATGCCCCCCTTAATACACCTGGTGGCTAGAGGTACTCAGGCTCAAACCTTGAGTACAGGGTAAAAAGAGCCTAAAGTCCCTAGCCACCACCACCTGTGAGCTTTGCCCAGGTTTTATGTGCTAAGAGTTGAGAGTTATGGTGAGAAGTTTGAACTGAATTTGTATTCCCCCATTATTGGCTTTGTTTGTCCGTTTTTTTGTGCTAAGAGGTTGAGAGCTATGGTGAGAAGTGAAAACTGAATTTGTATTCCCCCATTATTGGCTTTCTTTGTCCAGGTTATTTGTGCTAAGAGGTTGAGAGCTGTGGTGAGAAGTGAGAAATGAATTCACTAAATGATAGCCATTAAGTTTCAGTCTTCCTATTTTTCAGGGAGCTGCTGATTTGGCATGGTGGTATATTGCTCTGACTGTAGTGAATAGGGTCCTGGGTTCAAGACTTGCCACTGAAATGCATAGTGGTAACACAACATTTTATTCTAGCAACTTTACAAAATTATACAAGCAATGTTTAAAATGTGTCCCTGGTTTCTGACCTTTTGCCCCCCCCCAAAAAAAAAATGAAATTGAAAATAAGTCCAAGAAGCTGTGCAAGACGCCTATGGCTTACACTACTGTCATTCTATTTATAGTGTGGGTGTGGAAGTAGACTTTTATGATGGAAATGTTCTGAATTGGGCAGTTTTTTTCATTATTGGTTCATGCATTTTTTTAATTGCCTACAGTACAGTCTATTGGGAAAATGTTCAAACAATAAATTTAAAATGCGCTCTAACAAGGGTGCTGTATTATGCAAGGAATATAATTTAATAAAGTCAAAAAGGTGTATCAAAGAAAAGAACACACATATATTTCTTGTTTTGTGTGCAAGGGGTCAATGATTTGAAAACAGCCCAAAGGTAATCTTTATCCACCACTGGCTAGATACATTTTCTTTGGATGTGGTGTGGGTTTCAATGCTGTTTCAATGAATGTGAGTTTCAAGGGCAGAGAAGTTTTAATGCCAAGTCTATTTTCATTGTGAGACAGTATTGCTTTGTTTACCAGATGTCTATTAGTGTTTGTGCATTGTTGTGCTGTAAAATGTAAAAATAAAATCCAAATAATCATTGTAGAAGTAAAGCAGTATGCACACATTAGTGTTTATGGTAAATGGGGCAAAATAGCCTGGTAATGGGACATTGGAATGGCTGCATGGAGACTCTGGTGTTGTCTGTTCTTCAGTTTGCGTTTGAAAGTTGGTATCCCATAATTCCATTGGAGTGGGTGGGGTTACGCAATTATGTATGCAAATTACATGTTAATCAATGTACAGATTTGTACCTATTTTTCATGGGCCTTGTCCAGATTTTTGATGTTTCCAGGTTGAGAGGTATGCCCATGTTTCATAATGCAGTCATCCCAGTGACTGAAGAAGCGCAATAATGTACAATGTGTATATAATTCTGGATTCAGATGTATGGCTTACTAAGCCAGAGAGCTGCATAACATTGTATTATTGCATCAATGCACAGGAAAAGGCTTACTACTAGGCTGAGATAAAGCGCAGTACAACAAATGGCCTCATCAGTGTTTAACATAGCAGTTGTCTGTGCTAAAATAGAAAGTAGCGAACAGACCCTTTGTGGCTATATCTGTATACATCAAATACATATTCAGACCAAAAGACTGATGCAACTAAGTCTACGGAGTAAATGACTGGTTTCAAACCAACTACTTAAGTAAGATCACAAACTAGAAGTCATTACCTGAATCACACACACCTCATAAGATGTTTGTATACAAGTGCGATAGTGGACATTTGAACATTTGACATCACCATTGGTTTCATAGGGTGATATATGTACTAAAAGGGACTAAAAATGATGGGAGGAACACACCATATCTGCAGGTGAAACCATTCCACTCACAGTAGAGTCAAACCACTTAGCAATCTGTTACAAAATCTGGAGTACACAGTATCAACCGCAAGCACCACAGAAGAAGTCTAATTAAAACAATGACAGAGTGCCCTTTTTTAAGGTTGGCATCATCATCAGTGTGCTGCAGAGAAGATGTGCATGATGAAAGTGAAAGTAATTAATGGGCAGCCTTCTCCCAGCTTAAATGCTTCTCTTGAGTGAAGTTTACCCATCAAATGCATTGGTGAATCCAGTCCTACCTAGCACAACAGATGCACACACACTCATGATAGACACTGCTGTATTTGAACACCTACCTATCTAATTACACAATGTACAGTACATTGTATCAACAGCAATGACCAGAGGAGAAGTCTGACTTCAGATGTGGGGCAATACACATTAGTAAGGATTAACACATCAGTATGCTGCAAAGAAGCTAGTGTGCATTGCAGGGCTGGGTGAAAGACACATGGCTTGATAAGCAGAAGTAACAACAATGTGTCAACACAAGTTATTATATATTTATTTGATAAATTATCTACCCTGTCATTCAAGCACATTGAGGAGTGTGAGCTACCTGAAGCTGTTTCACAGTGTGGTGTTTTGATGACAATCACACTAGTGAAACATTGGATTGACAATCAAGCATTTCTTAGTGTTCAGCACAGGATGACTGTATGTAAATAGTGATATTTGTTGTGCCATTTTCAAGATTTCCTCATGCTTGGACAATATGCAATGTAAATACAAACAGACAGGTCAAAATATGACAGTGCATCACTTAATACCACTGGAGAATGTTTAAAAAAGACCCACACCATTGTACACCATTTTCAATATGAAATGTTTTGGAATGAGAAAAAACTTTACATACTGAAGTCTTCAGTCAACATCACAGTTAACTGCATATACCTTTAGTATAACATTCCATTACAACATACAGAAGTAATACACTCCACTCACATTACTTTTTTTAAATCCCTCCCTGAAGTACATTGCTGACAAACTTATTTGCTCAACTGATGGCAAAGTATTAGGGCATGTGCAATTATATTTTGAGGTTTTGAACTTAAAGTGGGAGGTAACAGTAATCTATGTAGCTCCATGTCAACCTTCACACATAAAAGGAGTACAAATATAGAAACAGTTATTTCTGGGAAGGTATGAGCATTTTGGGCCTGATTATGAAACACATGAGACCAAGCCTGCTAATGCTGGTGGAATCCCAGGCTGTGGAAACACTTTGAAATAAGGAAAGGTTGTGAACAGCATACTTCATTATAGTAGTTATAATTGCAACATCCCATGTGGTATATATTCAACTCTGTTGCCTGTTAAACTGTCTGCTCCTAGTGTTATCAGCCTATATTTCCATATTACAGCAAGGCTAAGCGCGGTATCTTGAGGAGAAGTAGGCCAATGCAACCAAAGTCAAAAGCTCACAAGTTTTTTCTATAAGCTGTGAACTGCCATTTGCCATTAGTTACTATTGCTGCTCAATGCCAGGCATCATGAAATTGCTCAAGGCAAAGACTGATGAGACAGAAGGGAAAGAAAAAAGAGAGAGAGTGAGAGAGATTGTTCAGACAGGATTGTTCTGCACTTCCTCCACATGCAGATCACCACAGACAAAATTCTGTATAATATCTTAGCCAGCTATAGGTCACCTTTCATGTCCCAAGAAACTCACAATGCATACTTTGGCCTGCTGGAGATACTTACAATCAAACCTAACACCCTATTAATGGGAGACTTTAATTACTCATCTATAGACTGGGAATCCTATTTAGCCTCAAATATACAAGAACAGAGATTCCTGGACTTCATAAATACAAACACCCTCTACCAGATAGTGAATATGTTCACTACAGGCTCCAAAATACTGGACCTCATAATCACAAATATGGGAGAATGTAGCACCCCTCAATGTCTTATCCTCCTTAGCATAAAAGACATCTCCTTCAAAATCAGAATCAGTTCCATATCCCCAGTAAAACCATTAACAGTTAGAAACTATTCCAAAGAAAACTTTTATTATGTTATGGTTTGTGAAAATTCTGTACTCCTTCAAACCCTGAGAAACAGCTGCCTATGCAGAATTACTCTCAGAAGCTCTATACAACCTCTTCATAAAGGCTGCTGTACATTCCAGAAGTAAGCCAAGGGCTAGCCCCAGAATCAAACTGCCCTGGTGGCATTCCAAAGTAAACAGGATATACAACAAAAGGAAATAAAATATGGCAAAAGTCAGGTAACTCCCATAAAGATAAAAACTCTCTTATCAAACTACAAATGCAGCAAAGAGGGCTAATTAGGTCAAACAAATTAAACTTTGAGGTTAAGATAACATCCTAGGTGAAAGATAAGGTCTTCTTCAGCAATGTCAGAAACCTCAAGGACAGCACACAGCAAAGTGTTGAACTGGTGGTTAATGGTGCCACATTCAATAAGCCACAAATTAGTTCCAGCTTTACTCCCCTGTCACCTCTAACTATCCCTCAAGATATACCCACAAACATAAGCCTTCCAGCTATAACTTAGGAAGAATGTACTCATGGCTCTCATTAATGAGGAGAACACAGTCTCAATGGGCACTGATGGCATCCCGGGATGGCTCCTGAACAGTCTGAAATATGATGTATCAGGACCCCTGGAGTCACTATAGTCTTAAAATAGACTTTGTGCAGCATGAATGGAGGAATCCAGTGGTCATCCCCCTTCACAAGGGAGGACATTCAACAGATCCTGGAAACTACTGACCCATTAGTCTAACTTGTCTTATTTGCAAAGCCATGGATAGAATTATCATGGAAATTATCAGCAAAAGCATAGGAGATCTCAAGACACTGGCTCCCTAGCACTTTGCCTTTGCCAAAGGAATGTCATGCTTACTGAACCTGGTAGACTTCTTTGAAAAGGTGACTAAGGCAATGAATAAGAGGAAGGCAGTGCAAACTGCCTTCCCAGATCTGGCTAAGCATTTCATACAATACCTATTTAGGGCATTTTCAAAAAATTTATAATACTAGGCATAACCCACTTATAACATGTGGGATAGCTAGTTGCCCACAGATAAGACCAAAAAAGTTAGGCTCAGTGAGTCCTCCTCAACAAGGAGGACAGTCACCAGTGAAGTCCCTCAGGGCTCTGTGCTGTGCCTGCTCCTTTTTGGCATATACTTCTTGGAGGTCAAAATCAATGTCAAAGGCCTCTGGATGACCAAGTTTGAAGATGATTGCAAACTGGAAACAGTCACTGAATCCTCCCAAGATGAGAACACCCTTTAGGAAAGTCTAATACAGTCAAACCATTGGTGCTAAAGCTGTGGTTTAAGACTCAGTGCCAAGAAATGTATTATAGTACCTTTTAGAAAGTCACCAATCCTGGGTAACTATGTTATCAATAAAAAAACCCTAAAAGTTGATTTACTTATCAGGGATCTGGGAACTCATATAGCTAGTAACCAAGCCTTAGGCAAACATGTGTTCAAGGTAGAAATAAAATAATTTTATGTTTGCTCATCTTATAAGTAATGGCATGGCATCTAGGTCTAGAGATGTCATTGCATTACTGTACTCAACCCTCATAAGACCCATCATAGAGTACAGTGCCCCTTTAATATGTATCTGACCAGACACATAGCAACTGGAATATCCACAAAGGTTCCTTACAAAAGAATATGGGGAGTAAACACCATGTCATATGTTAATCATCTCAAAGCCCTGTCTCTTTACTCAGTATTATACAGACTTCTGAGAAGTGATCTTTGCCCGACATACAAGGCATCCTTGGACCATGTTTTAATGAACCTTTTGCACATCTACAAAACAAATAGCATCAAAACTCTAGATCAGAAAGCCTAAATTGTGCTTGAAGCAGAATTTTTTTCCCAACCCTATTTAAGCACAGCTTAGACCAATGGAAGTGTAATCAAAAATTCATCATTGGTGTGCAACCTATGAGTGATGGACAGATGCAGTCAGAAATAAATCACCCTATATAAATCAAATTTTGTGGGCCACATTTGACTTGCATGCCTAGGCTTATATGTGCCCTAGTGGTCATTATCCTAGAATACAACTATGAACTTATGAACCTATATGCAGGCAACAGTTGTGCACACAATAGCAATAAAAAATATAAATAAATAATAGTTTCACATATTTTTGGATTTGAATTCTTCACACTATGCCAAAAGCAATCTACAGACTTGAGCATTATCTCAGCAGACCACAGAAGAAATCATACTTCACAAAGTTAAAATGCTAGATTTGAAATTATACTGGAAATGTATTGAAGCATGAGGAATGTAGGCATCAGCCTTTATCACAGTAATGCCAATTGTAACATCCCATAAACTGTACATTTCATCTAGCAGCCTAATAAATGTTTGAGAAAATGTCTCATAATAGTGTCTTTAGTCTGTATTTCTATAGCACAATAGGGTTAAGCACATTTTAATAAAGTTAACCATACTAATGCAGTCAGTGGCACAAACGCACCATTTTTTGTAATGCGAAATGAAAAGTCATCTACTGTCACTCAGCATTGATGCATGATGGCAAGTGTCATGCAGATGTTGAGGTCAAAAATGTTATTCTTTTTTTTTTTTGGTGGGGGCATCTCTGGCCATTTGTATTGTGTATAATTCTATTTTTTTACAAGATTGAACATGTGAAAAAAGAGTTTGATAGGACAGTGGTGAAAATGGGGCGAGCTGAGCGTAGGACTCAGGGACAGAAAAAACCACGGACAAGCAAAAAAAGAACAACCACATTCAGGAGCCAGGAAACTGCAGATTTATCGTCTTCTGGTACCTCGGCTAAAAATAAACCTTCACAGGAATAATTCATGACAAACAGCAGCATCTTTTTATAATGACTTCAATTAAATAATCAATTGACAAATATATGAGATTTAAAGAAACATCAACTTTACCATAAAAACAGGACTCAGGGGTAAGAACAGAGAGGTGTTCAGGATAGTGGTTGAAGAGCACCATAGCTGCCCACTTCTTCACAACATAAATGTACACCTGTAACCAGAATCTGATGATTTTGGGTAGTCACATCAGGGCTGGGTGACAACAGAATAATGTAGTATGGCCAATTGGACTAAATAAAGTATGTCAAGCAGACACATAGGTGAAGTACAGAGCTGTGTATTGAATATACGTTTTTTTTTTTTTTTTTTTGGACAGAAGGCTGTTCAGGAAGGTGGTAAGGAATATAGGAATACAAGGGTTAGGTAAGTAGCGCAGGTTAGGTAGCAGCACAGGCTTAGAAGACAAACTGGGATTGTGATGGCCACAAAAGGTTTAGGGACACTATGATTGATAATAGGTAGGGGACATTGGAGGCACATCTGTGTCCAATGTAAGCACAGTGAGAATCTAGTCCTCACCCTCAGAGCTGTCATTTGTCTCCTGTTTCAGATCCCTGGGTCAGTGCTGGACATGACATTCACTTGGCAATTTGAAGCAAGACCTTTTCTAATCTGTTGATTTGGTCAATGAGGTCCATCTCCACGATGTCCTCAAACAACCTTGTCAGCTCCTGATGGATGACAAAATCAATACCTCCAGAATTTTCTTGATGAGTATCATTGCACCGGCAGTTGGGACACAGCAACCTGATGCATTGTATAGGTAGTGCAGGAGTCGAGGAAACAACAATGACAGGTTGTGACCCAGATGTGATGGGTGACTGCGTTGCCTATGATTGTGCCACCACAGCCACCTGTGGAAGTATGGTGGGCCATACCCCAACGATCAGTCTAGCTCTCTGTGCTGATGGTTATTTGCATTGCAGTAGCAATATTTCCACACAGTAAAGAAAGAGTGAAAAAAAATAAAGACAGAAAGATAAAGGATTGAAGGAGAGAAAACATAGATAATAACACCAATATAAGTAAAAACAGCAAATAACTATGTTAGCCTTTGCCACATCCAGAGCCTTTATAGGTCTAGCTAAGCAACCAACTCAGTTATGCCCCTTCATAATAAGGCCATTTATTCAGGGGGGGTGCATTAGGAAGTTGCTCAAGGTTGTGTGGGTGATATGTTAGTTAAGATATATGTACTGCTTCTTTATTTCAGAGACATGAGGTCAGACCAAGGGTGGATTTGATTTCCAAACACAGGATCAAGGTTACTCTGCTTAACATGGAGAGGAGTCTATTCCAGATCCTATTCATGTTATCAACTGTCTTTTTTTCATTTCACATTTAATATTTGCATGGTTTTGATATTTGAAAAAGTAAACCAAACAAATCATGTCACAGATATAACAAATGTATAACAGTGTGCTCTTCTCCTTATTTCTTGAGCAGTAAGTATATTTTAATACACTTGAAAATGATGGCACTATGTTCTCTTCTGTGTAAGATAATCCCATATTTCTTTAGTAAGTTCATTGTCACTGACACACAGACTGTAAGTGTACATCAAAATGGCAGGAGTGTTGAGGGGTATGGCCAAGATGGCAAACAGCAGCACAGGAATTTTGCTCTGCTTATTATTGTCATTTTCATCAAAAGTCATTCAAATAAGGTGGAATATCATACTGGAAATCTTTTGTGGCATGTTCATGGAAAAATAATTTATATTTCAAATAGTTTCCTGTCAAAACTTTAAGATAAAGATTTACAAAAGGAAGATGAACCACTCTAAAGTAGTTTCACAACAAAATTCAGTGAAGAAAGAGTTACAGTCTATTCTTTGTATTTTACAAGATCGATCCTTAAAACTAGATAAACTGGACTCAAAGTTGACAAAATAAAAGAAGATTGTACAAAGCAAATTGAATTAATCAAGGAAGCAGTGAAACAACAGAAATTCCAGATATCAGCTATGGAGGATTCTATCACTGACATAGACAGCAGACGTACAGAAGGAAAACATAGCATTGATTTTATTTTTCAACAAAACAACAAGGTCTTGGAAAAAAGTGATGACTTGGGAAACAGGGCAAGGAGGAACAACATCCAGATTTACAAAGTCCCTGAGCAACTAGAAGGAGATAACATGGTAAACTTGTTATCCACTTGGATCCCTAAGACACTAAACCTTCCTGAATCTCTGTCATTTGGCATAGCGAGGGCTCATAGATGTTTGAGTGTAGTGACACCAAGCAAAAAACTTTCAAATCCAAGATCTATAATAGTCAAACTTATTTCTATTCAAGCCAAGGATCTGGTTTTGAAAACATCCTGGTCTGCTTCACCCATGAAACTTGACAATTCTTTCACAGATTTGACAATGACTATTCCTCTTTGGTGGTTTCAAAAAGAAAAGCTTGTATTCCTCTGTTAAAATCACTGAAGAAAGCTGGAATAAAAACTCACCTAATCTAGCTTGCAAAAATAAGATTATTCTTGTCGGGGGGAGGGAAACATTTGATTCCTTAGAAGATGCAGTTTCCTTCATCCAGAAAAATAATTTACGTAATTCTACTGATAATATGGACTTGAGTTTATCTTTAAAAAGATGGGCTAGAAGGAATGCTTAGACAGTTAAAGAGAACAAAAAAGAAAAAGAAAAAAGCTGAGAGAAAAATCAAAGTACCTATTAGTGATTTATATTTTATTTGTCTTGAAATAGGCTGTTTCTGAAACATATTTTAAATGCAATCACTTAAAGGTAATATTCTATTTTCCTTATATTGATTTCAGTTTACAAGTATTAGTATCCCTGTTTCTGTAATATTGCAGTTTTTCCACTAGAGAGAGCAAAGTATATAGTAATACACTTATTTTAGCTAAACTTTTATAAATCTAAAGGGAAATATACAACAGTTCAAATTTTTTTTATTTTATATTAATTTTCCTTTTCTTTCTGTCCTCTCACTCTTTCCTTTCCAACAATGACTTAGTAACTGAGTAACTTTAATAGAATGAGTCCAGTTTGGAGGCTAGTTTGACTGTTGGAAATGCATGTGTGTAGAAGGGAATGATAAAACTCTTTATTGTTTTAAGATTTAATATTTAACATATCATTTGCATATTGTGCTACTGAGAGTGGGTGATATAGTTAAAATGTGCACACTGATGTGTTTTTAATCCCCTTTTCTTTCAATTGATGTTATTAAGGTTTTTTAACTTTCCCTTGCAATTTTGATGTTAAATAAATGTATTTCAGTTAAAATGTAGCTTTCAAAATGTGTCCATGAGCCTTCTGTGTTTAAGAGTTTCTTTTCAGTTTTTCCCCACTGAATTACTTCAGAAGAGTTTAGAGAATATTTTCAGAGTCCCTCAAACTTCTTTGTGTCTCTGCTTTAATCTGAATCCTTCCTGAACAGTTTCTGAGTCAGAGAGGATGTGCAACATGACCTTTAACTCCTCAGAAGCAGGAAGATTACAGAACTTAGAAAAGGATAGTCAAAATGGATTTTAAATGCTCTAGCATTTAAAATGATATTTCCCAGTATTAAAGACAGACTGTAAGTAGTACATTTTACTATATTAGTAATTCATTAGACTCCTGAATGGCTTATTGTCCCTATTTATACCTGGAACATCTGTTTAATTATTGAAGGGGAAAAGGTGAAATGATGCGTCTTTGATGTGGGGTACCTAGAGGTGTTCTCATTAAACCTCAAACACAATACACAAATGTACACTTAATAGTTGAGTGGAAATTTGTGTTAAATATTTTCAACATTACTATTGAGTATCCTTTTCCCTCTGTAGCTGGTACACTGATTTTGTGTGTGTGTGTGTGTGTGTGTGTGTGTGTGTGTGTGTGTGTGTGTGTGTGTGTGTGTGTGTATGTGTGTGTGTGTTTGAATGTAATTTTGAAGTTTTTAATGAGTATTATTCCTAGTTGAAGCATTTGGTTCATTCTAGATAATGCTGTAGCAGCACTTTATTAGTCAGAAGACTCAGATATGTTTTATATAGGGGATTGTAGAACAACATGAGTTAAAAAACACATACAATTAAATTAAGAAAACTTATACTTTTGCATAAAATACAGATATTAGCAGTCTGCTTTATAATTCAGCCTTGTTAGATAATGAATTTGAATGTAAATAGCCAAAATCTATGCAGGCTGTTTTCACAAGCTTCTAGTCGGTGTGAAAGATTAGATGGGAATTTATAATCAGTTATGAGGTTTTTGCAGTGAATGTGGTGGAAATATAAATAATTTACTTCGGCAAAATGTTAATATAGGTATTGGTTTATAACCTTTTTACAAATTGTAATAAGTATGGGTAATCTGTTTGTTATACAATGGGTGGTGGCAGTGGTGCAGCGGTTAGCATTGCCGCCTCAAAGCAAGAGGTTGCCGGTTCGATTCTTGGCTGGAGTGCCTTCTGTGCGGAGTCTGCATGTCCTCCCTGTGGTCACGTGAGTTTCTTCTGGGTGCTCCTGTTTCCTCCCACATCCCAAAGACATGCTGTAGGTGGATTGGACACTCGAAATTGTCCCTAGGTGTGAGTGTGTGCGTGTGCCTTCTGTGGAAGGTTGGGTGCTGGGCTGGCAACTCATCACCATAAAAACTCCACTGCCAATTATGAGCAGACAGGTGATCCACTGTAGCAACCCCTAACTGAGAAAAAGCTGAAAGAAGAAGAATCTGTTTGTTGTACATTTAGGACACAAGTGTTATTCTGGTTAAATTACAGCATATGTACCATAGAAAGACCTTATTTACTCATAACACAGAGTTTGTTAATTCATATACATTTTTCAAGTATTAAGAATGGCCTTGGCATATATTCGGTATGATAGTTAATATATAAATACATGCTATGTATAATTAATGCTAATTATTATAAATGAATAATTATTTAAAGTTCTTCTATTTGATAATAGCTCTTATTATATATTAACTTTGTTGTATAGTTTTTTGGTTTGTTTTCCAATAATTTAATGTCTTCTTAAAAAGTTCAAAATATTCATTTAGAAAATTTCAGTTTGTGTACATAGAAATAGCAGCAACAATGTGAGATTTTGCTGTATTATGATGTTGTTAGTAAGTGGCTTGTATGAAATTTTCATCAAGCCTGGAATACTTTATTCCATGATGGAGGTTAAAACTGTTTTTAATTCAACATTTTTCACATCATCCTTATTGTTTTTGTCTATAGCAAGTTGCTCCTTTGTTAGCATAATGCCTAGTGCACTAAATAATTTCATAGTTGTTTCTATACCTATTGTTCCAAGAGATGCCAGCATATAGATGTCTTTTATTTAAATATACATGGGTTAAATAAGCCTTTAAAGAGAGGCAGCTTAAATAAGTATTTAACTCTACATAAAGCAGGCATTGTTTTTCAGCAGAAAATCCATTTATTGACTAAAGATTTAAGCAGATTGTTGTTAAGAAATTATTCAGTTTTAATTGGCTTTCAGTTTGGTTCAAAAAGAAGAGGTGTTCTTATTCTCTGGAAAAAAAATCAGGTCTACCTAAAATAGTGGATTCCTATTCTGGCAAGAATGGTATGCTGGGATTGGTGGCAATAGAAATTGATAAAATTACTATACCCTTATAAACATGCATGGGATCCCTGGGAATGATTCTAAAGCAGTTAAGAAATACTTTGAGTTATAACACTATACTCTAAAGATGAAATGTTGATAGCTGGTGATTTTAACTGCATCCTATCAAAAGATACCAGAAATGTCAAACAAATCAGGCTATCTTCAGTAGTAAAACATTTAAATCATTATATTAATACAATGCATATGAGAAATATATAGATTCAAAACTAGATGGTTCTTTAAAATATATTCACTATTCTTTTAGATTTGGGGCTCAAACCAACATTGATAAAGTATTGGTATCCAATGTATTATACTCCAAAACATAGTAGGTAATAATAGTTTCATGTTCCTTATCTGACCATGGTGGTATTACCTTTAAATTGACCTTAAGTCCAAACAACTTAATTTCTTGCCAAAGACTCCCAGAAGATATAACTAAAACAAAAGGCTTTAATGAATGGTTATTAAAAGAGATAAATCCATTTGTAGAATTTAACAATAATGGTGAGGTCACTGATGTCATACTATGGGACATATTAAAAGCTTTCTTATATGGTAAAGTAAGGAATTGGAATAATTGTAAAAGAAAGGAATGGGATGAAGAGTTAAACACTCTCCAAGCTGAAATTGATACGTTGAAATTAAACCTTAAACCCAATGATAAAGCTGCAAACACACAGTTGAAAAATCTAAAACATGCATGCCTAGAAATCTTGCATCATAAGATTTTTATTCATCTAGAAAAAGAAAATTATAGTCATATTCAATAAACCCCAACAGCTTTCATAGAATAGCTATTAGATTAAAAAAATGACTAAAATAAACCATATTAAGGAGATTGTTCATAAAGAAGGGAAAAAAACTATTACAGCTATGGATCTGAGAGATATATTAAAATGTTTTAGCAAATATTGTGAAAAGATTAATAAAACAAAAGGAAACCTGAGTAACAGCAACTTATTGGATATTTTTTTAAAAGAAAACATACATAATAAACTATCAAAAAAACAGAAAATCAAGATTAATAAGTCTTTTTCCTTTAAGGAATTAAAAGACCAAATTAAAAATCTTAAGACTAATAAAGCACCAGGTATGGATGGGATAATTCTTGAGCTATATAAAGTTTTACCTGATAATAAATTAAAATGTTATTAAATACTTTTGAAGAAGTTAAGAGTACATCTCATATCCCCCGTGATTGAGATATTCTCTTATTACACCCATTTTAGAATCATATAAGGACACTGCTCTATGTTCTTCTTGTCAACCTATATTACTTTTAAATGCAGACTACAAGATTTTAATATCTATATTAGCGGAAAGATTAAGTCAAATGCTAATTGGTTTAGTAAATGAAGATCAGACTGGGTTTATAATTAATAGGAAAGTTCAAGATAATATAAAAAAGACTCTTTTCGTTGATTGATATGGCAAAATAAATAAATAAAAGAGTTATCCATAACAAGTTTAGGTATGAATAAAACTTTTGACTCCATGAATTAGTAATATTTGTTCAGACCATTACATGAATATAACATTTCCACTGATTTCATAAAGTTAATTATAAAGCTTTATTATAACTCAATTTCTTTTGTCAAATTAAGCTTCTTTATATCTAGCCCCCTTGATATCTTAAAAGGTATCTGACAAGGATGCCCTTTACCCCTTTTGTTATTTGAACTTATTATAGAGCTGTTTGCTAACTATATAAGCTCTAACATAAACATTAAATGTCATAAAATAAATGAAAAAAGTCCTCTGAAATTCAACTTTTTTTGCTGATGACATTTTGCTCACTTTTGGATCATATAGTTAACTCTATGGACTATTTTGAAAATATTTCAGGTCTGAAATGTAATCATAATAAAACAAAAACCTTGCTTATCAGCAAAGAGATGACCACTAAGTTAAACTCTTACAAAAAAAACTTGGCTGGGATAATTTACAGTTAAAATATTTAGGAGTTACTATTGAGACTAATAATAAAAAATCAATTTTAGTTAACTACCAGAACTTTACTGATATAATATCCAAGTTAACAGACAACTGGGATAAATTATTTTTCACATTTGAGGATAGACTTATGGTGATCAAAATGATAATCTTACCAAAAATCTTATTCTTTAGTCAGTCATTAATTCTTTCCCCTTCTAAAAAAGTAAAAAAAAAAATCTGTTTTGCTAAAGCTCTTATGGTATCCCAAAAAGCAAGAATCTCCCTAGAATGGCACATCACATGTTGGGAGGAGGGAGGCATTGGTTTCCTCAATATTGACTTATATTCTAAATCTGTAATTATTAAAGTAATACTCCAGTGGCTTGACTCCTCTTATGCTTCCAGTTGAAACTCAATACATTAAATGATACTAATAGACAATAAAACATCTATAATTGAAAATTATACAAATTTGGATATTAATACATTTTTGGGTTTTAAAAGAGTACATATTAAATGAAAAACTACCCTTTCATAAATCAAGTTCTACTAATATTCAAGAAATTTAAACAGTCAGATTATTTAATCTATCTACTAATATTATTTCCAATAGCTTTCACAAATGGGTGCTTAATATCTTTTAATACAAGGAAAATATGTGACTTAAAGAATAATAATTTAATTTATAGGCATCAATTTCTGAATGGGAATAAAATACACTCAGCTGATCATCTGATTGCTAGATATAGTCTAGAAAATAGTAGCTGATTAGCTATACAAACATGTAAGGAATACATTCGAGACAAAATTAAAATAGCATTAGACATGCAAAATATAACTATTCTAAAAATCCAACACTTCTTTTCAAAAATAAATAATAATCCATCTAAAGGTAAGTCATACTTGTCAATCATATATACAATTATTAGAAATGAATTTATTCCCTCAAATTGTCATACTAGAATTACTTGACAAAAATAAATAAAAAAGAATTTTCTGAGAAAAGTAGGAAACGTTCCTTAAAATATGCAGGAAAATCAACATCCTCTCTATACTGGAAGATTTATACATGGAAATGTTTACACATAATTTTTCTAACACCCCACAAAATTGCTATTATATATAAATCAGAAAAAATAAATTGCTGGAGATGTAATGAAGCCCTTGATGTAGATTGGGTTCATATGATCACATAATGCAACATAGTGTCATCTTTCTGGACTGATTTTAGAAGTGTTTGCCTAGCATTGTGGTCAGATAATTGTATTATTACAGATTCCTTGATTTTGTTCAGTCCACCAATCTCAGATGTTATTAAAGTATCACAAATATATTTTCCTTGGTCTGTCCTAGCTATTGCTAGGAAAGTTTTAACTAAAAGCTGGAAATGTAAAACTGCTTTCTCTTTTACTAGTGATTTTATCAGTCTAGCCAAATCTGTTTGTAAAAACGAATTATCGACCATAAAAATGAGAACTAGAGATCCAACTCATCAATATATAGCCTGGCAGAAATTTAATGAACTATTAAAAAGTACTAATGTTTTTTGCATACAATTCTTCTTATGGACTTTTGTATATAATTTTGTTTTATTTTGCTTTAATTTGTTGAATTATTGTTGGAATGTGTAAAATCAAATAAAAACTTAAAAAAATGGCAAGAGTGTTAAACAATCAATTATTCTTTCAATAGTGCTAATAAGTCATACTTGCAAGCCCTTAGCAAGCACTACTTCTCAATATTCATTATTGTACTGCTAAACTGTGGGCACTACATCATGTAGGTGCTCACACCATGTTTTCCTAATAAGCACTTCATGCAGATTGCGGGATTCATGAATGATAATGAATTGACATCTGATTTACATATTTGCAGTGTCCAGAGAGGTATATCAGCACAATTTAAGCCCAACCTGGTGCTTATGTACTTGCATCGTTGTAGGGACCCTTCTGAGATACTGCTGTTTGACTGCTGCAACTGCATTATTGTTTTTGTTGTTTTATTGGACTCTTATACAAATTCTGTCAAGGCATATTATGTATCTTTAAATGTATATTTTTAAACATCTGTGAATGCTTATATTTCAGATAACATTGCATGATGTCTGACATTTGTCTATTTGTTTTGGTAGAGAAGGTATAGCAAATTTACAGTGAAGTATGCTCTCCCAATGTTACATGTCATTATAGCAAAAATTATTTGAGAATGTGAACATATATGGCAGAATTTTTATATAATGCGTAGCAACATGAAGGTTACATTTTAGACCAACAACTGCATTAAACCTGTTGCATATGTCTGACATCAACAAAGCTCACCTCAAATGTTAACAGTTTCATTTCTTACACATTTACTTTAGCCTTAACAAGCTTGTGTCAGATCTACTTAAAACACAAATGATCTCAGCAGATTGTGTTTGTGACCCTCTTTATTGAATGAAACCATATCCGAGTACCATATAACAAATAACTATCCAATAACAATATATACAACCAACATAAATACTGCCTGTATCCTGTAGGTGGCATAAAGTACCACCCACTCAGTGACCTTGTTCATGCCAAAAATCTCTTGGCACTTGAACCCAGAAAAGTATAGCTTCTGCAACTGCTCATACTCACAAACTTTAATAAATGACCCAGAAGGCCCAGGAGAGATGGGGGGTGGTAAAAGGTGAGAAATTTCATCCTACATCAGGAGAATGAAGGATGTAGGGGACAGCAATCCTTCACTGCTTCACCTAAATGTGGTGATCTACCTGACAAGTTGGGCTTAAATATCTAGGACACCCCCCATCACAGACCCAGATCCACCACAAGTCTTTCTGTGGTGCAAAGGATATTTGCTCCAAAACCCCTTAAAACTCACATAACCATACCAGTTTGCCATTATAACCTTCTTTATATAATATAACTGATTTAAGTACCATATAATGAATTACAATGCAATGCCAGTCTACCAACCAATATGGAATACTGCATCTTTCCACCAGATGGCATCAGGACCATCCACCTGGCAATGTTGTTCATGTCAAACACCTTTTGGCACTTGAACCCAAAATAGCTTCTGCACCCATTCATACTCACAACCTCCAACAAAAGGCATTGAATGCCAGGAAAGCAGGGGAAAGCAAGAGGGAAAAAATCTGTCCTTCATCAGCCACCAGATGCTTGGCATGTTCCCCTCTTTAGGCCACACCTAAAACATAAGGAAAAGGAAAATGATTCTATTAATATGTATATACCTTTTTAGTACTAAATGCAACAAACTTTAAATAAAAAAAATCCAAGTTCAAATTAAATATATCATAACCAGTATCTGTTAAATCATGCCATCAGGTCAAAATCAAATTGGATCTTTGTTTTACTACTCCTAGTGGTCAACTACATGAAAACCTAAGGCAGGCACTAGTCAACCAACTCTGTGGTTATTGAATATCTGTACCATCTCTGCTACTTGATTCAGTGTCACATCAGACCAGGAAAGCCTTTGGATGGTGCATGACCAACAAGTGATGGATCCCAAGCAAATAGTCTTAGCCAAAAACAACAGCTTAAAAACTTCAAACAAAAGATCATCACTTCTTAAATGAAATAATATAAAATGTGGAGTCCCAATGTCAAGAATTTATTCTTGAAATACAGGTACAAATTGAGTAGACCACAAAGCTGGGAAGTCTCTCCAGACCACTTCGACTGAGGCTAGATCTAAACCTAGATTAAGACCATTGGGTCAAACTGAAGCTCCCTTAGTTGCTAGCAAAATGTACGAATGAGCAAATACAACCACACATACTACAACTGAAAAGAAAATAATTGATTTAATCTGAAACAACTATCTAATGTATTTCAAAAAGGCATCAGTAGACCAATACGTAACCCTATTTATGACCTCAATATACTGGCCTTCCCCAGCCAGGTCAGTTGCTCTGCCATTCTTGAAAGAGTGAGGAGAGATATTCATGATAAAAAAAAAAATAAAAAATCTGGACCTTTTTTGCTTTATTAAGCACAGTACAAAAATCTGCTGGGGTTATTAGTTTGTTCTGCTAGTCTTAAAAAAATAACCCCTAATGTGAAATGGGTATAGTCACCCTCTAGACCCCCAAAATGTAAGATACCTGCTGACCTGTTGCCTGATGGCCCCCACCCAAGAGGCTGGACCATCAGTCACTGAGGCTTTTTATGGTAACATGTTACTCTCTTTAGCCCAGCACCTGAAGAGCAGGTGAGCTTTTCCACAATGATGGTAGAAATGCTGAAAACAACAAGATGGTTGGGCACAAAACTCATTGCTGTATGTATGCCCAACAAGGTTGTAACTTACTCTGGAGATCTTCAAATTGCCTGGTTAGAGGCAGCCTAAGCTTATCAACCATAACCCCCTCAACCAGTTATCTACATTTGTTCTTCCTAAATAAGGGAGTGGTTCACTGCCTTCAGCTTCCTAAACTTCTGGTTGTAGCATAGCCTTGCCAAAGCCCCCCCACCCCCCAGCCATTGTGTATATTTAATAGATGTGAAATAAGCTAAAAAAGAAGTGCTTGACTGTGATCATTTTCTACTAAAATGGCTAAAAAAGAAATAAACCCCAAAATCCAATTATTCGACTTACAAACCCAAATCTCATCCAGTCGCTTTTTACCCAGGACTGCCAAAACCATGACTAGATCTTTAGAACCCATAACTTGGATATTGTATCCAATAGTCTCTGAATGCATTTACTGTCTACCAGGTCAAAAATATCTATGTAGTCACCTTTCAAAACTTTCTTTTTTAACACCAACGTGATATGAAATATGATTGCAGACGCTGGGATAAGTGCACCAAGAACCTGTGAGCTGTTATTCCCAAGAATGCATTGGGTAACAATGGCTCATGAGGAAATGTCTGGTGACTTTCCAGGGTCTCTCTCACTTTACTATTCCTATGCCTTTCTGCACCTTGAACACTTTTTTTCCATAAATAATTCTAACAATTTAACTCTATCATCTTATGATAAAGTATCCAAAACATTCTCTAAATATTCCACCACTGTATGGGCCAAATCTACTTCATCCCTTGTGAGCAAATCAGAAACATTACTTGATGGATCAACTGGCTCTTCAAGTACTGATGCTGTGGGGAAAACTTCATTCCCTTCCTCTTCTTTGTCCTTGTGATCTGAGTCACTTCTCTAGTGGTATCAATTTGGGCCACTCCACTGTTGATTCCTCTGAATGTGGCCTTTCATCCCAGGCTCCCATGTAAATCTTGTTGTGGTCCCAGATTGCTGCCACTTCATCAATCAACACCTTGACTTCCCACCTTGCCTGAAAATCCACCTTTCTGTGTCTTTAATATTCCTACAAAAATGTTTAATATCATCTTATCAGCCCTCCCTTCAGAAATTACTTTATATGTACCTTAAGACTGAGGTTCATAATGCCACTAGATGCAGGGCCAACCCTCTAAGGAAATGTAAAAGACTTACCTGTGTAGCTTACAGAACTTACTGAAATTCCAAGTCTAATATCTCCCAAACACTAAAAATTAAAAGAATATAATAAATAAGTATGCCTCGCCAATCTGTAGGCATAAGGAACAGCCTATATTAACTTAAACTTAACCCAAGTATGAGCATAAAACAGCCAAATGAATTAACTTTAATAAACCTAATATAGGAATGAACTAGATGTGGACCGCCCCTATTGAAATAGCAAGTAGGTAACATTTTACTCCCATCATAATGATGCTTCAAATCCCTTACTACTGCTTTTCTAGTACACAGGTAGCATCTGCAAAATTAATTGTCTTGACATTAAATGAAATGTTTGCGGCCAAAGAGAAGGAGAGCAGTCATAGGTGACTAGAGGCTATAAAACTTAAATCGACTAGTTACATAATGTTAGTTCTGAAATAATTAAAATGACTTAGAAATTCTATGCCAGACATTGTTCAGACTGTAGTGTAAATTGTTGCATTGGACAGATCCTGAAAAAGGGGGTTACTGAAGATAGGCAAGATTTTAGTTCTGTCCATCTTAAACCCTCCTAAAACCTGATAACCTTGAGGAATGGAGTTGAAATACACATAATATGCAATGGCAATAATTAGAGTTATAAACTCCTTAATTGCATATTCTCAAGTTTTCTTATTGTGTAAATGCCCTAGTAGTACTGACATTTTAAAAGTGCCCCTGATCGTCTCTGTTTATTTCTGATTTGTCCCTGATTCTATTAGGAATTGCCCTGATTAATTGAAAAATATATGCTATGGTACAAATTGAAACCCAAGAATTCCTGGTTTAGAGTAAATTTCTAAGTCTCAAGCAATATCTCCTATTTTTACTCATTTAAAAAAGGTGTGTGTGTGTGTGTGTGTGTGTGTGTGTGTGTGTGTGTGGCGGGGGTGAAACTCAATACATATTAGGAATGATTGTTTTTTAGGAATACAAAAGATAAAATTGCCATAACCCATCCTTTCTGTCAGTCTGAATAAATATTTATATAAGTGGTATACATGGTAAAACCTGTAATGCAAGGTTGACAGTATGCTGCTGTGTGTGCATACCGTAGTTTCTATAGGGATGGCTCTTTCCGTGATTTCCCTGGGGCCTCATGTGAGGGAGACATAGATTGCATATTTCCTCCATGTTATCCATGTATCATGAAGTCCGTGGTAAGTCAAATGGGGTTTGAAGACCCTTGTCCTTCTAGGCTGAGTTCTAACAGCAGCAGCAACACCTCTTATTAGAGCCCATTACACATACAGGTTAACAATAGCAGCAGCAACCCCTAATATTTTCTTCTAAGTGTGTTTGTTCATGGCTGTACTCCAAAGAGTACCGGAATTAAGTCCCACAAGAAGTGTAGTGTATACACGAGCATTTTATATGTTCCTGAATCAGTCTGCCATATTGAACTGCTTCATTAACATGTACTTCTCCTGCATTGCCTTTGTTAACATATTCTGTTTTTTAGCCTTGTTTTGAAGGTGGGTGTGGTGTGTAGAGTGTTTAATGAATACCAAACAACTTGTTGTCCTCTGAGAGGCATGCACGCAACATGCTTAGACTGAAATGTAGGTGTTCTTGAATCTGGTCCAGAGTTTGTTAGATTTCGGTTTTGGTACTCTCAGTTTCTCTTTTTTCCCATAAATCTATCTGTTTAGTTTGGTAGGGAGGCAGATCCAAACTGCATTATGATAAAACAGATAAAACAATGCAGACATATAGATGTTACAGCTGAAATGTGAAACAGGGACTTATACATTAGTCTTTAGCTATTATCAGATAGCACTGAACAAAATTGAATTATTATGGTTTGCAACAGACTTAAGGCATACTAAATAAAATAACAGTACAATACGCCAAGTGGTATATCATTTCTGTAATAATCTAAGACTCTACAGTTTACATCAGTTTTAAAACAATTTCTGTATTAAAGTACTATCATTTAACTAAGGTTTTCTGGACACATTCTTCACACCAGTTTTAAGACAATTATGGTATTACAAGTACTATATTACTAGATGAAGTCTGAGACATGGAGAAGGTTTTTAAGTATTAAGAGTAATTTTATAATGATACGAGAGTCCCAGTAGGGATGTACATCCATTGATACTAACAAGGAAATAGTTAAATCAACATTTATTGAATCATATGTTAATTGCACAAACATTTCTACACATGCTTTTGTTTATACGCATGTGTGTTTGTGTGTGTGTGTGTGTGTGTGTGTGTGTGTGTGTGTGTGTGTGTGTGTGTGTGTGTGTGTGTACATCTGTACACCACACATACATATAACACACAAACACACAAACACACACAGACACATATGCACACATCAATAAATCTGCTTGTATCTGTCTATGTGTGTGTGTGTGTGTGTGTGTGTGTGTGTGTGTGTGTGTGTGTGTGTGTGTGTGTGTGTGTGTGTGTGTGTGTGTGTGTATTTAGGTATAATTAGGTAAACCGGAATAAAGCAGAAATAACAGCGTTTCCCAGTTCTCCAGTACAAGACACTCCCTTTTTCTAAAGCAGACACCCTCATACTTTATTTATCCACGTTTCCTATTCTCAGTTTGCTTTACTGTTTCCCAGTTATCTCAATGAGATGTGATATCTGAGTATGATTTCCACTGTAAAGAATTTTAGGTAGGTTGAGTATCTTTTTACAAATGGGTTGTCTCCCAGGAAATTCTTCTATTATAGTTACTAATTTTTAGGTAAAAAATAATTATTTTAAAAATTGTCAGAGAACTTAATATTTGCATTTGAATAGTAGAGTAAGGATTATGTTTGCATACATAAATTTTATTTATTTATTTATATTTTTGACAGTTTAGCACATGTTGTTGCTAACTAGGCCCTTAGTTCTGTTTTTATGATTTACATTACAAGTTTTTGTCTGATCCTGGTGTGTGGTACCACTACAGTGGCATTCCTGTCATGCAAAGTATGTACCTACAGTAGGTGTAAAGCTATTATGAGGTGTGTCTGTAGGCAGATAACAGGGTATGTGTCAGTCTACTATCTGTTTTATAATAATGTAATATGACTATTTATACACTGTCACATATGTATGACACTGTCAATTGATTATTGTTTGCAGCTCTGCTGAGGTAGCCTAACAATGCAATAATTCTCATGGATTTTGCATGATAGCTTCACCACTGCATTACAATATTTTCTGCATTAATCTGTTATATATATGGATCAGAGTTCTGTAGACGGCATAGTGTTGTGTGTAGTGAGGATATTATGAAGATGATCGTCCACAGGAGGCCCCTGCCTATCCCACTCCCCAGGGGACATTTGTAGACTCACAATAGCTGCCTATTCAGAAAGAGACATATATGTGCTGCAAAATATGTCAACTATGCAGGTCAGAGGTACATCACGTCTGCAACATGTGCCTGCCTAGCCACTTCAACCAATGATCCTCTACCCACCTATAGGCATCTTTAACATTGTAGGCTGGCTTACCTCCCTCTGCCCAGGATGAGTGAGCTGGCAATGAGCACTCATTTACATCCTCCATTGACTGGTTTTCCAGCACCTGTGCTATCTGAAATGGATTACTTGGGTCATGGCTTGGGAGCAGTTGATGTGTGTCATGAGACAAAACTACTTAACCTACGTACTAATCAGAATGTCTGTCTCTTGCAATCTTCTATAGAGTAAACACTTGGCTTCATTCACTTATATTCTGGCTGGCACCTGGAGTAGACTACTAAATTATATTAAAACAACACTAGTTTAGATATCCTAAAGAACTACTTGATTACTGTTTTGGTATATTGGTAGACTAGAAGGACATTATTGCTCATGCCAGAAATATTCATTTGTGTGTGTATACATAAATGTGTCATGCACACTCTAAAACTGTTTTGCAAAGCCATTCACAATGACACACAAGAAATGGAAGTTGATGGAAGGACTATGATGTTTACCATGTCAAAGGGTTCATAAGATCTTTATGCTGGCACGGGTGTAGTCTACTGTTCCAAGCTGTAATAGCAGACCTGCTGCTGTGTGAAGTGTTTGCTTGTTGATGCATCTTTCAAATATGAGTATAAATTGCCTATTTAATCTCACCGATTGTATAGTGCTGTCTTTTTTATTGTTCAATTTGCAAGCTGGATAATACATTATTTGCCTTCCCGTTTTAGTTGTATACCTTGAACTAAGCCTAAAAACTATCCATTGTGAACAGCTGTCTTTCCTGATCAACAGATAAATAAATAAATATAAATTCTACAAATTAATTTTATATGTTCTTGCACATGAAAATGAAAACAGCATCTAGCACCCAGGATGTCAATGTTTGCAAAATACTTATTATACTCCAGTAAGCCCAAAAAACCCACAATGCAGAGACCTGACGTGACTTTGATTTTTAGCAGAATAAGAAAACAACTGTTTCCATAAAAGTCTAATGCAAGCAACACGTGTTACAGAGTGTAGTAAAGGATGGCTTTGTCAGCATATTAGTAGCTGAGGATTTCCTGATCCTGGATGACTAGATGTGTAGAATCTTCACCTGCAACAGTGACTGCAGCTTGTCAGTTTCCTGATACGACAACATCGGTCCTGAGCTACTGAATTCTGTCAGCTTATGCTACTGTCACACTGACCCATGCTTCTGAAAATATTATTTCTTTACAGTTTTTATTTTATTTTATTTACATTTTGGTTACTGGGGTAGAGCACAGATCACAGCATGACAAACTGCACGCTCAGCCAGTGTTAAATTCAAAATAGTTGCAACAAACATGTAACAATTACAACCAGAACACGAAAGTAATGCAAACTAGTCACAAAAAAGGGACACTATGCATGCATTTTACAGCATACTGAAATGTACATTTCATAAATGGAATACTAGAATCTGAGTAGTAGCGAGAAAAGATGAAGAAGCAGGTTTAGCCTTGGAAATTGAAAGGATTAACACAAGGTGTTTAGAGAACAAACCCAGAGATAAGTAATGAAAAAGATGCAGACTCAAAGGAAACAGAGGGGCTGAGTATGGTAAACCCTGTAAGATGGCAGTGAACAAGGAGAAAGCTAAGCTAAGCTGAGTACATATTTATAGGAAGCAGTAACATAGCCACAGCTAACAAAGTTGCATGCAAGGAAATCACCATTTTGCAGAGTAGTATTGATTAAAACATATGTCCTGCATTATGGCATTTGGATGTGTACTGCACAGTCACTGCTTGAGTTAGGGCCTGAAATTAGTGCAGTTAGTATGCTTGGAGAGATAATGAGGGATGGATTGTCATAGTTTTACAGCAAGTAAACAGAAACTATACTAAGTTAGCTTTGGTAGATGGTTTGGAGAATAGGGCCTTTTGTACCCTGACTTCTGAGGTTGTAATTTAGGGTAGAAGTGATAACTTTCTTTGCAAGTAGAGAATGGGAATCTTGGTAAAGTAATCTGAGAAGATGGGAACCCAGAAGTAGGTCAGGACTGGTATGAACTGGGATACAGTTTGTTTTGGCAAAATAAGGCAGTGTTGCACAGAGCACATGGAACTGTTAAAGAAGCAACATATTTTATTAGATAAGGTCCATTGTGTTGATGTGGTTTTGTTGGAGGATATGGCCATACTCAAATTACATGACTAAGACACCTTTCCCAACGGCTTTCCTAAATGGTGATGAAAGAAACTGACATATATTTTGAGTCCAGAAAAGGAGACGGTTGATTTTAAACCTAAGCTTACTGAATGTCCTCCTGAAAGTTAAGAGATTTGTTAAACTCAAATACAAAGGTATCTGAATGAAGTGTTGATATCTATAAGGTTGTTGTGCTGGTCAGAAAGCTTGATGGAGCTGTGAACATTTGAAAGTCTTTTCTTATTACCAAAGAGCGCAGACTTGTTTTGGGGGCATTAAGGAGAAGCTTTTTGGAGGTTAAGCAGTGGTTTCAGTCCAGAAGGTCAGTTTGCAGTTGAGTTTGGATTAGGCTGGATCTGCAGATAATCATATTATCATCATATAAGGGGAATTATAGATGAAGTAGATCAAGAAGTAGATTATTTATACAAATGGAACAGAATGTTGGCAGAAGCATTGATTCCTGTCATACACCTGAATGAATGTTTACAGGATACGATGGAAGGGAGCCATGTCCAGAGTAATTTTTCTGCTGTTACTTAATGACTTTTTATAGTGACTATGAATGCAGTATGGCCTTGTACAATGACATTCTGCTTGTTGCTTGATTTTATTGGCTATATTCTGTCACGACTGGTTTAGTTAACGTATGTATAGAATAATGCTTTAATTGTGTATTATCCTAGCTTTTAAACAGTTATGTGATATCATCATTATACAGAACGGGTCGACTTCTTATGTACATTATTCGAGAAGTCTAGCCTGCATTACTATCTCGCCGAGTATGGACCTCTGATAATTAGATACAATGACAACAAGTAAAATGCACACGTGAGTCATAACATTAAAATGACAATACTCTTTTAGAGACCATGAAATACCAAAGCAAATGCATTAAACATTGGAGAAACATAATATATACTGACAGAATAGCTGATGTGAGTTACTAGCAGTAACAGCTAATCAAGTGCAGAACATTCATGACAATTAGAGATTAAATAAATCAAGCTAAAGGGCACAGCTAGGGTCTGTCATTACTCTTCACAACACAGCTTGTAACACTACACTGGCAAAGGCTACCTTGAGAGACCAAGGGGCTTGTGACTCCATACTGAGTAATTCATTATTCTACTCTATAGAAAAGAACAACAATGGATGTAACCAAAGTAGGGGATGTGACTAAAAACTTAAGTCAGTTTGGTCATATGGGGCAAGTGAGGACAAAGAAGATAGCAATGCTGATGCCTCTAAAGGGTAACTGTTATGAGTTTTTCCCTGTTATTAATCTTCATATATGGTGCAGAACATGGTAGATTTAAAAGTACTAGAACTGCATGCATTCAGAAAAACATCTCTATATATTTTTTTTTAATTACAATGAACATACACAGATTTGTACTTATAGCAGAACCTTAGTCCAGAAACTTGTTTTACCAGTACAGGCACTAAACAGTTTATATTAGCATTCAGAATGTCTTATAATGTAGTCACCTAAATTTCCACCCTCACAGTTTCCTTAAAAGGAACAAGCATCATTGGGTCATGCATAGCACTTGTATTAGTTGTCCTATAAACTACACCTGTCATTACCAAGCATTTATTCAAACATTCATTAATGTAGTGCATGAGGATACAAGTCCCAAGTCCTTATCCTCTCCCTACTGTGGTTCAGATACAGGCAGTTTGAGTGTTGCCTAAGAAATGCAGTCATTCAGCACCAAACCAACACATACATCAATTCAGGGGGGGGGGGGGGGGGGGGGGGGGAAATATATATATATATATATATATATATATATATATCATTTTCTCCACTTTACTTAGTAGGGGAGGAAGGCTTTTAAACAAGTCAGGTATACTCCCCAATGGTCATTGACTCAGATGGCTGCCCACCTGACAATGCTAGCTATATAGATGCCATTCCCCTCACAGAGAAGCCCATGAGCAGCACTGTGTGCCTTCCATCTTCCTTAAAAATGTGCTATTAAAATATTAAGCTTAAAAACATATTATTACTCTACTTAATAAATTTCATGATGTGGTTAATGCTATTTTGATTGCACAGTGGATCAATCGCTAAGATTTCTGCCTCATATCTCCAAGGTATGTGGTTTAATTCAGGCTTTAAGTCCTTGGTTGTGAGAGCTCTGTATGTTCTCTTTATGTCTGTGTGAGTTTTCTCTGAGTATTCAGGTTCCATCCCATCTACTGCAACAGAACAGATACATTGCATATACATTGTATTTACCCTCGGCCTTGTGGCCCAGGCTATTTTTGAAAAGGACACATCTTGGACTATTTCACTTACTTGATTAACAGATTGATAATAATGAAATGGAACATTCTTTTGATGCTTTGATATCCAATCTCCAGGTCTCAGAAAGTTGTACATGCTGTACACAGGCCTATTCTTACATGACTTTTAAAAGTCAAGTCTGCCGCAGTTGTATTGATTACAAAACAATAGACACACACACCTGCACACACATACACATACACACACACACACACACACACACACACACACACACACACACACACACACACACACACACACACACTAAACTGCCAGTAGGTAATGAAACCAAATTGTCAGTCATATTTGGGAAAAGAAGAATTTTCATCATGCAGTTTAGCCATAACAGCCATTAATTACATGACACAAATGGTTTTATAGTGAAGTTCAGAATTAACTAGATTAAAGAGACAGTTTAATCTATTCTTGAAGGTGATAGTAGGGAAATCTGGAGAACTTAACTTACACTATTGAAATGTCTAGGGCTGACATAGTAAGGCTTGCCTGTAACTCATGTGTTACTATGAGAACAGCTACCACAACAGAGACTATAAGAAGGTATGCCTGACTGTGAACTGAAACATGACCAGATGCTGTCAAGGTGGAGAGCGTAGATGCAACAATATCATATGAGTATTTATTTCATAAGAGAGAAATGATGATCTATTGGCTGAGAAAAAGTGACAACTAGGGTAGCAGTCAAACAACTCTTTCATTAACCAACAACTCAATTCTGTAGTAATTGTCTTACAATTAAATGACATTTTAAAGGAAGCAGCAAAGAAGCAATAGTTTTATAGAGGAAAAAGCTGCCACCCCCCCCCTCCCATCATCAGGTTTTGTACTGAGGTTACAAAAAATTTTTTTGTAACCTCAGTAATTTTTGTTTTGTCTTAGAACCAGAAATAGTTAAACTGTAAATTGCTGTAATCTTTGTATAATCTTTGTGTTGGAGCTTTTCTCCCAAGGACTCTATTGAAAACGGGTTCTTTTGGCCCAGTGGACTATCCTGGTTAACCAACTGCAAATAAATAAATCAATAAATAAATAAAATAAATAAAAAACAGTCTTCCTCATCCTTTCCATTTAAAAAAAAACTCAGCTGTTCCTTAGATCTAGGTTTTCAGGGTTATTCAACAAATTTTCAAATACTTGTAGATTTTTCTGTTTATCAGCCTCCAATACTCAATTTACATATACCTGTGCACTTATTTTTGCACCTTAATCAAAAAAGGCAATTGACTTGTTTCCATACCATCAAACAGGGCAAGGGTTTTTATTCTACATTTTTGTATTTGCAAGAACAGAAATGCTGGCAATTGGCTCTGGATCTATGCAGTCATAACCAGTTAATGTGGTAAAGAAATTCAAGGTGTTAACACTCAGAACAATTTTACTAGTTGCCTATCATAACTCTTTTATGACCAGTCTATGCATGCCAGATATTTACCTATGCATTCATATATAGAAAATATATTTATTTACATGCAGAGAACATCCCCTTCTATTTTATAACAGTCTGTCTGGGCTATCTGCACTATGAGTACTTGAAATAGTATACTTCAAATATTTTATTTCTAATACAGTTTTTTTTCATAAGAGGTTTATTAACTTACCAATAAACAGTACTTCATCCCTTTTAAATAATGTGCAGGCCTCATACATAGGGCATCTCAAATTTTCTTTGGCAGTTTCCCTTGTATAAAATGCAGAGTCTGACTACTGCCTTTCTTTTGTCTATGACGTCAGAATATATTTAATTAATTAACGTTTCTTGTGTCCCTTTCTTTCAAACCAACCAACATTTTTATTTCCTTGTGAAATATCAAGTATTCTGAAGTCAGTCTAGAATTCAAGGCAAATTGGAATGTTGCTACATAATATCCATGTATATACCACAAATGTTGATTGGTACTCTTTCCTATTATGTACTTTTCTAAACAGCCTTGATTTACTCTGAGTCTTACAAGTCATAGATCTAAGCATTCAGTAGAGTCTATATGGTGGATGACCTTAAACACCAGGAAATGAGAAGCTTCATTGAAGAGTCTCACGTATTAAACAGGTACTTTAAACAGCCTTCTGTTATGAAAAGGAAAACATCTGTGAAATAATCACAGTATGAAACACATCTGGACAGCATCAAATGCTTCTAAAAGTTGCTTCTCCAAGCTACATTAACACTATTGGTGAAAATAAACACTGAAAGCATACTCATGGCCATCTCTAATATTTGTCTTCAGATTGAAAGTATTTTCTAGGAACAACCACAGTAATAAAGTGATCAATGACAGCTCTACTTCTTTTAAATCTTGAATCTGTGTCAAATATATATTTTTTTAATTTTTAAACCATCAATAGCTTACATGCAATGACTATGCATCCATACTTACTAACAAAGTGTCAGTGGATCTTGTCAGTGTTGAAGTCTGCTTATTAGGTACATTTCTGTATTTAATTAAACTGAGAATTTCACTCTTTTTCTGTCATTAAGACAGGCTCCATATAGGCTGCCAAAACAAAATTTCAAATAAAGCTAATCAGAAAATGGCAAAATGGGGAGATTCTAACTATATAAACAAAAAAAAAAAAAGAAAAAAGCTACAAAACTAATAAGTCATACCAATCTTATCACTAAAACACTAAAATACATCAGGTAAATTAACTGTCACTTTGAAAAACCTCAAGTACAATTTTTCCTCAAAACTAGAGTTCAAATCCATTCACGAGATATCCCTGTGTACAAACCTGGATAAACAACATACAGCCTTATTCAGCATGAATTTAGACAACTGATACAGCTCACTAAAGTCAACAGAAAATGTTAACATCCACAACATAGAAAAAATGCTAATTCAAATATATACAGTTCAAGTATCTGTGATACCTGAAATTTTCTTCTACTGCAAAACTAACTCCCTTAAAAATCAAAAGCAAAGGTTTGGGCCGGATTCACGAAGGCTTGCACAGAGTCTAAGAGTAAAGTAAGACTCCATGCAGCCAACATGTCTGCCGGGCGATCCAGGAACAGCCGGTAGGGGCGTGCAACAGAGCTCCTAAAACGACTCTTACACGGACAGGGTTAGGATATGCAAATTACCTAATTTGCTGCTGAAAGGTATGCAAATGAGGTAAATTTGCGATTCAGGAAACCCTAACCTGTCCGAGTAAGAGTAGTGTATTTTGCAGAAATGTACTCCGTTGACAACTGAGTACGTTACTGCAAATAGCAAAACGGAGCCGTGACAGCTCCAAAAAAAGGATGCATCCAGTCGAGGAAGCATGCCAATGTCTAAAATTATGGCCATTGGCAATGTCCACCAATGCAAAAATAAAATAAATTAAAATACATTTTTTTTCCTGATTGCCGATGTTTAAGCATAGCGCAGCGCCGCGCAAATGCAGTGCACTGTAAAAACCAGAAAACCAATAATTAAAAAGCAGAAATGTGGATTTTACAGTAATCCCTACTATACAATTCAAGAGAATGGCAGTCTAAAGACAACATGGCTACCAAGTAGAGGTTGCTAAGGGGGGAAGCTCAGTCTAAGAGTTGTAACCAAGCATTAGTAGGCAGTCCTATGCAAATGAGGGTAAGGATAGTGAATCCCAAGTTTATATAGCAAAAGAGCACAGTCAGTGTAGTGTAGGAGTAGGATAAGGGGTGTAACAGAGTAGAAGATAGGTGACATCATAAAGGGGGTATGTCTGAGAGAAGTGAAGCTCATTGGAGTAGAGTGGCATGTGTCTGCTGTCAGATACTAATCACTGGAAGAGGTGTGTCAACAGGTACCCTAGCTAAAGGCAGGAAATTGAAGGTGTATGCCGTGAACAACACCAAAGTTTCTTGTAGAAATGCCTGATCGTGTATGTGCGCGTGTGCATGCCTGTAAAACCGAGTAAGCCTGTGTGCGCACGTGTGCACCTGTGTGCACACGTTTAAGCTGGAGTAAGCAAGTGTAAGGATGTTGAAACCCGTGTAAGTGCGTTTGCACCTGTGTGCGAGCGTGTTAGCAAGAATAAACAAGTTGTAGTCTGTGTAAGCATGTGTGCGCGCATGTGAGCTGGTGTGGACGTGTTAGCGCTTGTTTGCGCGGTGCTGCCCCCTGAGGAAACAGAAAGGGAAAAGGAAGCACAACAAATAGTAGGAAGTTAACCAGGGAGTACTAGCAGAGCTAGCAGGTGAAAACAATCAGAATCAGGCAATTACACAGGCAGTACACTAGCCTAGCCCAGGCCAGCACTTAAAACACAGCAAATAACATTCCAGTATGTTTTTCTCAGACACACTGCAACACTGCAGTAAGCTAATAGAAGTGAAAACTGAAAAAGCTTTACTGAGACAAAGAAATGTTAGGGGCTGTCATTGATGTCATAAGGCGACATATGCAACATGCTGAGAGTGGTGACAATGCAAATGCTGCTGAGCAACCCACAATGAGGAGACGGAGAAGAGTGTACAGGCCTAGGGTAACCTACCAGGGGCTATATGAGCTGGAGATAGTGGAGCACTATAGAGTGGACAGAGACCTCATGCAGCAAATTGTTGAGCTGTGCAGGCCATGCCTCACACACAGAACCAACACAGGGGAACCCATCCCAGTGGAAACCAATGTATGTGTTGGCCTAAGAATATTAGCAACAGGTACCTTTCAGAGACCAACTGGCGATATGATGGGGATTTCACAGGCATCAGCATCCAGGGTACTGCACCAGTTCCTGAATGCTATGTCAGCACATGTCGGTGATCATGTATATTTCCCCAGTTCCCGTGAGGTATTGGCCAGCAATATGCATCTCTTCCAGCAAATAGCGGAATACCTTGAGGTAGTGGGTGCAATAGACTGCCCGCACATTCGTAATAAAGCAACAGCCGGTGAGCGGGGTAGGGTCTACTATAACTGCAAGGGTTACCCCTCCATCAACTGCCAGGTCATGTGTGATGCCCACGGCATAATAATGAATGTATTTGCTGGCTGCCCTGGAAGCTACCATGACTCCCATATCTGGCATCTGACACAGCTGTACCAGATTTGCCAGTGGGGACATCCCTCATGGTCACCTAGTGGGGGATGCTGGATATGCACTTGAGCCGTGGCTGATGACACCCATCAGAAATGCACACACACCTGAACAGGAACGCCATAATGAGGCACACGCACAAACACGAAATGTAATCGAGCATGTGTTTGGGCTGCTCAAGTCACGGTTCCGGTGCCTGGACATATCTGGTGGAGCCTTGCAGTACTCACCAACTACATGTACCCAAATAGTCATGGTATGTGCTATGCTACACAATATGATCCTGTGAAAACAGCTGCAGCATGAGCAGTATAGGGCTGGGCACAACAGCACCCCACCATTGCCAAGGCCATCACAGGCAGAGCGTGACTCAGAGGAGGAACAACCTGAGCCTGCCCCAGTAGGCAGAAGGAGGCGTGCCCAGTATGCTTTGGCCTTGGCAAAGAGGCAACGCATAGCATATACACTGGCTCAGTAGGAACCCTGGAAATGATACCTCTCTTTGACTCGCACATATAGTAAAAGGGATGCCTAACTTGACACTACCTGTTAACAAACATGTATAGGGAGTGTAAAATGTGCATCTGACATAGGCGGCCCTGCAGCACCACCTGAGGCATGTTTGAGTACAGCAGTGGGCCACACATATCCCTCAGTTGCATGTGTCAACCCAGGAACCTCGCACTATTCACCAATCCGCCATGTGCACACAGTGATATGACAACAGACACAATATAATATAGTGAAATCCTGTCACAATCAAATATGTTATGCAGATACCTAGGTTGTTCATAGAAAGTGGTAAAACAAAGAAGAAACAAAACCTGCAATCAGTACCATCACTGAACAATGTGCATCCCAAACATTAGCATAGGTTCAGAGGTTGACACTAGGCTATTGCCCTAGGGTATGTAGAAGCCTAGCCACAGTGTGTTTGTATTTTGCAACCCCGCTAGATCAGTAGACTGTGCCTGTTAATAGTAGGTCACACAAGATATCTCACATATGTTCATTTCATTCTGCCTCTGTCTAGCAGGGACCCATAACATATCCCAGGGCTAAACATACTATCACCCATCCACCTGGGAAGATGTCACCTGCAGGTGGTCAGCGTGGGTCTGTGCGTATGTGGGACTGTGATCACATTCCTGAGTGAGTGGAGCCTCTGTGATTTGAATCTGCCCCTCCAGCATGTCCTATTAACATCATTGCTCACGTACCTATCCCTGGAGCATGTAGCTCTAAGGGACTTTGATATCCTCATGTGGAGCATGTCCATCAATGCTGTGATGGACATGGATTCAAACAAAAGGCACAGACTGCATCCAAGTAGGCAGTAAGCAAATGAGGAGAGCTGGGGTCACCATAGCCAAACTGTGCATACCATCTGTGTGAGTTCCTAGATCCACTTGGTTATGTAAATCTGTGTACATTCCAGTTGCTGCAGGTGTTGGGTAAGGTACATCCGAAATGGGGCATTGTATCCAAGCATGTGCCTGATGAGTATAGGGTCACAATGACCCCACCTGATATGGATGTAAAACCGTATGGGATAAGGTTGTCTAAATAGTAGGTGTGTCCAACAACATTGGCAACGTGAATGTCAAAGGCGAGAGTACTAAGCATTCATGTCCCCAAATCACAAATCACACACACTGTACGTGATGTATCATCACCTATGTGGTAATGTGTGTGCACGATGTTACTACCAAAGGTGATGACTATGCATCTAAAGGAAGGTAGCTGTATGCCATGGCTCTGGCACCATTCATCCATCTCTGTGAGACCCTTTCTGAAGATGCTTGTGCCAGCTGTGGAGTCGATTATGGCACACAGTTTGCAGTCATCTGCAAACATGGTCAGCCATATTCCTCCTGTGTTAGCCAGTACATCTCAGAAATATATACAGAACAAGAGAGGTCCCAGGACTGAGCCCTGTGGGATGCCACGTATAACTGGTGTATAGTCAGACATGGCACCTGCAATACTGACCATGTCTGTGCTATCCATGATCCAGTTAGCAATCCATCTTGTGACATATGTGTAGATATTGAATCCGGTGATCTAATGTATAAAGGCCAAGTGGGGTATTGTGTAGAACTGGTGTGCGAGCTCCAGGTAAGCTTGGTGGACAACCCTGTGTATGTGTATGGACCTGTTAACTGTTTAAAGACATCAAACAGATGCAAGAGGCAAGATCTGCCCACAACAAAACCAAATTGTGTAGGATCCAGTGTCTGTAGGTTCACAATGTGTATGTGTTCCATGATGATACACTCCATAGCATAGCAGACCAGGATAGTTAGGCATATATTGGGATAATGTCCAGGGTCCCTTGTGGCACCAGCACTGTGGAGCGGGTACACTGTAGCTGTATGCCATTCCATGGGTACGTATCCTGTAGTAACTGTGATATTGAACAGTGACATAATGTGAGTGTGAAGTTTGTCATGAATCTCGTGTAAGCCGCAGTCCGGGACACTATCTGGTCCCATTGATGCTGTGTTGTCTGCTATGGAGAGGGCAGCACACACATGTTCATCTGTGATGTCAGGGAGGCTACACCCTTTTGTGATGGACATGTGCACTGCAGGGGGGATGGTGGGGAAACATTCCCACTGAACCTGTTGTCCAGGATGTTCGCAATGTCAGTGGGTTCACTGTATCATTTGTAATTATGCAGTAACTCACAGCATATCTGTGAGTTCCCACCCAGGTCCCTCACATAACTAAATAAGACCTTATGATTGTCCATAGTGTCTGTTGCAAGTGTCCGTTAGAAGTAGGTCTTAGATGAATCAACAAGTGATCATAGCTATACCATAGTACTGATCAGAGATGCCTTCCTGATTGTGATTGTGCTCTATAATGTAGTAGCCTCCTCCTGTCCCTGTATAGCTCATTAATGGCCGAGGTCCACTAGACAGGTCCCCTGCCTTTGGAGGAGTGAGTCTTGTAGTTATCTGGGATAGCATGATCCATGCATTCCAGTAGTTGTCCATAGAATGGGCTTGTAAAGTATGAAGTGGTCTGAGCCGTAATTAACACTGTCCCAGGGTCATTGAGGGATACCACCTCAGTTTGTACAAGTGTGACGTTTGCTCATGAGAAGTACATCACTGAGATCACATAGGATGTGTGTGTATGGGATATGTATGTCTAGTGAGATGAATGTATTTTCTGACCTTAACAATGATGGGTATACCTCTGTTGTGGAACATAGAGTCCCCATGTTGGTGATGATCAGGTCCCAGATGTTTCAACGCCCTGTGGTTGCGGTGACCAGGTCTGCCATAGCATTTGAGTGTAATAATCCTAGCAACTGTTGTGAAAGGGTGTCAGTGCTTGAGTATTATACCCAGTCAATGTTTGTGTATTTGAAGTCACACAATATAATGGTGTTTGGTGAGACCTTCACATTCCCCAGTGTTCACAGGAATAACGAGTGTTGTTCCCAAGTCTGGGAGTGTGGTCTGTAACAGTCTACAAACTGAAATGCAGTTTTTCCCACTCTCAGTTTCACATGTACGTTCCCCAATGCTTTGTGCACTGCTACCAACCTGGAGGTGTGTGTATGAATGATGTATATGGATACCCCCCCTATTGTTGTTGTCCGGTCTGAGTCTTGTGTCTGAAAACCATGGTATGACGTAAAACCTGTTAGTGCTGCTGTGCTTTTGTGAGCCTGAACCAGGTGTTTTGTTACTGCACATATATCGACAGATTCCATACTGATGTGAGTCCTGAGTGCATGCATTCTGAGGGTTAGACATCAGTTGTTGAGCACCATCACTCTCTGTTTCTTGTACCCTGTAACGTCTATGGCTGTGGTTATGTCTTCTGACCCTCGCTTCACACAGCCACTATGTGTGTGTCAAGAGCCTAAGGCAGTCTGTGAAAGCCTAGGGGTGACAGGTGCATGGCATCCATAGCGAATGTACGTGGCATGTTGAGCATGTAATCCCAGGCTGACAAACACTGGATCCCCTGTGAATGACAACAATATGTTAGGCAACTGTTAAAAGTGATCATTTCATTTGTATACTGTGACAGTACTTGGTGAGGGTAAGATGCTACACAAGGTCAGGGTCATACTGGCCTGGGCTACATGATCAGAGAGCTCCTCTATGTCTCTTGTCATGTAGTCCAGGGAGGAACATCTGAGGGTTTATACACCAGCATGGTCAATGATGGAGCCATATTTGTACTAGCAGTGGACTGACAACAGTGCATGTGTCATGAGGCATATCCTGGCACCCGACACACAGCACAAAGTGACCTTCACCTTGTTCAGCCTGGTGAGTGGGATGTCAGTATGACCGACAATTACAGTCACCTAATACAAGTGTATGAGGTGTGTTGTGCAGGCCTAAGGGCAGTGACTGTGTGGCACAATGACTTTGTGAACTATGTGATATGTGTGTATGGTTGTGTGTTATCAGTTGTTTGTGTATCTGCTTTGGATGTCTCTACTGCTTAGGCAGAGTATATTTAGATGCTCCAGGTATGTCTTTGCGTGTCAGTGTATATGGTTTGCTGTTGTCATAGGTCCATGTGCGACTGTATTTGTGGTGTGTTTGGTTGCCTTCACCACCGAATAGACTGTGCCAGTCATGGCTTGGGAGTGCTCAGCCTCCTTTCTGTCTATAGAGTCGCACCTCTCACATATATCTGAGTTTGTTGGTAGGAGGACAGTGTTCCATGTGTACATAAGGCAGTTGTAACAATGCGTCAAAATTCCAATATGCACCAGCTGGACTGGAGAGTACACATGAATCCGACCTTTGGACATGCCAGGATATAATGATGACATACACTGTCGACTAATCACAAAGGATCAGTAGTGTGTCAAGTGTGTAAAGGAGTATAACAGGGGTTTAGTGTTCAGGTTTGTTGTTGCTGTGGAAAGATAATCTGCAAAGGAGTACAGACAGAAACATTACACCTCCTTCAGCTATGTCCGAAATATCCACGTACAGTCATATATGTCCTGAGTCAGGGTCAGCTGTACCTGACTGACAATGTCGACATCCTGTCAGACAGGCCCATACATACATACCCACCTCCCAGTAACAAAAGGCCCTAACATCATACTAGGAGATATCACATGTAGAATGTGTAAACTGGTCCTCCCAATGCCAAATGAATCCCATCACGTGGATAACATTGTTTCCCCATATGTGTCATAAGTGAACAACAGGACAAACAGGCTCTGCACCTGAACAGCCTGTTGAGCCTCACACTCTCTACAGGATCTTACACCATTGAATGTATTACAGCAACATGTGGCACACACCACAAGTGTTGGTGCACAACACACCATGGGAACTATAGTCCTATAAGCCTACGAAGTCCAAAATGCTAGTCCATGGAGTCCATCATGATTACAGTCAGGAACAGAGCTATTGTAAACTGACAAACACACAACCCAAATGTCTGTGGTATGTTAATGAGCACATCATGTTCCCCATACCTGCTAGATATCTTGCAAGGCAGCCACCCAGGACATACATCACTGACAGGAGCAACAGAGGTCCCACATAGACTTTGAATAGCCCTTTACCAACATCACAGACACATGTTGTATCCACAAAACCAACAATCCGTGCATGAATATGTATTGTCATATGAAGGAATGGTAATTTGTCCACAGATAGATCACACAGGCTATGAATTGTGTATTCCTGTTCAAGATGTTCACACCTGCTGACCCACAAGGTCCATTCCTGGGATTGCATAACACTAAGTGCACACACATTACCATGTCCAGTCTGATGATGTCAGCAACCTACAAATATAGCATGTGAATAGAATCCACACAGTAAAGCATATAGCACATTGTGTTAATGCGTACCTTACTAATATCATAACATAATTAGGTAGGGGTTTGAATCCTGTAATTGCTGAGTGTGTGAGATTGACTTTAGGGGAGTGGCCTTTTTGGAGACAGTGGAAACACATTAGGAGTGGTGAATACCTCTTTGCCAAGTTGATGATGTCAGCATCCTACAAATACAGCATTGGAAACAAATGCTCCCAGGAAAGCAAATAGCGCGTCATGTTAATGAGTATCTTACTAGTGTCATAACATAGTTAAGTAAGGGTTTAAATCCTGCAAATGCTGAGTGTGAATATTTGTGTGTGAGATTGCCTTTGAGAGGAGTGGCCTTTTTGGAGACTGTGGAAACACATTAGGAGAGGTGAATACCTCTTTGCCTAGTGTGATGATGTCAGTATCCCACAAATACAGCAGTGGAGATTAAAACACCCAGTAAAGCATATAACACGTCGTGTTAATGTGTATCTTATTAGCATCATGACATAGTTAGGTAGGGGTTTGAATCCTACAAATGCTGAGTGTGAATGTGTGTGTGTAATCCTATGAGAGGAGTGGCCTTTTTTGAGAATGTGAAAACACATTGAAAGAGGTGAATACCCCTTTTGCTGGTTTGATGATGTCAGTATCCCACAAAAACAGCAGTGGAAATGAAAACACCCAGTAAAGCATATGGTGCATAGTGGTAATGCATATGTGTCTAGTACCATGACATAGGTAGGTAGGGTTTTGAATCCTGCAATTGTTGAAAGTGTATGTGTGACACTGTTGAGCAAAGTGTTGTGTGTTTTGCTACTACTACTGTATGACATATCAGTAAAACAACAGTATGTGCATTTCACACTGCTGGTATCTGTGTGGCAAATACACATATGTACATGTAACCTATATTGGTAACTGTGTGGCAAGACATATATGTACATGTGACCTCATTCACGTCATAGGTGTGAAGCCTGCTATCAAAACAACTACATCTGTCACCATTGACATTTTTTGCTGCAGCTTCTTGGACCGTAGCTCACATATGTATGTATGCATGTGACAGGTCCAGCCACTGTAGTGAGCTGTGCCCTAGGTCATCTGTGTCACACACACATGTGACAGTTGTTATACAATAGTGTGAGTGTGGGTATATGCCTGTGGCATATGACAGACATGCCCAAACACAACACAGCCTGTCAATAATGGCCATTCATGTTAGGTATACAACAACCCCATGTATATGCATACAGACACCTTATTACTTATGTGATACACTGAGGGACATCAGCATAGCTTTGGGGATGTGGATATCAAAGGATAGATGAAATCACATGTGGCTGTCTGTACACATCGGTACCCCTGCTACACGTTGTGTGCTACTACCAATGTGGTACAATCAGGATACTATGTGTAGCAAATGTGGATGACTATGCTGTTGTTGGGTCATAGCTTCACAACATGTGTTTGTCAACAGGTATGTGTCTGTATGATACCCTCATGGAAGATAGGTGTCTAATCTGGGGAATGCTTTGTAGGCCACTGTATGCATCACCAGATGTGGATGTACATATCCCTAGTGTGTCTGCGTGTACCTAGGATGGACACATGCCAAACAGGAGTGGTCACGGGAATGTGTCGTGGTCATTACCACAGGTAACTGGTATAGTACAAAACCAGAAAGATTCTAATGCTACTGTGTATCCTACAGCTGTGTGTCAGTTGTCAAGACATCATGTAACGATTTGTTATAATCAGGCTGTTGAGGTTATGTACACTACCAGAATGCTAACCAATGACCGATATCAACAGTATCACCCACAGCATAGTGTCATACCATGTCATACACACGTGTGTACCCAAGTTGTGACATATGTGTAGTGACATGCATATTGGACACCAATAGGAAATATGAAGTATTAACACTGTGTAGTACAGGGCATGTCACCCTTTACATATGCCCACCATGCACATACATGCAAACAGTGCACCTCCACCATGTTCACAAATGTACACCTTGGAATCTGTACAGCACACATCATAGATGTTACATCCACTCAACAGCACATGCTGCCAGTACCACACACATCAGCCAACTGTCACATTTGTGGACAATCCATGTTTGGTATTAACACTGGTGTATACAAAATGAAATTGATAATCATTGCTGGGATGCATCATGCCTGCTCAGATACACCTACAAGGATATCATTACCCATTACTGTTCACAACATGCTAACATTGCTACACTGCTAGTAGGTCACCCTGTGCATCAGCACCGTGTTATCCTGTTCCTGCATCAATGTCACAGATGACAGGAGGTGGCACAGTTTCATCATATGCATAGAGTCTGTGGTTGTTTTCCAGAGCCCGACAATGACCCAGCCAATCAACATGTATGTGTGTGTGTGTGTGTGTGTGTGTGTGTGTGTGTGTGTGTGTGTGTGTGTGTGTGTGTGTGTGTGTGTGTGTGTGTGTGTGTGTGAGGAACAACAGTACAGTATGGGTCAGTGTTGATGTGATGTGTGCGTGTATGTGTTAGCCCTACGTGTTGGTAGTATGTGTGTGTGTCTGCATGCACACAGTACCCCCTTGTGGCTGCCAATTATGGGAGTTTGTGGAACAGCCACAGACTGTACCTGCCAGGTTGTACAGATCACTGTCTCCGGCCACGGACACAGTACCTGTGCCTGCCAGGGGTGACACGGACTGTATCGGGTACAAAGCCAGACTGAGTACTATCATCAGAGGCAGAGGGATGTTGACTGGACCCATGTCCCTGCTGGGACTGGCCAGAGCCACGTGCACATGGTCATCTCAGACGGTCTACCGACAGCCCAGCCACAACATTGCTGGGGCTGGTACTGGCACTACGGGAGTGGCTGGCACTTGGTTGTCATCTGCATTGGCTGCCAGCTGAGGATGTTGCTGGCATACGTCCACATCAACGTCCCAGCCATCCTGCACTGTCCTGGCACATGGACATAACATTGCAGAGGACATCAAGTGTCTCCCCCCAATGTCTATCAATGACATTGGTGTACTTGCGGATGGCACTGGCAAGGTCACGGATACTGTCATTGATCGCAGTGTTATGAGCCCTCTGCTCCCTTAGTCCTTGCCTGGTGTACCGTTCCATATGTGCCTGTGCTTGCATTACAGTCTGGAACATACCTGAGGTTGTGAGACTTGTGCGGGCATGCCTGCCAGGGGCATTATGCCCAGCGATGCTCCCACGAGAACCCCTGGACATATGCCTATGTGGTACCGTTCCATGTGTCTTGACATGGCTGCTGTGTGGGGTTGCATGTGCCATGGATACCACACTTTCCTGGTCAATGCCTACCATATGATGTTCCTCACCTAAGGCCATTGGTGTTGAGGGATGTAATGGCAGTATGTATGTCCACATAGATGGGGTGGAAAGCTATGTACTGTCAATTGGTGGACCATCGACAGACCCTGTCAAACATGCCTGTGCCACTACACATGTATCATCATGGTCATTATTAGTGGCAGTGACCTCAAGTTCCCCACTGCACCCATCCAACATTACCTCAGCACCTGTGAGAGGGAGACATGAAGCACACTTTACCATCTGTACAGGATGTTCGCACACATGCACACATGCACACATACAAACATGCACACATGCACACATGAACACATGAACACATGAACACATGCACACATGAACACATGCACGCATGAACAGATGAACACATGCACACATGAACACATGAACCCATGACCACATGACCACATGCACACATGAATACATGAATACATGCACACATGAACACATGCACACATGCACACATTCACACATGAACACATGCACACATGAACACATGCACACATGCACACATGAACACATGAACACATGCACACATGCACACATGAACACATGCACTCATGCACACATGAACACATGCACACTAATACACTACACATTCAAGTTGACACACACACACACACACACACACACACCAACAGCAATATGGAACATAGTCGTTAGTGGTTAATGGTGGACTACAGTATCACAATACAAAGAGTCCTCTCACACGTGTCAGCATGCAGGATGTGTGTTTCTCGACAGCATGCAGTGGGAGTGTAGAGAGTCCTTGTAGTTAACAGTATACATGTTGTTGATGCATGTGTGTTGTTCACTGATTGCCCTCACCCTGGTAGACAATGTGTACATGGACACAACATTACACTGCAAGTCTGAAACACTTTCCAATGTCCTGTGCACCATCACTCATAGGTATACAAATCACGTCCGGATGCATACAACTTTCAGGTGTCTAACGATGAATGCTATGTGTAGTACTGCAGGTACTGTAACTGGATGTAGTGTAGTACCATGAGCCATCATCAGGCAGCATCATGTGGTCACTCAAGGACACTGATGCATGTCACACTGGCAGCTAGCTTGCTGTGCCTGACCTGCACCACTTAGGCTACATTAAACAGTTCACAGACAGTCGTTGCATGGGCATGTCAGGAGTTTAGTAGGGAACATTGCCTAACATGACTGTGTTGTGTGCTGACGCATGTCACACTGCCCCATGATAGGGCTCTACCCCCAGGTATAGTATGTGTGCTGTGTTGATGACATATGGGATACTGGAGTACGACCTTACAGCAGGTGTCTGCATACGCCATGTGTATCATATTAACACATACTGCATATGACAAAGTGGTGTATGTTGTGTGCATGTGTATTGACAAGGCCTATACAATGTCCACTACAGTGTACCCCACTTGTTTGTGATGTTCTGTGTGTTGCATGTGTATGAGTCAGCTACTCATGTCATTGTGAAGTGCATAGTCACACAGAGAACATGCAGAGCATGAACTATGCGTAGGTGTTTAACATGTGTATATGGCCTACAACTCTCCTATGCCATGCAGATGTTATATGTTAAATTGACTGTATCCCACTCACCAGCATGGGTCTCCTGTCTTGCTATCACACCAGAGGGACATGCATGGATATGAGACAGTATGTCATTGTCAACAACTATGGCATTGCTGCTGTGAGTCTGCAATTATACAGTAGTACATGGGGTGACAGTCACAGGCATACAGATAATGTCCCGAATTATCAGTATTGCATGACACCAGGCACCACATATTCTGCATACACAGTACACATCTGATTAATGCATATTACAACACTTTGGATAACAGTGGTCTGCTTATATGCCATGTTACCTGCACGCTCGTTGTCGCTGTGCTGGGTGACTCCGGCCTCCATGATGACATATGTTTGTTGTAACGGTTGGCCAGGAGCCACCACGCTGAGGAGTAGCTCTTCCACTCTGGTGAGGGGGGATGTGTGGCAGCACCCCCACCTGTGGCAATCTGTTGTCTGTGGACATCAGAGTCATGCTGCCGGACATGTCTGATTAAATCACTGCAGTGATGGCGTACCTGCTCATAAGTCCAGTTATGCATGCCTACATCATTCACCTGATGGACAGCATCCTGCCACAGTGCAGTGTGACCCTGGCAGGATCTTGAAAACAGTAGATTATAATGTTGGATGAGTGCATCTCTGATAACATCCTCCTCCTCAGGGGTATAGGATGGCTTTCGGTTATGTGCCATAACATTGGAAGACAATTAAACAGTAATTGTGAAAACGTCATGTTGCACACTCAACATTATAATGTACAGACATCATTGCAATGCCATATATAGCAACCTATTGGCTGTCAGCAGATACACACTTTTAATAACGCATATGACTACTAAGACCACAACTGCCTGACAGTGCCTGGCACATGCTAAATACAAGACCATGTTCTGCACAGCCACAAAGTGAAACCAGTATGTAGGACAATACAACAGTACATGGCACGCTGTATGTGCACAATGCAACAACTAGCCACAGGAGGTGTATATGAAGCTAATGCATACAGACATGTGTCATCCATTTAAATCTATGTACAGTACGGTTATGGTACAAGCAGTACACCACACTACTTATTGATAGCAAACCCCTCAGTAACATATGTGCACATTCACCACTATAGGTGGCATACTGCTGTACTACACTATACATGTTGCTAGATACACACCTATATCCTGTGACACACATACCACCGAGGACATGTTACAGGCATACCCACACACACATCAGACATACCTACAAGACACAAGGGTATGGCAACCCAGATTACAGTTACCTGTGTACCTTACATTACTGTGTGTCAGCACATACATAACCTCATGCCTGAGGTATGTGATGTGTGTGGACTATAGGTAACAAACAAAAGTGTGTTACCAAGCCATGTGGATATAAACCACACTGTGCAGTTGAGGCATACAGCTTCAGGTAGTACTACAGTCCATACGTGACTTGTATTCACTAGTGTTAACAATCAATAAGCATACATGTACTGCTTTAGCCTACAAAGGCACACTCCATTCCACAACATGGGACTACATCACAACGTATGCTATAATGATTTTCAGCCCTGCCAATAGCATACGGACCTTTGGATGGGATTAGAGCTACAACACTGCATACCATGGTATACACAGACTCCCAGTAGGCTAACACACATATACACATCATTGATACATTCACATACACATTCTCCATCACACACAGTCAACCTCACATAGCATGTGTTGCAACAGGTACATGCGTGTGTGTATTATGTCCTAGGTAGCTGATAGGCTGTTATCCATAGGGCCTATGGAAGCATAGACATATGGTACCCTGCACTACGACACACATGTAATGTAGGTTCCTGTGCCCCTGTCATGCAGAGCCACAGGGTTGATTACCGGGTTGTGTTTCCTATCTCACATGCAATCATCATGGTTATTGATGGCAACTGCTAATGAGGACCTTCATATGCTGTTAATAGGTGGTTGGTTTGACAGTATGGTATGTGTCTGTGATGATGATGTGCCAGTCAAGCATGTTCTGCTTTTTACATTACAAGGTGTTGGGCAGTAGTGTGTGTATCTTGTCTGGTGTTCCATCTGTTTACATGCAGCATGTCCAACACCTGTGGGTTTGCCATAGCTTTGCATGTTGGGCAGGGGTAGCCTCTGGGTAGGCGGTATACGACACAGTGTACAATTGGTTTGGTAAGACAGTCAGCATAGGGCATCTGTTGGAATCCAGTAACACTCTTTGAGAGGTATGTGTCTGGCATCTACTGTTGCTGTGTATGTGTTCTGAGGTACATTTCAACAGGGACATTGTACTCTATGATGGGTGTTATGACTGATGAGTGGAGTGGAATCCTGACCTCTGTTTCCATGGATGACACACATTTACTGACGACATATGGACTGTACTAGGTTTACATGACTAGTGTGGCACAGTGATCATCATTAGGGACACTACTGTCCACCTGTGTCCCTTAGACTCTTATCACACCTTCGGTGTTGAGTACACTACCACCTATGTGTTAGTTAATGGGTACAGGGCTTTTAACAACAGGGATGGCAATACATGTACAACATTCAGCTGGGGCGTACATTTCAACATCCACTGGTGTACACATTGATATGCATATCAGCACATATACAGTCCACCTTTCATGGTGGGAATATCAATAATGCTAAGGTTGAGGGGGATACAGTTATGTAATGATATTGCACAGTCTTGTGCAGAATGCATGGAAGGTGTTCTCAGCCCATATATGTTTAGCAGGACCCCATATCTGGGAGACTATATACCTAACAAAGCATACCCATGGCATTTGAACAACACATGTCATATGCCAGCACTGTATGCTGTCTTGTTTGACACACACTGCAACCTACATAGATATATGCACATAACCTGCACCAACATATAAATGTCCGCCTTTCACAAACAGTTGCAGTATGTCCCTTGCTCTATGCACATGTTCAGATGCTCAGAAATCAGACACACATGTATCTCGACATATGTGTGTGCCATACAGACACAAGGTCCACAATGTTGTAAGTCCATATGGATGACCTGTTGGGCCTTGCTACGGGTAGGACAGTTGTCACATGTGTGCATACAGTAATAGTACAAGGGTATACATAGCTGCAAATGAAACATCACTATGCTAGCCTGCTAAAGCGGTTGCCAATGCTAAGCTACACATTATGTGACTATCATGCATGTCTTACTCTGTGACATCCAAGTTTATCTAGGTGTTTGCAATTCTCCCCAAAACTGCCATTAAACGCAGTACTGTACAGACCATAGATAACATTTTCAGATGTTTGACATGTACTGTTGACCTACAACTGTCACACTTATGTCCCACTGCACACAGCTACCCAACAATTTCTCCATGGCAATACTTATACATGGCATCAGTGTATACATACCTACTGCTACCACATATGCATGTATCAGAGGATCAACAGTACTAACCATAACCATCTACTACCTGCCGGTAATTACAAACTGTTACATAACTGTATGTCCCTTCCGGGTCCGTCTGTGTATGGTTTTTTTTTTGGGTACTGAAACATACTGTTTTTTTTTTTCCTGCTTGGCGTTGTTTGCTATGTTCAACTTGCAATGTAATGATTGCATGTGGGGATAGCAAGTCCTATCTGCTTTTATAGGTATCTGCACATGTACATGTGATGCCCTCTGCACCAATTGTTGGCCAGCATTTGGTAAATGCATACAGCCTGCTGATTGGTAATTGCAGTACTCACTGTCATAGCAACCCAATGCTATAAATTGCTAAGGTATGTAGGCGTAGCCCTTTCAGATATCCAGAGTGGGTCCCATGCTTGTTTGCTGTGGAGACTGTTGTGTAAGTCAGACGGTTGGTATATGTCTTATAAATTAAGCTAGAGGTGTAGACAGTGCTGCACATGTTGTACTCAGACCTGACTGTTGCCACTTCCAACACTAAGCTATCAGTGTAGAGTTTTACTCACCACTACAAATGCTTACACAACATTTATGCAACTATACTGGGAATATTAATGTAGTGACTTCTGCAGGGTTATGTTTTTTACTGTTGACATTACCACAGGGGTCGCAGGACAACTGTTCAATTCCTGTACTGAGTATGCCTACCTACACACTTGGTAGACCCTAAAAGCACAAGTATCTTTTAATTGGGGGGGGGCCTTACATACTGAGAGCATTATGCATTAATGTGTGAATATTATCTTACTGGACTTGCAGGATTGGTGTGTACCTGTGTGTTTATCAGGGCAGGTTGTCTGTCTGCATGGTTCCCACCTGTGAACTTAACCAGTTGGTAGCCAGAGATTACACTGTCATTATTTGTCTGTGCAACTCACAGGTGTTTTCAGCACTGTTACAATGGCATTGTTATAGTCAGTTGCTACCAGTACATGGCTACATCCATTGATATTTATGTGTTATACTCCTACATAAGGGTATGCTTGGGGAGGGCCTAAGAAAGCTATTTGCAGAGTGTGTAACAGCAGTATAGCCTATATGCTTGTGTGTTTGGGCCTCTGCCGGGCCTATGGAACAGTCACATACATCTTTGCATGGTGTCATGGATATGTAGTTGAATGTGAGGTACACCTTACACATAATAGGAACAGTAGGTGTATACTTCAGTGAAGCAGTGCATATGGATTAGTACTCCTTTCATGACATACAAGCAGTGTCTACTGTAATTATTGTCAGTATTCATTGTGTAACAGCCCATCATTCTGACTGATGTCAGTACTTTTCTGTGGGATTCTGAGGGACACAGCTAAAATATGTTTCACAATCAGGGACATCCCTGGAAAGCTGACTGAGTTAGAAGGTATGGCCTCTGCCCTACTCAGATATGCCAGTGTTTGTGCTGCTATGATACTGTGTGGGGGTTGTAAAGTGCCTCTACAACATTATTTTCTGCTTGATTGGCTGCTTCTCACATCACACTCATGTAATGCAATCCCACAACAATTGCTGGTAAAGATCCACAGAACAAGCTTTGTGTTATGGCCTTCCTATATTTCCTTTACATTCACTCATTGTAATAAATGATATTTTTTTGCAGCACAAAGTTATTGTATATCTGTTGTGGCTTAGTGGTACTTCATGCAGTCTTATGTGTCCAAGGTCTGGGGTTCAAGGCTGACAAAGGTATTTTAATTTTGCTGCTGAGCAGAACAAGGGCCCTGACCTAGAGTGACTAAGGCACTTTTAAGCAGTTGTAAGTGGGTTTGCGTGGGTTTGCGCGATGCTTAGCGATGCTTAGCTAAGCTCACACATGCGCACACTCACTTAAACCCACTTACTACTGCTTAAAAGTGCTTACTCCCGCTAACCCCTGCGCTAATTTCTTTGAAAGAAAAGAAAATGGGGAGATATGAAAGTGGTGAAAAAGGGAGCACGAAGAGGGAAAGACAGTAGGAAAACAAGCTCGGGATGTGCAGGATGGGTGTAGGGTAGGTCCATAGTTGCCCATTTCTTTATCAGCAAGAGCTGTGCATATGTTGCAAATTTGGAGTGATATTTGATACCTTCCACCCCTGAGAGAGGGGTGAGGACAACATAGTTTGTTGTACTGCCAATTAGAATTATCAGTGTACATGTCCAATGGACATGTGTGTGAAATGGGCAGCTATGTATGGGGCATAATTCTTTTTCAGGTACAGATTGCCCTTTTTTTTTTCAGGGGAGAGTGGTAAGTGAGGTAGAGGAAGTAGGTATATTTGGGGAGGTAGATTGGGTAGATAAACAGACAAGACAAAAAAGACGCAAACAGGGGTGGAGTATGACACATGGGATGGGTGAACACAATTGACTGGGACAGATGTGTGGAAAATGCAAGCCCATGAGCCCACAGATGGTAACAGTGGGACTGAGATCCCCACCCATGGGCAGTCACCACTGGACCTTCACAGACCCGAGGGTTGCTGTGCTGGGGGCTGCATAGGAGGGGCAGGCTCACCCATGAGTCACGCCACTCTTGCCTTGAGCTGGCATAGGGGATCAGCGACTAAACATTGGATCTCCCTAACACATCACAACCCGGACCCTTCGGAGGGTGACAGGAGGCCATTCTCTGCCCACGCTTGCAGGGGGGGCGAGCCCCATCCCCTGCAGCACTTCCACCTGAAGGTGGCACAGGACCTATGGAGGAGGGTGGCCCGGGCTGGGCACCAGACCTGCTGGTGCCAGGTGTAACTGCCGGCTGAGGAGGGACAGGTGGGTCCGCTGGGACCGGCCTTCCCATACATTCTGTGATTAGGTGTGTTTAATTACAACATAGACAACAGCATTCCAAGTTAGTTGTAACAGCATGCAGTAATGTTCCCATTAACCCAACACACCAGGGTTACAACAGTTGAACAGCAAGCATAACACATGCATGTATTGAACGACAGTGGACATTACAACAGCATGCAGGGATGATTGGTGGCAACAGGCCACCAAGATTGTGGTGTTTTAACAGGTGACATGCATCAAAGTAAGTGCAGATTTTATATAACAATAGGACATATGTCCCAACAAATCTTATGAGATTAGACATACCCATTGAGGTGTGGAATTGCATTGTTTATGCACATGGAGTAGGGTGTAAAAAGAAACCTCCATTAACATCTTATTAGTACTTTAACTGTACACTACATTCCTATTGACTGCAGGTGTATATCCCCTACATGTATTCTTACACTAGGCAACTTGCATTTGATTGCGTTATGGGTTTTGCTACTTCATTATATTCCTGACCTATATCTGACATAGTAACTGTCCAGGATGCAGATGTTACTGCTACATACTTGTATTAAATTGACTTGTTTATGTATCTGCACATCTGGATGTGTTCACATGCCTTTTTCATTTGTTTTCTACACAACCCTACTTTTCAAGTAGCACACTAACATTTCTGGGGAACACCTTGAGTGGCTACTCGTGTGCCAGATTTACCTATGCATGTCAGCCATTTCACAACTGTTAAGGACTGTTATATACTTCACAGCTACTGGCACTTCCTTTATCCACTTTATATGGGACTGCACTACTGGGGATTGTCAGCACTTAATACAACAGTAACATTTCTTCACTGCAAGGGTACAACAACATTTCTGAGTAACTGGCCCATACACACTGCAAGTATTATACCTTTCTTATTTACATTAAAACTCTTTTCTACAGGCTCACTCCTTTATTTGACATTACACTGCATGCAGTAGACCTATTCAGGACATGTTATACCTTTACTGATAGGTTACAAGACTGTTTTTCAGGCTCACTCACTTTTTATCTATGACAGTGTATGTAGAGATAGTATTCCAGACATGTTTTTGCTTTATTCATGGGTTACTACACTCTATTCCTGGCTATCTGACTTATGATATGTAACAGTGCATGCAGAGGATTTATTCAGGGAATTAATGTTTTATGCTTCACAGCTACTGTGACTTCCTTCATCCACTTCCTATGGGACTGCACAACTGTGGGTTGAGAGCACCTAATACAACAGTACTATTTTTTATTGCAAGGGTACAACAACATTTCAAAGTAAGTGACACAGACACACTCCAAGTTTTATACCTTTATTAATTACATTGAACACTCTTTTCTACAGGTTCTCTCCTTTACTTGTTATTACAGTGCATACAGAAGACAAATTCAGGACATATTATACCTTTCTTAATAGGTTACAACACTCTTTTTCAGGCCTGCTCACTTATATGTTATGACAGTACATGGAGGTATAGTATTCCAGAATTATTTTACCTTGATTGGTGGGTTAGTACACTCTATTTCTGGCTCACTGATGTTTGTTATATAACAGTACATGCAGAGGAGTTAATCAGGACATTTTATTGCTGTATTATTGGGCTGAAACACTTTTGTCATGCTCACTCACATATATAATGTAACAATACATGCAGAATATTTACTAACCTGCCTGGTAGTGCAGCCTTAGCAGCCTATCTACATAGGCTTGCTGATTCGTAGCATGAGCACCTGCAGCTGTGGAGTAAATAAAGGGATATTGAGACATACATATCCATTATTTAGACTATATTAGCTTGTCTTACATACTGCATTCCATGGCTACCTACTTAGTAGTGGGGCATCACGCATTTGACGGGCCTCCTGGATCCACTGGTTCAGAAGGTCCTGCTTCCACCTCTTCAGGTCTGCATGGTGGTGACAGACCTGCTCACCAGTCCGAGGGATGCCTGTGGCACTCGTGAGTTCATGAGCCAACCGGTTCCAAGCCTGAGCCTTATACTCCATTCCTTGGAACTGGCCCTGCAGGAGTCGAGTCTCATGCCAATGGACTAGGAGCCAAACCATATATCTTGACTCCTTGATGCCCCAGCATTGCGCTCGAAAGCGTGTACCCTCTCCAGCACCAGACATTCTAACTGCAGATGGGAGCTACAATCAGTTATGGCGAGTATTCCCACCTATGCAGCTTAAATATGCCGCATTTCCTGCACTTTTCTGTGATTGGCCATTTTTGAATATTCTCGGCTGACTGCAGACCTGCTTAGCAATGGTTAATCAAACATTTATTACTATATATATGTTAACAGTGGATGTTTAACCTAAGCTGTCATAGCTTAGTGGTTCAGTACTTTGATTATGGTGCATAGTGTCCTGGGTTCAAACCTTATCATTGCTTTTTATTTTACTACTGTCCAGACAGGTTAGGGGGTGTGGCTGTGTTTAAGCAACTTTGCTCTACGTTGCTCCACTTTGCCCGATGGCGCACTGGTTGGTGCACTCCTCCACGCAAACCGATTGCACTGGGTAAAGCACTATTTAGCTATGAGAAACTATTTTGCGCTGGGTAAAGCGCAATTTAGCTATGGGCAACTACATTGCGCTGGGTAAAGCGTGAGTTAGCTATGGCCAACTATATTGCGCTGGGTTAAGCGTTGTTTAACTGCGGCCAATTATATCTCAGGTTCCTTTATAAATATACATTTTGTTCACTGATACATGAGCCATTTGAATGCTTTTTAGTAAAAGTTTCATCATATAGGTCAGGAATTATTTCATATACTAATTTGGAACAGAAAATAGGAAGGGGAGTGGTGGGACTCGAACCGTGAATGCCTCCTCTTTGTGCGAACAATCTACCACCACGCTATTACTCTTTGGCAAAATTTGCATAAACATTCCTTATTATGCTCTTCCATGTCGAGATTGCTAACTGCAGATAAGCAATGGGCACACCCGCGCACACAGGCGCAAATATGGGCAGCTATATTGGGAATTAGAAAAAAGTTAATGTTTTACTTTTTAAAACTGTACTGGGGTTTACAATGTTAAGGGAGTGTGGTGTTGGGTACATGGACATTTGAGCGGACTCACTCTTGTGTGTTGACATTTTGTTTTTTAACAAACTTGCAGAGGCGTAGACCTTTAGACTGCTCGGCAGTCGGACCCTGCTTGCCTGCACGGTCTGTGTTGTAGTTGGGGTTGAATCAGCGTGCCCTCATGAATATTCATGGATTGCTGATGTCATACCATTCAACTGCAGCCTCCGAGTAAGACTTATTTAATTCTTACATGGAGGATTCGTGAATCCGGGGGTTTGTTTTAACATTTCTTTTTTTATAGTTATGCCCTCAACATGTAAAGTGCTTTTCTTTCATTTAAAATGTGTAGTTTTTACTTTAGCTACTTCAGTGGAACTATATTTATCAAGTTTAATAAACTGGTGTTTCTGTTTACTGTATACTGTGGAAATGTCCTATTACTTCTGGACACTATGATATTCAGCCCTCCCTTCTGGTGAAATATTAGAGAGGGAGAAACAATTTTGAAGTGGGTTGGCATGTTTCTGCAGTCTGCAGCAGATTTTATTTCAAAGTAATCAGAAGGCAGCACAATCAGTTAGTCAGTCAGACAATGAGTCAATTAATAAACATAGTTATATTCAAGTAGAAGGTATTGAAATGTAAGATAGGACAATTAATCAACAAATAAACACAGTTAAATTCAAGTCGAAGGTAACAAAAAGTAAGATGGCACAATATAAGACTCTTTGTAATGTGTAAAGTGTTTGGCAATCAGTGTGATAAAACAGATGTAAAACTGATAATGGATTGAGAGAAAGCTACGGATGTGTGAGTTGCATACATTTTGGATTTATCCAAAATATCAATAACATCAAAAAAAAAAAAAGACAGAAAAGAAAGAGAAACCACAGGAGAGTAAAGTGCTTCACCAGCTTTGAAAATTTGATAAAAACAGCACTATTAAACAGACAAAAAACATACCTATCAACTTCTTTAATTAAGAATTCTGGACAAAGCCAAAAATAATGGGAGGACAAAGGTTCAAATCAGGGAGTTTTAAATATGTCTCTGATTCATTTAAAGCATTAATAAAACAACAGGTTTGACATCAACATGCATTTTTCTGAACAATAGAAAGCATGGAACTCAGTCTGGCAATACTAACTGACTGTGATTCTTAGTTATTTACCAGAAATTCAAAACCTTTATGAAGGACATGGCAAACCTTTCAGGCAAAATCAGGGAGCACTGAGAGGTTTGGATAGAAAGCAAAATTTAGTGAAGCTCTGTGGAATTATCACATTTAAAAGTTGTTAAATATTTCTGCAGTGGTGGTGCTGCGGTAACATTGTCACCTCACAGTAAGATGTTGTCCCGTTCAATTCTCAGCTAGAGCGTCTTCTGTGTGGAGACATGCATGAATGGGCGTAACTTCATTGAAGGTTGTGCATCAGGGCTGGCAACTCGGCATCTAAAAATCTACTGACAATCATTAGCGGACTGGAGTTCCGCTGTGGCGACCCCAACCGGGAAAAGCCAAAAGACACAACAAAAAAAGTTGTTGTTAAATATTTAAGCAAAAACCCACACCTGGGTGTGGGTAATGCTGGATTTACCCATGGTTGGTGTGGTTTGGTCATGAGGCCAGGGCCCGAGTGGCCAACCAAAGACAACTGTGGGTTAATCCAGCATTACCCACACCCAGAAGTGGGATATTGTTATTATACAACATTATTTAAGAAAAAAAAAACTTACTTTTCTTAAATAATAGCATTGTATAATGCCTCCATGCTGCCCTTCCACAGCTGTCTGGTATTCTGCGGCAGTTCTGATGTACTGCGCATGCGTATGCTTACGCAGTACATCAGACCTGTGTGTGGAAGCAATGAAGAAAGGAAGATCTTTGTTGCTTTTTTAAATGTGTCTCACTATGTTAAACTCATTTAACATAGTGAGATATCTTTAAAAAAAGCAACGGAGAAAGGAAGATCTCTGTTGCTTTTTTTTTTTTAAGATATCTCACTATGTTAAACTCATTTAACAAAGAGAGATAACAGCGACGGATCTCTTCTGCTCTCCGTTGCTACCAAAAACACAAAAAAATCAAGACTTATACTAATGGGAAAAGTCCGGGCGACCAGACCTTTTCACATTAGTATAAGTCTGATTTACAACGGGCACGCTGATTTGGAATAATAATGGGGGGTCATTGTATAATTCAGTATAGTATAGACTCTATCACACTGTAGTGAACAGGTTTCTACTATGAAACAATCCCTTTACTGTATCTTCATTTTCACAGATCCCCATATTATTCCAAATGTTTTCTTTTCAGCACTAATTACTTGTGGTATAATATATGAACACACTATACAGTAGATTTGTCATTGAAGTAATTCACATAGTGATATTTTTCCATAAGAATCCATTGGTAGCCTATGTTTATCAGTTTTACATCTGTTTTATTACACTGCATGCAAAGCACTATACAGTTTACTAAGAATCTTATCCAGTTTCTTCATACTTTTGTTACCATTCACTTGAATATAGCTGTATTTATTTATTTATTTATATTGTCTGACTGAGTGACTGTGCTGCATTCTGGTTACTTTGCAATAATATCTGCTGCAGACTACAGAAAGCATAGCAGCTGCCCTCCCATTATCAGATGGTGAGGCTGGATGACAAGGAATCAAGGAGTAATTGAACAGTTGCACAGCATACAGTAAACAGAAACATCATTTATGAAGTAAAGCCCACTTCACAAGACAAGAGCATAATTATAAAAGAAAAAGAAATGGTAAAAAATACCTTTGCCCCTGATCTTTAAGCAGACATCTAATGTATTCCATAAGATATAACACAAACACACACATTCATACTCACATATATAAACACTCACACATGTATCTATGTAAGTTTCGCTTTTCTGAGTGCTCAATCTTCTCATTTCAGTAATTTCAGTTTTGATTATTTGAACATTCAATCTACTGAAGAAGATCCATATATATATATATATATATATATATATATATATATATATATATATATATATACATATATATATATATATATATATATATATATATATATATATATATATATATTCAAGCATGTATATATTTTTCTTATTTTCACATTTAGCATTGAGTGCTTAAACCTAAGACTTAATACAAATATGATAATTCACATTTATAATATTAGTGGTAAACAAAGTACTTACATAACTAAAACAAGACTGGAGATCAAATTCTACCTCAGAGGCAATTCCAAACAGGTGGGAGGTATATTCTTTGCTATTTTAATAAATGGCTAGAGGTAAAAGGGTCACCTTTTGTTAGTGCATGGTTAGAAAAAGTCTCTGATGGACATTCATTTCTTCAATTTGCCATTCATGTTTCATCATCCACTTTATCCAATTAATGGCTTGCTGTGGAGTTTTGGCCTATCTCAACTGTAAATGGGATCAGTACAGAGAAACATTTACTGAACTGGGTACCAGTCCATCACAATACAACTACCAGGTTGTTTGCATGAGACTTGCTCCAGTTCATTATTGAGACAATGGATATGCTTAATATCTTGTCTTAGCAAATCATTGGTTTTGCAAGCATTTTGGGTCTATATTATATTCTTGAAAGCTGACAATGTTGAATCTGACATTGTCAACACGAGAATATCAAACGCTCAGAATCTCGAGTGTGTAAACGGAAATCTCCGTAAGGGGAGATTTCTGTTTACTGCAATGTACTGCAGTCTCGGAGTTGGTATATTTAAGTAGCGGGGGGTGCATGGGGGCTTTTCCCCCTGCTTAAACCCATTAGGGTACTTTTGTCTTTTTTTTGTGTGTTTTTATAAGTTCGATGTTTGAAGACATCGACCATATGGTGTCGACCATATGTTGTTCGATGTTTTCAAACGTCGATCTTATAATATAGACCCATCATTTTGCCTTAAACATGCACTGTAACTTCATCTTTGTCTATTTTTGGCCTTCTCATTCTCAAACACACACACACACACGTGTGTACACACATATACACTCTTACTATAACTATCCATTTACTGATAGGGTTCCTATCAGTTCATCGAAACTTCAGCAGTTCGAACACCATATGTTCGAACTGTGAAGTTTGAAAACTGATTATCACGAAGCCGCGGAACACCGAATTCTTTCCCAGGGAAAGAATTTGGTGGGCCATTTCTGTGGTTTCCTGATTTTCAGCACTGTTGTGGAAAGTTATGGGTCGGGTTCAGGTAAGTGTGCGATTCTGTGAACGTTAGGATTAGGGAACGGGTTAGGTGAGCTAGGGTTAGGGTGCGGGTGAGGTGGGTGTGCGATAGTGACAGACTTTAGGGTTAGGGCAGGATAGGCGAGTTAGGGTTAAGGTGCTGGTCAGGCGAGTGTACGATAGTGACGGACCTTAGGATTAGGGTCTGGGTTAAGGTAAGTGGATAGATAGTAGTGTATGTACAGTTTAGTGTAGGGTTAGATGTAGGATTTTAAATGTATGTGTGTGGATTGCTGTTTTTTGGTGTGCTTGTGTTGTGTGTGTGTTTCTTGGAATAGTGATTTTTTTTCCCTGGGAAAAAAATTAACTGTTCTAAGCCTTCGATGGTTTTGCACTTCGAGGTTAGAAGTTCAAACATATGGTGTTCAAACTTCTGTCGTTTCTACGAAGTGATATAGACCCTTACTGATGCAGGGTGGAGTAAGATTAGGCCAAACATTAGCTGATTTTCACCACTTCATAAATGTGGACTAAATGTGGAATCTCCTGGGATATTAGTGTGTATATACATATACATACGCACACACACACACACATATATATATATATATATATATATATATATATATATATATATATATATATATATATATATATATATATATATATATATATATATATATATATATATATATATATATTTATATATATAATGTATAGACAATCCTCTTCTATTTTTCTTCATTCACTGTAGGTTATCAGATAAGTCCAGATTCAGCCAAAGCATATAGTATGTCTAAGTGTTTTTTTAAATAAATCTTTAATATTTATGCAGTCTAGTCAGAGTATTTTAACCCATAATTCTAATCATGGCTTTCTGTTCTAAACTACAAAGTTTACCAACTATTTTTAAAAGACTTGAACAATTTAATACAAATAGTAACCTCAGCAAACTTTCTGTTTTTAGTTCTCTTTTTTGGGCTGCATTTCAAGTTTCATCAAGAAATTTTAAGCTGCTTATTACTTCAGAATGTAATAACAGCAAACCCAGGGAGAGAAAGGCGACATTAAAAAAGGTCACTATTGTTAGCTACAGGGAGTACATTCATTAGGCATACCCTGAAGTGAATAGCTGCTTATGATGATGAAAGATCTTCTAGTCCTGCAAAGCAAAAAGTACAGAGCACAGAACAAGTGACTGTATTCTCTTCACAGCATCCAGCCAGTAGTTTCTAATAATGCACAAAAAAAGGGGGTCACGCCATACATCTCTGTCATGAAGAGATGATTAAAAATGACTATTGTATGCAGTGAAGATTGTTTTTTCCTTTCCTGGCAGATTTAAACAACAGCCGGTAAAACATAAATTGTACATGTGTGCATGTGTCGAGGGGGAAGACCGAAGTGAATGTACAGAGAATCAATTCTGTTACAAGAAGAAACTATTTTTTGTTGATAGATCTAATACTGAATTTACAACCAGTATTATTTTAGTATTCTCTCCATATTCTGGATTTCTTAGTGTGCCATGAAATTAGAAAATAATGACACCATTAACTTCAGTGAGCTTGGCCCCATTTAACTACTTAAAAGGCCCCGCCATCACTCATCCTCCATTAAATGACACTCATTTCTCAGATGAGCACATTATAATTTCATCTCCGGGAGCTGCGTAGGTGTTGAAAGACGTATCAGCATACCTCTCTGAAGCAGCCTGGCAGTTTTGCACACAAAGCTAATTCTGACAAAAATGCCTAGTTTCCCTACTCCTGTTTTCCATGACTTTCACATTCCTGCCAAAAATTTACCTCTGTGTAATGTTCATTTAGGGTTGCTGTCAATACAGAGCAAATGCAAAGGACGGTAATACTGTTAAGACACCACACTTTAATAGTTCCATATTCCTCCACCCATTTCTGACTCAGAAAAATGGTACCCTTGCATTATGATTCTCAGGTGTGTTTCACCTGCAGTCTGGCAACATTTTAACTCTAGTCCTTAAACCAGTAAGTAGAAAACACTTGGTAAATGTTGATTCTTAACATTTTTCTTGCAAGTAAATTGCTCAGTACAGACTACATAATATAAACAGATTTTGTTAAGCAAATGTGCAGAATGACTTATGTAAAACATTTGCACCTTCTGCTATATATTTCTGAATGTAGACCAGAATGGAGGAAAGGGACAGCATTTATAAGCTTAGGCTATCAGTCCTTCTGTCTCCAGAAGTATTTATGAAGCTATCACTTTCTGAGTTCATACACCTCAGGTCCTCCTTCCAAATCAGTGCCACTTTTTAGTCAGCCAGTTTACCCCAGCAAGATTAGAACCATCTTCTCCTGGGACTGATCTTCTCTTGCCTGTTTCTTCTACATCACTGAACACAATAATTCATCCTTTCACTAGAGGATGAACAGCTCACATATATTAGATATCACTTGAGTATGAACAGTTCATATATTTCAGGTCTAGCATTCCATTTGTGTGCCTTCAATCTTTTCTTAACTGCAATGCATTTTATGCTCTGTTTAACTGCAGCTTTCATTCCCTTCCATTCCCTATAGTACTCTTAAGGTCAACAACACTGTCATCTTTTCCCTTTCTCCAAAATACATAACAGGAGAAAAAGAAGAAGATGATACAGTCTGTGTTAACACTGACAGCATATTACGTAGCTGTCTACAATGACAGTTTCTGCACCTTTATCTTCATTTATTAATTTCCTCAGTCTCATTCCTGATCTTAACTGCCTAGTACCTCATCTTAAGTTGCATGCTGCGTAGATTTTAAGAATGCTGGTACATGCATATTGCACACTCTTAATAAGGTATAGGACTGTCCCCCGGATTCACTAATCTTCTATGCAGCACTAACTTAGTCCTGCATGGAAGTGCCTGTGTAGGAGGAGGACGGCAGCGTGCCATGCATATTAATGAAGGAGCGCTGCCTGACCTCCTAGGCTTACACGGAGCATGTACGATTGCAGGGGGCATGTCTGAGAGCAGAGCTCTCAAATAAACATGCACCTGCAATGTAGAACAGCACAAAGTGGAAATAAATGAGCAAGACCGCTAATAGGTGTCCACATATCCCCACCCACAGTCCCCCATGTGTACAACAGCAACAGGACATAAAAATCGAAAGAAGAAACCCCTCTATTTTTTTTAAAACTCTGAGTACAGCTTACCGTAGGTGCGAGGGTGTGCTCATTGCTTAGCTATGGTTAAAGCAGCTTAAAAGGCTGACGAGAATAACAAGGAAGATATATGCAAATGAAACAGCACAGCAATAGTGTAGTGGGCAGAGCATTCGCCTAAAGAGCAGGTATTCCTGGTTCGAGTCCCACTGCAGCACCGTCTATTTTACATGGCAAAGCATGGTATAACCAATATTTTTATTGCAAAACCAACTAAATAACATATATTTATAAACTGGGGTACTGCAGGAAATGCACATGTGAAGAGTCAGTATGATAGTGAATAAGGCAGTAGTAATCAGGTATAAGCACAGATAAGCAGTAGTAAGCATATGTAAGCACTAGTAAGCGTGTTTAAGCACATTTGTGCAGGGGAAGCACTGCCTACACAGATTAAGCAAAGGAAAAGCTAACTGGGTGTAAGAAACTGTGACCAGATATTAGCAGTGCTTACCTCCGCACAAACCTGCTTACAACAGCTCAAAAGTGCCTTACTCACTCTATATCCAACAGGCTGTGTTCTGCCCAGCAACAAAATAAACAGCTCCTGCAAGGCTCAAACCCAGGATACTGCACAGCATAGACAAAGTAACTGACCACTAAGCCATGCCAGATACAAATAAATCTGATGTTTTCAGATACATATCATCCAGTCCAGTCATGCAACAGTACACAGAATGTATACCAACATCTAGATGTATGTGTGTGTAAATATATTAATATTTAAACAGATGCAACATATCTATATACGTATATATATATATATATATATATATATATATATATATATATATATTTCTAAAACTATATACATATATATCAATATATATGAACATATATACATGCAAATGCCTACATCGACACATATATATGTCTACACCTATATGTCTACATATACACAGCAAGTTACATATGTGTACACAGAGATATATTTATGTAGGTATATATGGACACAGTTATATATATGTTAGCAGATATATATATCTATATAGGTTTACATGGCCATACATCTCTAGATAGCAATGGCAGATTAACAAACACACATATGTCCACATGCACCGTTAATGGGGTTGAGAGGCCCCACACACTATATGTCTTGTATGAATAGAGTCAAAAGAAAATAGCTGCTGTAATAATCTCCAAAAAAGAAGAACATAAACCAAACACTGGAGACGGCAGAACAATATGCTCCAAGTAGCAAATCACAGTCACAATTCATCTCAGTAAAATATACTGATCCAAAAAACGAGTAGTCTCCAACTTCCAGAAAATATACTCCAAGCAAAAAAGAATAACACGTTTATTAATATATAGGGCAAGCACTTTGACCATTTAGGCTTCTTCAGGCCAACTCAAAAAATGTTTTTAAAAAGAACACCTTAAATACTACAGGATATGATGACATAATTTTCACTTTCAATTAAAACAAAAAGTGTTCTCATATTTAAAGCGCAATTACAAATAACTATTAAAAACATTCAAGTAAAAATATATCTAACCTACTTAAGAATAAACTCCATAAAACACATCTATCTAACTTAATAAATAAATAAATAAGGAATCCATATACAGAACACCATAAAAGTGCATACAAAAAACATTAAACTTAATACGTGAACATTCAATAACATATAAAAAATACAAGCTTAATGAATAACTATCAGAAATCAAATACTCATATATGAGCATTCAACAAACATACATAAGAAAGATAAATATTAAAATATAACAATAGTAATAGGTGTATTTAAAATATTTCACATGCATACATCGCCATAAGCAGCAAAATATATGCTTACTTATAAATACAACTTATTTCCTTAATGGTCTACCTTTTAGAATTGGCTTGATTGATACCCTATCATTCAATCCTGGGGTATTATCGGCTCTAAGCCTAATAATCCATCGACATTCAATCTCTTCAGTTTTATTCCTAATGTCCCCCTTTCTAACATTAGGAAAATTCCTTTGAATAACTTGAGACCTGAAAGTATGTTCTGGAGTATTGCTACAAACATGTTTGGATAGGGCATTATTCAGAGATTTAATATTAATATCATAAATATGTTCCTTAATCCGGTCCCTCAGCCTCCTGTCAGTCTTGCCCACATAAAAAGCTCAGCATGCCGTACAGGTGGCGAGGTAGATCAGATGTTCGGTAACACAACTAGCATTAACTTGGAAAACAAACTCTCGTGCAGTGACAGGATGAATAAACCTATTAGTATTATTTATATATTTACAATAATTACATCTTTTACAAGGCTTTGTACAATAATCCATATGTACATTCAGTGGGCCAGCTTTTAAAGTCTTAGGACCGCAAAGGATCCTATGTAAGTTCATCTTGTGTTTATAAGTGAAGCTGGGCATATCACCTATTAACTTATATATCTTGTATGAATAGGCATCACCCCCAACAGCCAAACATGTCCGCCCTGCAATACACTACCAAGTGTTGCAGATCCCATAACCAGGACCTGACATGACATGTGCACAAGATGTTACCAGTATCAAATCCCACCTGTATGATGTCAGGCTGGTATTGGTAACATATCATGCAGTACAGTCTGCCTTCCATAGGAAATGTAATATGTGGAAGCCATCAACAACTCACAAGATGCCAAGATACAGATACACAGACACAGATATGCAGATACAGATATGCAGATACAGATATACATATATATATATATATATATATATATATATATATATATATATATATATATATACATGTGACTACACATACACGCACAGATATATGTACAGTAAGATACATATGTAAAAGGTGCAGACAATATGGAACAGCCACTTTGCCTACATTTAACACCTGAACAACTGGACACTGTTTGGGCCACCCATACAAATGACAATTGTTGCCTGCAAAATATAGCCACAGAGAGGTCACAGGAAAAACACCACACACAGGTTTGCAGAAATGGAAAACCTTTAATTGTGTACTATTACAGTTCTATATGCCATGTCATATAGCTGTTCAGACACTGACAACCATATAAACAGAGTAATGCAACTGTGAAACAGTTACACTAATGCAGTAGTCTAGAAAGGTTCACAACTGTTGCTGTCCAGGCCAAGCCCTTCAAACTGTACAATAGTGAAGACAGACTGAGCCACAGGATACCAAACAATCAACAGTATGTAATGCAGGTGTATAGTTCAGCAGCCTCTATCTACACTCTGTACAAACTCAGTAGGTGGTAAAGACGTCATGTGACCACATGGGTTGTAACTGTTACATAACAAGGCATAACTGACACCATCACGAGTACACCGAGAAACAGAATCGTCTGTATGGCAGGAGGCAGTTGGCTTGCATTAACCCAGTTCATGTAAGTAATGTAAATATAGGTGAAGTATACGGTACTGGTACATCCAGATACCTTAAGGCAGCTCACCTCTGATACCCCCAAATTTTGTAACAGACTAGGTCATTTATGGTGCTTACCCCATAGACGCAATAATACATGGCCATATACCACTGTTACATACACTGTCCTCTGGAGTGCATAAGGGCACACATGTATTGTGTAGTTGACACCCACACATATATGGTCCCAGCCCCACTGTATTTGTGGGAGATACAACAGCAGAGGACTGATGGCAGCAATCGCAGTGTGATATATTCACAGCCCACTGCAGAACAATCCCCGACAGCATGACATATGTGCAAAGCTTGGTATGTAGGTGGAGGACAGAGGCTGGAACACAGGCACATAAGTGGACAACTGTTGCCATACACTAAGCAAGTTGCTGGTGTTACAGGATAGTCTGCAACATACCCTTAGTCAGGGAATTGAGGTTAGAAAAAGAAATGGATGTAGCCATGTACTGATAGCACTCAACACACACACTGCCAGTGTAATATCTGACACAGGACCTGTGTGGTGGACAGACAAAATATGATAGGCATACCTCTGGCCAGCAAGAGGATAGGCCCACAGTTGTGAGCTATGCAGGCAGACTGCATTCCAAGGTAAACTAGTATGTACACACACACCCTGCAACACCACTACTATACAAAGCATAACATAACTCTACTCACAGTCTGTCTGTAGTTCCTGATCCTCCTACAAATATGTGGGTGCACTGAGTGTGCCGGTTCTCCTGTAAGAGCTATTGCTACCTGCTACCGGTAACACTAATGCCCACACACAGGAAGGATGTCCATCACACAGGAAATGTAAAGGGACCACGCCCACATGATGTAGGGATTTATAGTGGGTGGTTGCCATGACAGTGGTAATTGGAAGTACTACACATGTGTAATCATATACATATATATATATATATATATATATATATATATATATATATATATATATATATATGGCTATCTGGATAAGTATATGTACATATATTTCCACCATATGTCCTGGACATGAAGTGTAGCCCTTCCGCAGCCCCTATAGTCCCAAAGTCATAGTGCAAAGGGATGTCAGGTATGTATAGCAGGTATATTAGTAGACTATTGCTACTGTCATTGGGATTGTCTTCACAGACATGGTGTGTGTGTGGGAGGTCACATCTGCTTATAACACATGTGCCATTGGCTATTGACAGACATCCTAAGGACATCATTGTAAAGTACCGCAGCTAGCATGTAATGCCCCTAAGGATTGCATCAGAGATATTGGTCAATTTATGTGGAAATTCTGACACACTCTGTACTGTCCAAAAGTATACACATAAGCCCTTAGTGCAAAACGTGTACCATGCCTGACAATATGGATGTAGACAGCCATGTAGATGGGTATAACACATAACAACTGGTATACATTTGCCACCATAGGTTATGCATTCACACACCCCTGTCTGGCCTGACACATAATGTCTGTTGGTACAGGGGTGTCATGGCCACATACTACTCACTAGATATTGACATACATCTGTACAGCATCCCACTGCTCTGTCTGACATACATGACTGTTAAGGGAGGCCCAACAGCAGTACATCTGGCAAGTATCTGCACATGACATCTCACTGAGTAAGTACACTAAACTGCTAGGCGTGTAACAATGCACTGTGCAGGCTACAGGCAGACTGGCTCAACACTGGCCTACATTTCCTATACGGGACTGCACATGTACCTGCATATATAGCAGGCTGAACAGGCATGTCACAGAACAGGGTAAGATACACCTGTGTGAAAGTGCATAACCACAACCAATGTGAACACAGCCACATATGTTAAGCTAGCATAATATTACAGTATATGGAATATCTGTTCTACATCATCCTCATATGTGCCACTCACAGACTGACCCTACATATACTGGGCTGCTACACAGTCTGGTCTAATGGCTGTCTCTGGTATGGGACATGTGTGTGTATGGCCCTATAAACATGTTCGCCAATACAGTACCATACAGTGGAGCAGCATGTAATGGCAGATAGGAGGGGAACTGGAACAATGACATCTACCACAATCTGTAGACAGGCAAAAGTACATATTAATAATACACACACTGCTGACATTCACCATAAGGACACAGACCTCAGTAATGTACAAACATCCACAGAATGTCCAGTTTATGTCATGAACTATAACCCTACTGTAAATAACATGTGTAGCAGTCTGATATATCACTGGCTTGTTATCAGATATGATGACACTAATTATGGTGTACAGCACATATGCACCACTTCATGCATGACATATGTACAAAGGTTGACAGAGTTGTGGCTGGAAGAACATACACAGGGCCAATATTGCCATGTTGCTGTGATAACCTCATACATTTACTGTTGTAACAGGGTTTGTTGCAACATATGTCCTATGAGGGATATGACGTCAGCAACTATAATGGCTTTCACCATTTTCAGACTGCAGTCCTTACACTACCTTCTGCAGCCCACAGATAGATGCTCCGTGAGTAACACATGAAACCAAAGGCACAACACTGCCCAGTCTGCAGATGACCATGCAGATTGGGATTTATCATAATCATGGAACTGACATGGCAGGTATTGAGACATGTAGGACAGTCATATCCACACACACACTGTTAAACCAACAGTACCCCAAATGCAGTATAGCAGCACTTACAGTCTGTAGTCAGGTCAGGCACATCCCCCTCCTATTTGTTGCCCTCTTGCCACAGTGTGTGTGGTTAGAGGTAAATCCTCAATCCATCTGAGATGCTGTTTGCCAAACAACAGATCTAGTTCCTGCTCACAGTGAATGAAAAGGGCCAACACCACCGTGATGTTCCTAGATATTGGAGTGTGTTTCCATGCAATTGGCTATGGGAATGTTACCATAGCTGTTCCATATGCAATCAGTTAGGGGAGGACTGCAATTTGTGCAGAGGCCATCAGCTGATCATGAGCATCACTTAAAATAAACATGCTGCTGCCTAAGCAAAGCAGGTGTAGGTCTCCACATCCACCAGAGAGGGAGTGGGAGAGACAGACAGAGGCAAGCACATGTCAGGGAGGGGTGGGAGAGTAAAACCTAAGCATGTTTGTGTCACACACCTACCAGCAGAGGGTATCAAACCCCTAAAAACTATGTAGTTCTATCAGTTCAATGCATTTGTTGGATGTGCCACATGGGTTATCTGTTGTGGAGCACTCAGAACATATATGTGATGGTGAGTGACATCTGCAACAGGGATACGGTAGCTATACAGTAGGTGATGTACACTTGCCTGTCCGCATGAACAGGTGCCAGCGTCAACACAGCCACACTCTCACAGGGATACACACACACATTGACACACTTGTCAGGGCCAGGAGTACAACTCATCAGTACTGGGATTGCCACAACACACAACTGTGTAGGTATCATATGCACCACACAGGTCATACGGAGGTTGTATGGTCAAAGGGTATGAGGAGGTGTCTGACATCAGACAGCATGCTTCAGTATGCCCATGGGGGTTGTAGTCAGTGTGGATGTGAGCATACGCACCATACAATACACACACAAACACACAGGGTGCCAGTACTGACATGCATGAGTGCATGTCTGCACGGGTGTGTGGTGGTCGACTGTGCCAGCAGGCTATACAAGGGTAGGTGATGGGTATACCTTGGCATCAGGCCACATCACAATGGTCTGCATTTGCATTTGCCCACACAGGTGGGTATTGTATCCCCCATCCAGTCACCTGGGTGATTATTGTGTGTGGCCAATGCTGTGCATCGCTTGCCATGTATGTGTTCCTTAGTCCATGACATGGACGGTGTCTGGGATGTGCACACCTCCCACATGCATGTACAGTGACATGTGGAACTGTACCTGGCGTGTCTGGCCCATGTTGTGAACACAAATTATCATCAGATGTGCCAGTCTTGCCCACCTGTGGCAGGAACTGGTAATGGGCAGCAATTTTACCCTGCACCTACATTGATAGCATGCTAACAGCATTTCCTGGTGTCAGTGGCATCTGTCCATACAGGGCATGTTGTCAGGCATAGTATGTCCATTGTGGGTCACGTGAATGCACCACAGGTGGTGCAGGTGTCCATTGGGGGACATGAGGAGGTGCACTGTCTGCATGTACATGCATACTGGACAGATGGACAGGGTGACATGCCCTCTGTAGCCCACTGCTATCACTCCATAGTTAGTATCAGTGGCCAATATGCAGTGTACTACCCACATATTGGCTGTTGCCTAGGCATGTGTGTGTGTGTATGAGACAGTGTGCTCTGGGTAATACTGGGGTTGCTAACTGTGATTGCCTATCCTTGATGTCACATGTATGCATATGGCTTTACACCCCAGCCTCTCAGCTATTTCTCATCTGTTATCCCTGTATGGTGGATATTATGATATATAGTAGGGCCACCATATAAGAAATATGCAAAACTCACACTACACTGGCCACATGTGTCACATACTCATAACCACCTCTGCACAGGATACGATCTACAAACACACACATGTCATGTCTGGCAGCAGAACCCCTATCTTAATAGTTTCTTACACTACAGCACTATGCAGTTATAGTATGTGCCACAGAATTACTGGAATACTCCTTTCCCAAAGGTGTATTTCACAATGAATGACATCAGCAGAATTGCCAAAGTAGGGCATTTGAAATGTACCGTGTGTGACTAGCCTAAAATGCATTGCTCCCTACATAGGCAGTGACACACACACACAAAACATCCAGAACTGCCATGGGTGGGGATGGAACCCTACCACAGTTCTAAATCACACTACAGCAGTATGCAGTTACAGGACACACTACAGAGATTACAGGGCTACAGCCTTCCCAGAGGTGCATTTCTAGGTTGGTGATTTTAGCAGCCTTGCCAAAGTTGAATATAGGAATTGTAAGGAGTGTGAGTACCCTAAAAGACATTGCTTTCTACACAGACAGGGTCCGACAGACACACACACACTTGCCATGTCTGGGAATAGAACACCTACCTAACTACTTTATCACACTCCAACAACATGCAGTTACAGGACATGCTACAGAGATTACTGGGCTACAATCTTCCCAGAGGTGTATTTCCAGGTGGGTGACATCAGCAGCCTTGCCAAAGTTGGGTATCTGAATTGTAAGGAGTGTGAGTACCCTAAAAAGCATTGTTCTCTACACAGTCAGACATGCACAAAAACTCACAAACACACAGTTGGTAAGTCTGGTGTTAAAACTCCTACCTAACTACTTTATCACACTATAGCAGTACACAGTTACAGGATATGCTACAGAGACTACTGGGCTACAACCTTCCCAGAGATGTATTTCTAGGAGGGTGACATCAACAGCCTTGCCAAAGTTGAGTATATGAATTGTAAGGAGTGTGAGTAGCCTAAAAAGCATTGCTCTCTATACAGTCAGAGACAGACAGACAAACACACTGGGCTACAACTCTCCCAAAGGTGTATTTCACATTGGATGACCTCAGCAGGCTTGTCATAGTAGGGCTATGGGGAGGGAGGTGTGTGCATGGGCCATAACCCATTCATCTAGGGGTTGACACACCACATGCGGCCACACAAGGGGTCATATATCACAGGTACATGTATACAGCTACTAGATGACTACTTCCTTGTATAGTCATGTTGCACAGCTGGCATGGGCACCACATAATCTGTAATGCTGACATGTACCTGTAGCTAGTATCTGTAGTGACATCTGCACCTCATGTGTTTGGGGCCCTTTGGCTGTGTGCTGGTTGGGGCAGTCCTGGATGGCTCCTTGTCATGGTCACCCTCTTCCACACATCTATGTCCATCTACCTTTGGCTTATTATAGTGTGTTGTCCTTACATATATGTCTGTATTCCTATCCACTGTGTGTGCAAGGCATGAGTGGTGCATACTGACAATTGTCTGCACTAACAACTGTAACTGCCTGATATGTCTGGTCTACTGGTGTTTGCAGACATGGCCTTCATGTGTTTAGTGTGTGAGCATGCCCAGTATGGCAGTCTGTATTACATTTGTGGATCAAGTTCAGGTAGTTTGTACTGCAGTGCTGACCTTTGTCTTGTACACCGACAGGTAGCATGCTGTGTCTGCAGGGTATCGATTGATCATTTGGCATTGACTGTTGCTACATTTCTGCATAGCGAGGGGGGGACTCCTGACTATTTCTACATTTCTACACAGGATTGGGGGGGGCACACCTAACTATTACTATATTTCTATGCAGGATGGGGGGAGGGCACACCTGACTATTTCTACATTTCTACACAGGATTGGGGGCGGCACACCTGACTGTTACTATATGTCTACTTAGGATGGGGGCACATCTGACACTTGTACACATTTGCTAGGACTGTACTGGTATGTTGGGTACTCCATTTCAGTCTGTAGTCTTACCTATCATGCTGGCTAGAGGCATACCAGTGTACTACAGTTCCTAGCTTTTAATTACCTACATATTAGTTTCTGACTTCCTGGCCTTCACAACTGACATCCCACTGCCTTGCCTGCTGTAGTCTGTCTGTGTAGGCCTGGGGATGGGGGGTTACCCATAGGCCTCATTCAGAGGCCATAGTACAGCATTTGTTTGTGTTTGTCTACACCTGTCCTGCTGGCTGTGACTGTTGTTGGATATGTGACCCACCAACTGGCATGTGTGAGTCACTTACCTTGTGGGTGACTCAGTATTGAGGGTATACTGCAGGGCTGCCTATGTCGGATGCACATAGTACACTCCCGTCACATGGTTAGGTACAGGTAGTGTAATGTTTGGCAGCCCTTTTACTGTATGTGAGAGTCAGAGAGAGTTGTCATTCCCTGGGTCCCTCCCATGTCAGTGTATGTGCTATGCCTTGCCTCTTTGCTAATGCCAGGGCATAATGGGCACACCTCCTTCTGCCTACTGGGGCAGGCTCAGGTTGTTCCTCCTCTGAGTCACTCTGTGCCTGTGCAGGCCTTGGCAATGGTGGGGGGCTGTGTGCACTGTCCCATGCGGTTCCTGCTGCAGCTGTGTCCACAGGATCATATTGCGTAGCATGGCACATACAACGACAATTTGGGTACATGTAGTTGGTGAGTACTGCAAGGCTCCACCAGATATGTCTAGGCACTGGAACCGTGACTTGAGCATCCCAAAAACACGTTCTATTATGATTCTTGTTTGTGCGTGTGCCTTATTATGGAGTTCTTGTTCTGGTGTGTGTGCATTTCTGATGGGTGTCATCAGCCACGGCTCCAGTGCATATCCAACATGCCCCCCAGGTGACCATGTGGGATGTCCCCATTGGCAAATCTCTGGTACAGCTGTGTCAGATGCCAAATGTGGGAATCATGATAGCTTCCAGGGCAGCAAGCACACATGTTCATTATTATGCCCTGGGCATCGCACACGACCTTGCAGTTGATGGAGGGGAAGCCCTTGCGGTTGATGTAGACCCTAATCCACTAACTGGGTGGTGCTTTAATGCATATGTGTGTGCAGTATATTGCACCCACTACCTCAGAGTATTCTGCTATTTGGTGGAAGAGATGCATATTGCTGGCCAACCCCTCACGGGTATTGAAGAAATATATGTGCTCACCGACATGTGCTGACATGGTATCCAGGAACTGGTGGAGTACCCTGGATGCTGATGCCTGTGAAATCCCCATCATACCCCCAGTTGGTTTTTGGAAGGTACCTGTAGCTACTATTCTTAGGCCTACACATACCTTGGTATCCACTGGGATGGGTTCCCCTCTGATAGTTCCGTGTGTGTGGCATGGCCGGCACAGATCAACAATTTGCTGTAGGAGGTCCCTGTCCACCCTATAGCTCTCCACTCTCTCCAGCTCATGTAGCCCTTGGTAGGTTACCCTGGGTCTGTCCACTCTTCTCCATCTCCTCACTGTGGGTTATGGGTTACTCGGCAGCATTCACATCCTCACCACCCTCAGCCTCTTCCACAAGTTCTATGATAGCAATTGCAGCACCTAACATTTTGCTTTTGTGAGTGTTAAAAGTTCTCTGCTTGTTTATACTGGTGGTGTAGAGTGTGGGAAAAACCAGAGGGGTAGGTGTTTGCATAGTTAATAGTAGTGTTCTGGGCTGGGCTGGTCTGCTGCCTGTGTAATTGGCTGATTCTGATACTTTTCACCTGGCAGCTAAGCTAGAACTCCTTGATTACCTTCCTACTGCTGTTTTCCCTTCCCATTTCCCTTATGTTTAAGCCTGTGAGCATGCCGTGCAAACAGAGTGCTCAAATGTGCACAGTGCTGCTATTTCCTGATTTAATTTCTTTTTTCTTCCTGTAAAACCCAGTGCGAGGCATGCACACCCACTTACACTTTGCAAAGAGTGTTAGGCAGGTTTAGACACACCCCCTAGCTTAGCTGTGCTAAACTAGGAGCACACCCAAGTCACAGGGCTCCAATCTGCTTACAGTATGCCTGACACACACCCCCATGATGTCACCTACCTCCTAGGCTTGCACTCAGCTATTCATACTCTTACACTCTTGAGACCTGACTCACATGCTGGGGGAAACTGGGATTCACTATCCTTCCACTCATTTGCATAGGATTGCCTGCTAATGCATAGTTACATGTGTTACACTGAGCCTCCCCCCTTAGCAACCACTACTCACTGGCCAGATTGTCTTCTGCCTGCCATTGACTTGCATGGCAGAATACTGATTTTAGTTAGAATGCTTAATTTAGGTTTATTTTCTTATTCCCCCCCTCCCGATCCTGTTTGTGCACCGCTGCCCTATGCTTAAACAGCCGAGATGGGCTAAATAAAAATAAAAGTGCATTTTTTTTATTTTTTGTGTTGTTTGCAATGCCAATGACCTTATAATTGGCTTCCTCAATGATATGCAGCCTTTGTTTGGAGCTGTCATAGCCCCATTTTGGATTTTGCAGAAATGTATTCACTTACTAACCAAGTACATTTCTGCAGATAGCACTAGTCTTGCACGGACTGTTGCAAGCTTCCTGGATTGCAAAATCACCTCATTTGCATGGATTTCACCTGCAAATGGGGTGATTTGCATACCAGGGCTGAGTCCGTGCAAGATTAGTGCAGGAGCGCTTGTGCACGCCCCTGCAGGCTGTTCCTGGATCGCACGGCAGACATATTGCCTGTGTGGGCTCCTGCACCAATCTTGCACTCCGTGCAAGCTTTTGAGAATCCAGGGGTATGTACCTAGTGCTTCCTAATAAAACTTACCACAAGCAAAAATATGTGCAAACCACATTTACCATAAGGCACTTTTGGCCTTTTCTTAATTCTTAAGAGCAGATTAAGGGGGTGCCACCTAGCTAAAAATTAAGAAAAGTACAATTTCTTGAATATGTAAATTACTGTTTAATTCTACTGAATTAACTAACTAATAAACATAATTAAAACCAATTACTGCAATACAGCATTATTTTATGCTCAGTAGTAATCAAATTTTAACACTTTGCAACTTCTTGACTGAAAGCCAAATATGGCTCCTCTACAGATGATTAAAGTGAAATATCTCCAGTGATATTTACCTAAGAGGATCCTAGGCCTTAAACACTTGTCCTATATGGACAGACTTAAAAAACTCCAACTATTCTCTGTCTCATATCGCCTACTTAGAGGCGATCTCTGCTTGACTTACAAAGCCATGTCTGACCCAGCTCTGTTAGAAATGTTACATCTAAAGAAAGCCCAATCCCTCCGCACCACACGCTCCAGAGACCTCAACCTCCTTACCACAATCAACAGAACATGCTGGAGGGACAGGTTCATAATCCAGAGACTGCCCATGCTATGGAATAGACTTCCCATACATGTCAAACAGAATGCCTCACTGGCCCTCTTCAAGAGAAATCTTGATGAGTAGATAGGGAAATAGAAAATTCACCCCTGGGATCACTCCAGTGGCTCTACTCGACAGAGGCACTGGGAACTAAGGTCGGGTGGCAAGATGCCAGGGTAATCCTATGGGCTAGGCCTGTAAAGGGTCCAGGGACATTAGCCTAGTACACACCTATGAACCTAAGAAATAAAAAAAAAAAAAAACGCAGAGAGGAACATAACATCAGTTGTTTTCCATAGGAAATCATTGACAATGCAATTTCTAGTGTTGGGTTCCCTTCTTTTGGGAGATTTCCCACAATTACTTTGAGATGGTGCAATCATGGAGTTGGTGTATTTCATTTCTCAGGGTGTGCGGGGGCTTGCCCTCCACATCATGAGGTGCAGAGGGGCTTGCCCCATGCAAAAATGATTAAAGTTAATGCTTTCTCCTTCTTGATTTGGGCATTACTTTTTGACATTTTGGAAGGTTTGTGTTGTGCATTTCAGCAACTCAAAGAAGAACCACCAAATCACCAAATAGCTGACTAATTGGTGAGCAGCAATTGCATGACTAGATTAAAACTTCTTGCTTACAACGATGTGGTGACATAGTCTAGTTCTCTTAGACAGTATCGTGTTTCTGTGTCCTTGTACTCTTTCAATATGCCTTCAGTACTCAGATGTATTACTTGACTGTCCCTACCTTAAGGCTCACTCCTTTCCATCTGGTGCATTAATTGTCCACGTTGTTCTTCTTTTGCAGAAGATTCAAAATCCCATCACTAATGCTTGTCATTTATACTTAAGTCACATCTGAAGCCTGCTTATTCCTTTAATATTGGTTAGCTGCCCATTATAATTATTGGGCTTACTTGGGTGCGTGCATGAGTGGCGTACTGCCTTAATGGGATGTGAAATGGGATAGGGCCTCTAACTGTGTTTGAAAACATGGTCTGAGCATGCATTTCACCAACACCTGACTCGGGTCTCAGCTGTGATGATTAATATGCAACCGATCAGCATATGAAAGTGCATTTTATCATATTTTTTTTTCTACAAGAAGGATCTGAGAACAGTTCTGGGGCTGTAATCTTAGTAATGCTTTCAGTGACTGTGAACGCATCTTCACTTCAACTCTTTCTCCGCAACATCATTTTAATTTTTACTGCCTTAGCTACTTACATATCAGTGACAAAGTTTAAGCAGCATGTATTTATTTATTTGATTTATAGCTGTGAAGCAGCCATGGTGGTTTTGAGCAGTATGTGAGCAAAGCAGTATGAGACACAAAGTATAGTACAGGATGGCAGGATCATAGGAATTACAAAGCAAGTGAAGTAAGGCTAGAAAAAATATAGTCCTTGCCAGTAGCCACTGTTACGACGTACCTCCTTCCAGAAGAGCAAACCAGACAAGCCAAGAATGAATATACAAATGCCCATTTATTTGTGATGGTTAGTTTTCAAGGATTCAAGAGTGCCATTCTATATTATCTGTGGAATTATTCAACTTTACATCTATGGTAGCACTATATGTCAACAATTCACTGTACTTCTTCAGTATAAGAAATAGATTCCACCACTTTTATATTCTATTTCCCACCAAGTTCAGCAATTATCACCACATAAGGTATTTCTTATATTGACAAAAGTAGTTACAGTAATATTGCAGCTTGTATGTGTGTGTGTGTGTGTGTGTGTGTGTGTGTGTGTGTGTGTGTGTGTGTGTGTGTGTGTGTGTATGTGTGTGTGTGTGTGTGTGTAAATAAGGGATTATCAGAGAGTTCTACCTTATCTATACTTCTACAGAATGGTCTTATGTCATATATTATTTATGATGGGCAAAAGCTACTTTTGATTCATTTGTTATATGGGGAACAATGCGTGCTTTTTTGTATATTCATTCATTTATTCTTTCATTTACTTATTTATTTATGTATGTATGTATGCATGTATGTAAGTACCTATGTATTTGTTCTTTTGAAGTGGCTCCTGTTAATTGTTAATGTATGTATTGCCTATCAAATGTCTTTCCCCTTGGAATAGGTAATAGCAGAAATTTTAAGCTACTTATTACTTCAGAATGTAATAACAGCAAACCCAGGGAGAGAAAGGCAACATTACAAAATGTTTCTAGAATGCACTACCATACTGACCACTCCCCTCTCTTTTACACTGCACATTTATAGGTCATTGCCTACTTTTGTTTTGTACTTGTGCTGTTTAATTGCCATCATGGCATTCTATTTTTGACTGTAGCATTGAAGGATATAAGGTAGGTATAGCAAGAGGTTTTATTTACAAACTTTCTATTATCTTTCATGTGTCACAGCATTCAATTAAACATCATGGGTTGCATGCATTTATTGATGAATTGTCTCATCATGGGAGATGTAACCAGCTTTGCCTTCCTTGACCAACCATTTCCCAGCCACTTATGCCAGGGTTGGGAGAGTGGCTGAATGGTTAAGATGCTTACCTTGCAAGCGCAAGATGCAGGGTTTGAGTCTCGGAAGGGATGATTGGCTAGGCTTAAAATGGCTAGCAACGGCAGTTAGCTTAGTACTAATCGATAAACGCGACTTTTATGCTCTCATAAACACTCCAACAAATAAGTGAACAAATCTTCCCACTTAAAGGAGCTCACAAAGTCATAACAGGCAACCATAACACAAAAATACAGCTAATCTTTCCTTCTTCCTAGCTACAAAATCTAAAGGCAAAGAGCAGTATTATCTTCCCTCAATGCAAAATCATAATAAGAATTCAAAAGAAGCAAAGGGCACAACTGAACAATATGCATTCATATTAAGTGCTACAAAAAGACTACCTATGTTATGAAATACTACCACCCTGTATGTGAAATGGAAGCAGCATCCCTTTTTCATCTGAGCTTACAAATGATAAAAAAATATTTCAAATAAGTAATAACAAAATCCATTCATCAAACCAGTCATGGTTCTGTTTTCTATATTTTTCTTTTATAACCATATTTTAAATATTCAACAAGGAGCAGTAGGAAATTGCCCACTTAATAGTTTCACAAACACCCCACTTTTTCAGAACTCAGCAACCATAACACTCTGCAGCCTTCTCTCATGTAGTACACTATCCTTTACCTCAGCCTTACTTTTGCTTAAAAACACCAGCTTCAAAGCCAAGCACACTCCTTTATCTAATTAAGTTACTCACTAGTTTGCACATTCTTAAACACTTGCTAAAGTTTGCACCAGCTCTTCTTCATCTATGCCTCATAGGGTAACATTAAATCCAGTCCATTCCCATGACCATCTTCATCCCTTTAGCCAGGTAATCACACCACCTACAACTAAGTAAAATGCTGCCTATGCATTCCAGTCAGAATAAACCACAAGTAGGTGCAATTATTAAAAATCAGTCTCCAGACATCACAGCAATTACTGACCAAATCCTATCTTTAAGATGGCATCATATCTCAAACTCTTAGGATCATAGAATCATAAGATGTTAGTAGGCTATTAGCCTTGAGGCCCTTATAAGTCTAGCCAAGAGTTTAGCCCATGTTTAGACAAATCAGCACCTAATGCCCCTGTCCAGCAGGGACACAGGTGGAATCTCAGGGGTATATTTTCTGTTTCCCATCCAGTTATCCAAGTTGCGCTTATAAAGGGGTAAACAGGTACTCTGCTTGATGGGGAAAGGTAGTCTATTCCATAGATGAGGGAATGACTCAGATCTGTCCTGCCAACAACTCTTGTTGATGTTGCAGACCAGGTTGAGGCAGAGCATGTGGGTTACTTGAGTGGAGCTTGACTTGCAGATATACAGCAGTCCCATCAAGGTGGGGTCCATGATCACCTTGTGTGCCAGACAGAGGTCACCACTGAGGAGTCTGTATGAAACTGAGTAGAGGGAGAGGGCTTTTATCTTATCTGTGTATGGTAGATGTTTGAGGCCCTGGATTCTCCCGGTGAGGAAACTTTGTGGTCTCTCCATCTGCTGCATGGGCTTTGGAGGTACATGCTGAAAGGGGTGTTATATTCAATAATGGGCCTTATAATGGAAGAATACAGGGATGTTGTGACCTCCTTGTCCCTGGATGAGATACCTATACTTATGAGGTGGGCCATGTAGAAGGATTTCCGTACAACGGAACATGGTGGTCAAAAGTCAGGTTGCTGTCAACCTGGGTGCCAAAATCAATGATTGCATGTTTAGGACATTGTTATTAATGTGATAATTTGTGGGGATGTCACTCTCTCCAAAGGGGATGATGATGCATTTTTTGGTATTCAGTTTACGGCCATGTTTCTGGCACCAGTCATTTGTCTCAGTGAAACCCTCTTGGAAGATGTCCACATCACTAGGGGAACTGATGACAGAACCCAGGTTGCAGTCATCTGCAAACTTGGTCAGCTATAGCCCATTGGTTTTGGCCTGTACCTCAGAAAAATATATCCCAAATAACAGAGGCCCCAAGACCGAACCCTGGGGTACACCACTTGTTATGGTTCTACTGCTTGAGGTGGCTTCCCCTATTTTGACTACCTGGGTTGTATCAGTGAGCCAGTTTGTTACCCATCTGGTAACATATGGAATGATGCCTAGTTGAGAGAGTTTATCTATTAGGCCCGAGTGGGGAATAGTGTCAAAGGCTTTGGCCAGGTCAAGGTAGGTGGTATGCACTATCTTCCCCTCATCCATGGCTTTGGTGACTGTCTCAAAGAATTCAACCAAATTTAGCAGACATGACCATCTCTTGATGAAGCCAAACTGTGTGGGATCAAGTGTTTATAGGTTGCCAATGTCCTTGTTAATGAGGTCCATGATAATCCATTCCATGGCCTTGCAGATCAGGCTAGTTAGACTGATGGGTCTATAATTTCCTGGATTGGTAGACACTCCACCTTTGTGTAAAGGGATGACAGTGGCTGCTCTCCACTCAGCTAGGATGAAGCCAGTACTCAGGCTTTGGTTGAATAGGGTGCCTAATGGTGCTGCAAGTTCCTGCCTGAGTTCACGTAGGATGCAGCCTGGGTTGTTATTGGGTCCCAGGGAGGCTGTATTTTTTGCCTTTGAGAGAACAATGATGACCTGTTCCCTAGATATAAGGGGAAGGGGCAGGTACTGGGGATGCCCCGATTTACTGATGGGGGGGGGGCAGAGGGGTAAAGTTTTCGCTGAATCTGTCAGCCAGCAAGTTTGCTATATCTGCAGCATTTTTTAAATGTGGTGTCCTTGACCACCAGTTCTAAACAGATATGGGTGCTTCCTTTGAGGTTGTGGACATATGTGAAGAAGGCCTTATGACTGCCTCTAGTAGAGGTGGCTAATTTGGACTCGAAGTTTGCTTTGGAGGATTTCACTAGTGCTCTTATTTGCTTGTTCAGGCTAAGGAGACATTGCTTCCAATTGGGCACCTGCTCCTTCTTGGTCTTGGACAGCAATTTTTTCCTTTTGTTATAGAGTTTATTTATTGCAGATGTCCACCAGACAGCTTTACTCTTCCTTGCGGAGGATGATTAAGTCCTGTCAGGTATTACTGATTCCATGCATCTATATAAATGCTTGTATAGTGCTTTGGTGTAGTTTTGGATATTGGTGCCAGTTCCTACAGAGAGGGGGGGGCTGTGAAGCTGTTTATACCATCTCTCAGGAGGCTGTAATCAGTTTTGGAGAAGTTTTTATGTCTGATCCAAGCTAGAAGGAAGTTGGATAGTGACTTCGAAAGTGATCGCTTTGTGGTCGGATCTTATCAGGGAGGATGATACTCTGGGGATGCTGCAGTGGTTACTCATTTTGGACAATACCAAGTCCAAGGTATTATCACCTCTTGTGGGGGTACCGACTAGCTGTTCCAAGGCATTTGCATTGACAAAATCAAGGAATCTCTGGGAATTTGTGTTCTGGCATGAGTAGTTCATCCAATCCATGTTTGGGAAGTAAAAGTCACCCAGGATCAGGGTAAAGGGTTGAATCCTAATGGATTCAACAGGTCCAAGGAGGTGGATTGGGCATCTTGCGTCATATTTGGGGTCCGCTAGCTAGGTATGATTTGAATAGGCATCTTGTTAATGGTTAACTGCACCTGGAGTGTCTCCTGTGCATCATACTGTTTGATCAGCCTGGGGTGTGTATGCCTTTAATGTATATTGAAACTCCACCCCCTTTGGCTTTACTGCCCACAGTTTGGGGTCTGAATATATGATAGGATGAGTAACCAGGTAAGGCTGGGGTGCTCTCTCTAGCTTTGAACCAGGTTACTGTGACTGCACAGTTGTCAGCATTTGCCAGGGTTAGAAATGCTTGCAATGAGTGCAGTTTCATGTTTAGACATCTAGTGTTTAGCAGCATGACCTTTAATTTGTGTTTTGTTTAAATTTTTATGCTGGTAGTTTTAACCTCATCTCTTTTCCTGAAAAAGGCACTAAAAGGGAGGCAAGAGCCTTTGCCAGAAGCCTGAAGCCTAGGTGGGACAGATGCAGGCCATCTCTGGCAAAGCATCATGGTTTGTCGATCATATCTTCCCAGGCTGTCAGGTACTGGATCCCCCTGGAATGACACCAGAAACTAAGCCAGTTGTTAACGTCAATCATTTTCTGTTTGTATTGAGGCATCATACTGGATGACGGCAGAATTTTGCTTAAGGCTAGGGACATACATGCCTGGGACACATAATCAGCCAGCTCAATCTGTGGAGAGTGTGTGTGTTTTTGCCTTGGAGGTTTCCTTTGTTTGGGTATGTTTATGTGGAGGACTTCAGCATATGTAGGTGTGTGTTGTGTTGGTGTGGGTGGTGTTTCAGGTGTAGTGATTGTGTTGACAGTCTTTTCAGTGCCAGATATACTGGCTTGAGGGGGAGAGAGCTTGGACTCTAGTTTCCTAATGTAATTGCATCTCTCACAAATAGTGTTCCTAGGTGGCAGTAGTAGATGATTGTCCATGTACATGAGGCAGTTGCTACACTATCAAGGATGCCCAGATCAACCAGACTGGCAGGAGAACCTGTAGGAAATTGCCCATCCATATTTTTCAGAAAATGAGGGAGATGTCCAGAGAGAGCTAAGGGATGGGCCTAAAACTCAAGTGCTTAAACCAAAACTAAGAGCTTAGAATAACAATTTATACAGGCTATGAACAAGCAGTAATAAATGCAATAGAAAGATGCAGTTGAACACTATAGAGAACAGGCAGCAAGTAGAAGGAAAAAGCAAAGCAAGATGAAGTAAAAGAGTAGTAGGAAGAAACACAAATTAGAAAATATAAGCAGGTGAATAAATTGCCTTTTTTTATAAAGTAAAAAGGGAGGGAGCAGGAACAGAAGATAATTTAAGGTTAAGGGACTAAGGAGTTTGGATTTCCCAAATGATCTCTGTATTAGGTAGAATGAGCTAAAGAGATGGGACTGGGAGGAGTGTCATAGATCAAATTCACAGCAGGGGTGGGTAACTGCAAAAGCCACCAACTTTAAGAACACAATAGCTATAGGGTACACAGGTGGGAGAAAAAAAGTTTCAGCAAGATCAGAAAACTAAATTCTGTCAGCAAATATATAAATAATTCAGTTAAGCAAAAATAAAGACAGTGCAGAACTCCGAACAGTTAAAATGAAACAGTTAAAGTGCCAAAAATATACTTATCACCTCTATATTTCAAGATTGTTTGAGAAGCACTCTCAGTCAGAACACGAGGATATTCTAGCAATGATATGCAGGATTTTACAAAATGGCAATATTTTTATACCAGCAAGACAGAAGCCAAGCCTTGAGACAATCAGATAACACAAAAGCTGTTAGACCAGTTTTACCAACTTTAAGAACACAAAAGCAATAGGGTGGAGAAAGCCAAAAATAATGGCAGGCAGAGGTCCAAAATCTAGGGACAATTTTTTAAATATTGCTCCTATAAACTTAGAAAGTTAATAGAATCACACATTTTACATTATTATGTGTTTTCTGAAGAGTGTGAAGTCTGAGACTTAAATGTTCATCATTATTTAATGACTTTAACTCACAATAATTTGCCAGAAAACCTCAAGATTTAAGAGGAACAGATGAAAAATATGAGGCAAAATACTGGACATTCTATGAAAATCTGGACAGTTGAAAGGTATGGATCGCACTTTTCTATTTACCTACTTAACAAAATATCAAGGAAATGGATGGAGAGAGCATTATGTTTATACATAAAGTAAACCTTTGCATACGCATGTGCACCAGAGTACATCAGCATTAGATTCTGATCCAAACTAATAAAAGTAAAAAACCTGAAGGGCACAGAGACACCGGCAGGTACAACAGCCAATAAACATGCAGTAAAATGCAAAATGGTACAAAAACAGTGGATTAGCACTTTCATTTATTAAACGTGAACTTCTTTGGGTCAAACTAGTTTGTTGTTGCCCTTCCAGTACAAAGGAATCCCATTACACTTTGAAGTAGCCTACCTCCTACTACCATAATATCTACAAGGTGTGGAAAGCCTTATCACCTCCCAAGCCGTGATACAAAACTCTAATCAGCCAACAATAATAGGTGATTTCAACCTTAATTTAATGAATAATATAAAGAAATACCTTGAATAAATAGTGAGGAGATCAAAGCTTTATACAGCCACTTAACAAATCAAGCAGACCTAACTTTCATTTAGACATTCACTCCTAAAGTACGTTTTCATCAAAACCTCATAAAAATCTCCAATTCCACCCCATTCTCAATGATTGCATTCAGATTCTCTTATATTACAATAACAATACCTTAGCATATGATCCCATAAAAATAACCATCTGATCAAAATCAACTTAAAGCTTTGAAAAACTAAAAATGACATGCCCAAATAAACAGGTCAGTGCCCTAAGCTAGCAGTAAACGCATTGACATCAACTATGCTTATAGTTTAAAATAACATATTCCGCATTGCTATACAACTATATTAAATAACTCAAAACAAAAGCTTGATTAAAAAAATAAAATCCTTACTAAATCTAAGAGATGAAACTGGGATCAAAGGAAACATGCAAACAATCTAGGAAAAGTTCATTCTTTGGTGAAATCTGGCTAGAAATGTATACAGAGACACAAAGCTATTTATTTGCAAAAACATCACTTTTCCTGTTTTGACCAAACTGAAAAATTTTAGCTGCAATTATTTAGCTCCAGGACAGATTTAAGCATAATGCCCAAAACCAAAATAACTTTTATCCCCTCATCTCAGTGGTCCATCACAGCCAAAATCTTTTGCAAATTTAACAACTGACACAACCCTTCGCACATCTCAAAACCCATTCCAATTACCTCAACTCTTGGTTATATCACTCATTTCTATTTTGAAGCAATTATAGCTAACAAAACTGAAAATGTTTAGGGAAACCTACTTAAAGACATACCATTGGTTTCAGACAACCTTCAACAATGGCTTCTTAAAGCCTGTCATGACTCTGTTACCATCCTACTCAAAAATATATGCAAACATTTTCAATATCACAATACTTTCCCAGAAATCTGGATAAAAAACAATTAAACCTATATCTAAAACATCTACTCCAAACTCCACATCAGATTTCGGAAGACTGTCCACCAGATTCTCAAAAGCTTGCAAGGACTGCAAGATCAGTGACGGAGCTCAAGCAGGCAATATGTCTGCCGTGTGATCCAGGAACAGCCCGCACGGGCGTGCACGAGTGCTCCTGCACTAATCTTGCATGGACTAAGCCCTGGTATGCAAATCACCCCATTTGCAGGTGAAATCCATGCAAATGAGGTGATTTTGCAATCCAGGAAGCTCACAACAGTCTGTGCAAGACTAGTACTATCTGCAGAAATGTACTTGGTTAGTGACCGAGTTCATTTCTTCAAAATCCAAAATGGAGCTGTGGCAGCTCCGAATAAAGGCTGCATATCAAGTAGTAAGCATGCCAATGGCCAAGTATAAGGCCATTGGCACTGCAAACAAAACAAAAAATAACAAACAATTTTTATTTTTTTTTTACCTGATCTCTACTGTTTAAGCGTAGGGCAGTGGTTCACAAATGGGATCTGAGGGGGGGGGGTAATAAAATAAACCTAAAATAAGCATTCTAACTAAAATCAGTATTCTGCCATGCAAGTCAATGGCAAGCAGAAGACAACCTGGCCAGTGAGTAGTGGTTGCTAAGGGGGGAGGCTCAGTGTGAGACATGTAACTATGCATTAGCAGGCAATCCTATGCAAATGAGGGGAAGGATAGTGAATCCCAGTTTTCCCCAGGATGTGAGTCAGGTCGCAACAGTGTAAGAGTAGGAATAGCTTGGTGCAAGCCTAGGTGGTAGGTGACATCATAGGGGTGTGTGTCAGGCATGCTGTAAGTGGATTGGAGCCCTGTGACTCTAGTTTGCTCCTAGCTTAGCACAGCTAAGCTAGGGGGTGTGTCTAAACCTGCCTATCACTCTTTACAAATCCCAAGCGGGTGTGTGCACCACGCACCGGGTTTTACAGGAAGAAAAAAGAATTTAAACCAAGAAATAGCAGCAGTGTGCACATATGTGCACTCTGTTTGCTCGGCGCACACACAGGCTTAAACAGGGAGGCAATGAGAAGGGAAAACAGCAGTAGGAAGGTAATCAAAGAGAACTAGCATAGCTGGCAGGTGAAATGTATCAGACTCAGCCAATTACATATGCAGCAGACCATTCCAGCCCAGAACACTACTATAAACTAAGCAAACACCTTCCCCTCTGTTTTTTCCCACACTCTACACCACCGGTATATACAAGCAGGGAAATTTTAACAAACAAACCTACAAAATCAGAAGGGCTGCAGCTGGCAACATAGAACAACATGTGCAAGAGGCTGAGGGTGGTGAGGATGTGAATGCTGCTGAACAACCCACAGTGAGGAGACAGAGAAGAGTGTACAGACCCAGGGTAACCTAGCAGGGGCTACATGAGCTGGAGATTGTGCAGAGGTACAGGGTGGACAAAGACCTCCCATACCAAATTGTTGAGCTGTGCCAGCCACACCTGATACCCCAAACTGACCGAGGGGATCCCATCCCAGTGGATACCAAGGTATGTGCAGGCCTAGGTATACTAGCCACAGGTACCTCCCAAAACACAACTGGGGATATCATGGGGATCTTACAGGCATTAGCACCCAGAGTATTCCACCAATTCCTGGATGCCATGTCAGCACATGCCAGTGAGCACATATATTTGCTCAACACCCGTGAGGTGTTGACCAGCAATATGCGCCTCATGCACCAAATAGCAGAATACTCTCAGTAGTGGGTGCTATAGACTGCACGCACACATGAATCAAAGCACCACCAGGTGAGCAGGGTAGGGCCTACATCAACCGCAGGGGCATCGCCTTCATCAACTGCCAGGTCATATGTGATACCCAGGGCAATATAATGTATGTGTGTGCGGGCTGCCTGGAAGCTATGACGATTCCCACATATGGCATCTGACGCAGCTGTACCAGAAATTTGCCAATGGGGACATCCCCTATGATCATCTATTGGGGGATGCTGGGTACACACTGGAGCCATGGCTGATGACACCCATCAGAAATGCACATACATCTGAACAACAACACCATAATGAGGCACACGCACAGGCCAGACATATAATAGAGCATGTGTTTGGGATGCTCAGGTCATGGTTCCGGTGTCTGGACACATCTGATGGAGCCTTGCAATATTCATCAGCTACATGTACCCAAATTGTTATGGTATGTGCTATGCTACACAATATGATCCTGCAGAAACAGCTGCAACAGGAACAGCATGGGGCAGGGCCACACAGCCCCCCACTAATGCCAAAACCTGCACAGGCACAAAGTGACCTGGAGGAGGAACAACCTGAGCCTGCCCCAGTAGGCAGAAGGAGGCTTACCCTGTATGCCCTGGCATTGGCAATGAGGCAACACAGTAGTGACACTGGGAATGACTCTTCTCTCTGACTCACACATACAGTAAAAGGGATGCCAAACATGACACCACCTGTGCTCAACCATGTATAGGGAGGGTACTACGTGCATCTGACATAGGCAGCCCTCCAGAACCATCCGCAAGTCTGTCACACCTTCAAGGTAAGTCAATCAACCTACCAATTGCCAAATGGAGTAGAATGTGTCGTTACCTGTAGCTATGGTATGGATGTGAGCATGCAAGGGAATTGGGTGGCTGAATGTTATGGCAGCAGACAATAGACACCCATAGTGGCAGCATGACATCTGTAACACATACTGGAGTCACCATAGTAGCCAGTACTACACAGGGTGACAAAACCCACTGCAGGAAATGTGCTGAGCGACATGTGTGTCCATATGACCCACACATGCCAGTCAGGATGGTTTACATACCCAACAACAGTCTCAGCCAGCAGGACAGGTGTAGACAAACCCAAACAGAGCTTGTGCAATGGCCCCAGAATGATGGCTATGGTTAACCTTTCCCCCGGCCTGCACAGGCAGACCACAGCAGGGCAGGCAGTGGAATGTTAGTTCTGAAGGGTAGGAAGTCAGACAATAATATGTAGAGCAACCAAAGCCACAATCTGTAGTACACTGGTATGCCTCTAGTCAGCATGATAGTTAGCAATACAGAATGAAATGGAGTACCTGACATACCAGTACAGTCATAGCAAATGTGTACAAGTGTCATGTGTGCCCTCCACATCCTACATAGTAATGCAATAACAGTCAGGTGTACCCCCCCAACCCTGTGTAGAAATGCAGAAATAGTCAGGTGTGCCCCCCCATCTTACATAGTAATGTAATAACAGTCAGGTATGCCCCTCCACTCCTGTGTAGAAATGCAGAAACAGTGAGGTGTGCCCCCCCAGCTATGCAGAAATGTAGTACTAGTCAAAGCCAAATGATCAATGGATACCATGCAGAGACAGCATGCTACCTGTTGGTGTACAACACAAAAGTTATCACTGTAGCACAAACTACCTGGGCACAATCTACACATTCAATATAGATGGCCATACTGGGCATGCTCACACAAACATATGAAGGCCATGTCTGTAAATACCAGTGGACCAGACATATCTGGCAGTTGTAGTTGTTAGTGCAGACACTAGTCAGTATGCACCACTCATGTCTTGCACACACACGCAGACTTATGTCAGGACAACGCACTATAATAAGCTAAAGGTAGAAGTACACAGATGTGTGGAAGAGGGTGACTGTGACAAGGAGCCATCCAGGCCTGTCCCACTGAGCACAAAGCCAAAGGGCCCCAAACACATGAGGTGCAGATGTTACTCACTGCAGATACTAGCCACCAGTATCTGCCAGAATTACAGAAAATGTGGTGCACGTGCCAGCTGTGCAACATGACCATACAAGGAAGAAGTAATCTAGCAGCTTTATAGATGGACCTGTGAAATATGACCCCGTGTGTGCCCACATGTGGCGTCTCAACCCCTAGATGAATGGGTTATGGCCCATGCACACACCACCCTCCCCATTGCCCTACTATGACAAGCCTGCTGAGGTCTTCCAATGTGAAATGCACCTTTGGGAAAGTTGCAGCCCAGTAATCTCTGTTGCGCATCTCATAACTGCTTACTGCTGCAGTGTGAAAAACTAGTTAGGTAGGAGTTCTAACCCCAGACTTGGCAAGTGTGAGTGTGTGTCTGTGTGTGTGTCTGACTGTGTAGAGAGCAATGTGTTTAGGGTACTCACACTCCCTACAATTCATATACTTAACTTTGGCAAGGCTGCTGATGTCACCCACCTAGAAATACACCTGTGAGAAGGCTGTAGCCCAGTAAACTCCATAGTGTGTCCTATAAATGTGTACTGCTATAGTGTGATAAAGTAATCAGGTAGGTGGTTTAATCCCAGCGATGGCAAGTGTGTGTGTGTGTGTGTGTGTGTGTGTGTGTGTGTGTGTGTGTGTGTGTGTGTGTTTGTGTGTGTGTCTGTCTGTGTAGAAAGCAATGCTTTTTAGGGTACTCACACTCCTTACAATTCATATACTCAACTTTGGCAAAGCTGCTGATGTCACCCACCTAGAAATATACCTCTGGGAAGGGTGCAGCCCAGTAATCTCCGTAACATGTGCCATAACTGCATACTGCTGCAGTGTGATTTAGAGCTGTGGTAGGGTTCCATCCCCACCCATGGCAGTTCCGGATGTCTTGCTTGTGTTTCAATGTCTGTGTACAGAGCAATGCATCATAGGCTATAGGATACTCACATTCAGTACATTTTAAATGGGCTACTTTGCCAATCCTGCTAATGTCATTCATTGTGAAATACACCTTTGGGGAAGAAGTCCACTAGTAGTCCCCGTGGTGCATCCTATAACAGCTCCATGTTTTAGTTTGATATAGATCTCTGTTAGGTGTTCTATACCCACCCATGTCAGTTGTGGATGCTTTGTGTGTGTGTCACTGTCTGTGTAAAGAGCAATGCATTTTAGGCTAATCACACACAGTACATTTCTAATGGCCTACTTTGGCAATCCTGATGATGTCATTCATTGTGAAATACACCTTTGGGGAAGGAGCTCTCTAGTAATCCACGTAGTGCATCCTATAACAGCTCCAGGCTGAAGTGTGATCTAGGCCTCTGTTAGGGCTTCTATACCCACACCTGTTGGTTGTGGATGTTTTGTGTGTGTGTCACTGTCTGTGTAGGGAGCAATGCATTTTAGGCTAGTCACACACAGTACATTTCAAATGCCCTACTTTGGCAATCGTGCTGATGTCATTCATTGTGAAATACACCTTTGGGGAAGGAGTTCTCTAGTAATCCCCCTGGTGCATCCTATAACAGCTCTATGCTGTAGTGTGAAATAGACCCTCTGTTAGGGGTTCTGTAACCACACATGTCGGTTGTGGATGTTTTGTGTGTGTGTCACTGTCTGTGTAGGGAGCAATGCATTTTTAGGCTAATCACACTCACTATAATTTGAATGTCCTACTTTGGCAATCCTGCTGATGTCATCCAATGTGATATACAGCTTTGCTGTAAAAGTACTCCAGTAATCTCCGTGCTGTGTATGATAATTGCGTAGTGCTGTAATGTAATGAAATAGTTAGGTAGGGGTTCTACTCCCAGACCTGACAGGTACGTGTGTGTGTGTTTGCAACATGTATCCTTTGTGGAGGTGGTTGTGCATGAGTGTGACACCTGTGGCCAATCTGGAGCAGGTTTTGCATATTTTTTATATGGTGGCCCTACTATTTATATGGTGGCCCTACTATATATCACACTGTCCACCATACAGGGATAACAGATGTGAAATATCTGAGAGGCTGGGATGCAAAGCCATACCCATACATGTGACATCAAGACCAGGCAATCACAGTTAGCAACCCCAGTATTACCATGAGCACACTCTCAACCCATGTCTCATACACACACACACACGTGCCTCAGCAACACCCAATATGTCGGTAGTACACTGCATATTGGCCACTGATAGTAACTATGGGATTATAGCTGTGGGCTACAGAGGGCATGGCACTCTGTCCACCTGTCCAATATACACGTACATGCAAACAGTGCACCTTCCCCATGTTCCCCAATGGGCACCTGCAACACCTGTGGTGCCATCACATGTGATCCACAAAGGACATACCATGAATGACAACTTGCCCTGTATTGAGAGATGCCACTGACACCAGGGAATGCTGTTAGCATGTTATCAATGTAGGTCCAGGGTAAAACTGCTGCCCATTACCAGTTCCCACCACAAGTGGGCAAGACTGACACATCTGATGATAATCTGTGTTCACAACATGGGCCAGACACCCCAGGTACAGTTCCACATGTCACTGTACATGCATGTGGGAGGTGTGCACATCCCAGACACCATCCATGTCATGGACTAAGGAACACATACATGGCAAGTGACGCACAGCACTGGCCACACACAATAGTCACCCAGGTGACTAGATGGAAGATACAATACCCACCTGTGAGGACAAATGCAGACACTACAGCCCTGAGCCACAATTCAGACCATCATCATGTGGCCTGATGCCAAGGTATACCCATCGCCTAGCCTTGCACATCCATATGGCACAGTCGACCACCAAACACCAGCGCAGGCATGCACCCATGCATGTCAGTACTGGCACCCTGTGTGTTTATGTATGTGTTGTATGGTGCATATATTCACATCCACACTTCCTACAACCCCTTGGGCATACTGCAGCATGCTGTCTGATGTCAGACACCTTCCCATACCCTTTGCCCATAAAACCCCCTGTATGACCCATGTGGTGCATGTGATACCTGCACAGTGATGTGTTGTGGCAATCCCACTACTGATTAGTTGTAATCCTGGCCCTGCCAAGTGTGTCAATATGTGTGCATCCCTGTGAGAGTGTGGCTGTGTTGATGCTGGCACCTGTTCATGCGGACAGGCAAGTGTACATCACCTACTGTATAACTACTATATCCTTGTTGCAGATATCAGTCACCATCACATATAAGTTCTGAGGGCTTTACAACAGGTAACCCATGTGGCACATCCAATAACTGTATAGAACTGTGATAGCACTACATAGTCGTCAGGCATTTGATACCCTGTGCTGGTAGTTGTGTGACACAAACATGCCTAGGTTTTACTCTCCCACCCCTTCTTGACTTGTCTTTGCCTCTGTCTGCCTCTCCCACTCCCTCTCTGGTGGATGTGGAGACCTACACCTGCTTTACTTAGCAGCAGCATGTGTATTTTAAGTGATGCTCATGATCAGCTGATGGCCTCTGCATGAAGTGCAGCCCTCCCTTAGCTGATTGCATGTGGAACAGCTGTGGTAACATTCCCATAGCCAATTGAATGGAAACAGACTCCAATATCTAGGAATATCATGTTGGTGTTGGCCTTTTTAATTCACTGTGAGCAGGAACTCGATCTGTTGTTTGGCAAACAGCATCTCAGATGGATTGGGGATTTACCTCTAACAACATACACTGTGAGAACAGGGCAACACACAGGAGGGGGATGTGCCTGACCTGACTACAGACTGCAAGTGCTGCTATACTGCATTTGGAGTACTGTTGGTTTAACAGTGTGTGTGTGGATATGACTGTTCTACATGTCTCAATACCTGCCATGTCAATTCCATGTTTATGAGGAATCCCCATCTACAGGATCCTCTGCAGACAGGGCAGTGTATTGTGCCTTTGGTTTCATGAGTTACCAATGGAGCATCTATCTGTGGACTGCAGAAGGTAGTGTGAGGATTGCAGTCTGTAGATGGTGAAAACCATGACAGTTACTGGCTTCATATCCCTCATAGGACATATGTTGCTACATACCCTGTTACAACAGTAAATATATGAGGTTATCACAGCAACATGTCATTATTGGCCCTGTGTATGTGCTTCCAGCCACAACTCTGTCAACCTGTGTACATATGCCGTGCATGAAGTGGTGCATATGTGTTGTATCCCATAATTAGCGTCATCATATCTGATAACAAGCCAGTGAGATATCAAACTGCTACACATGTTATGTACAGTAGGGGTTATATTTGATGACATAACCTAGACATTCTGTGGAGGTTTGTACAGTACTGAGGTCTGTATACTTATGGTGAATGTCGACAGTGTGTGTATTGTTAATATGTACTTTAGCCTGGGTACAGACTGTGGCAGATGTCATTGTTCTAGGTCCCGTCTTTTTTGATGTTACATGCTGCCCCACTGTATGGTACCATATTGACATACATGTTTGTAGGGCCATGCAAACACATGTCCCATAACACAGGCAGCCATCAGACCAAACTGTGTAGCAGCCCAGTATATGTAAGGTCAGTCTGTGAGTGGCACATATGAGGATGGTGTGGAACAGATAGTCCATATGCTGTAATATTATGCTAGCTTAACATATGTGGCTGTATTCACATTGGTTGTGGTTATGCACTTTCACACAGGTGTATCTTACCCTGTGCTGTGACATGCCTGTAGGGCCTGCTATATATGCAGGTACATGCGCATTCCCCCATAGGAGATGTAGGCCAGTGTTAAACCAGTTTGCCTGTAGCCAGCACAGTGCATTGTTACATGCCTAGCAGCTTAGTGTACTTACCCAGTGAGATGTCATGTGCAGATACTTACCAGATGTACTGCTGCCGGGCCTCCCTTAACCGACATGTATGTCATACAGAGCAGTGGTATTCTGTACAGATGTATGTCAATATCTAGTGGGTAGTATGTGGCCATGGCATCCTTGTACAAGCGGTTATTATGTGTCAGGCCAGACAGGGGTGTATGAATGCATAACCTATGGTGGCAAATGTATTCCAGTCATTATGTGTTATACCCATCTACATGGCTGTCTACATCCATATTGTCAGGCAAGGTACACATGTTTAGCACTAAGGGGTTATGTGTATACCTCTGGACTGTACAGAGTGTGTCAGAATGTCCACATATATTGGCCAATATCTCTGTGCATTCCACAAGGGCATTACGTGCTAACAGCAGTACTTTACTATGATGTCCTTAGGATGTCTGTCAGTAGCCAATGGTACACATGTTATAAGCAGATGTGACCTCCAACACACACACCATGTCTGTGAAGACAATCCCAATGAAAGTAGCAATAGTCTACTAATATATCTGCTATACATTTCTGACATCACCTTGCACTCTGACTGTGGGACTATAGAGGCTGGGGTAGGGCTAGACTTCATGTCCAGGACATATGGTGGAAATATATGTACATATTATTATCCAGATAGCCACATATATATATATATATATATATATATATATGAGTACACATGTGTAGTACTTCCAATTACCACTGTCTTGGCAACCAGCTACTCTAAACCCCTACATCATGTAGGTGTGGTCCCTTTACATTTCCTGTGTGATGGACATCCTTCCTGTGTGTGGGCATCAGTGTTACAGACAGCAGGTAGCAATACCTCTTACAGGAGAACCAGCACACTCAGGCCAGCTACATATTTGTAGGATGTTCAGGAACTACAGACAGAGTGTGAGTAGAGTTGTGTTATGCTTTGTATAGTACTAGTGTTACAGGGTGCATGTGTACATACTAGTTTACCTTGGAATGCAGTCTGTCTGCATAGCTCTCAACTGTGGGCCTATCCTCTTGGTGGCCAGAGGTGTGCCTGTCATGTGTTGCCTGTCCACCAACAGGTCCTGTGTCAGATATTTCACTGGCAGTGTGTTGAGTGCTATCAATATATGGCTACATCCATTTCTGTTTCTAACTTCAATTCCCTGACTAAGGGTATGTTGCAGACTATCCCGTAGCACCAGCAACTTGCTTAGTATATGACAACAGTTTTCCACATTTGTGCTTGTGTTCTGGCCTCTGTCCTATACCTACATACCAAGCTTTGCACATATGACATGCTGTCGGGGGTTGTTCTGTAGTGAGCTGTGAGTATATCACACTGCCATTGCTGCCATCAGTCCACTGCTGTTATATCCCCCATACATACTGTGGGGCTGGGGCCATATATGTGTGGGCATCACCTACATAATACATTTGTGCTCTTATGCACTCCAGAGGCCACTGTATTCAACAGTGGTATATGGCCCTGTATTACTGAGTCTGGGGGGGAAGCACAACAAATTACCTAGTCTGTTACAAAATTTGGGGGTATCAGCGGTGAGCTGCCTTAAGCTATCTGGCTGTATAGTAGCATATACTTCACCTATATTTACATTACTTACATAAATTGGTTAATGCAAGCCTACTGCCTTCTGACATATAGACTGCTCTGTTTGTCAGTGTGCTTGTGATGGTGTCTGTTATGTAACAGTTACAACCCATTTGGTCACATGACGTCTTTACCACCTAGTGATTTTGTACAGAGTGTAGATAGAGGCTACTGAAATATACACCTGCATTACATACTGTTGATTCTTTGGTATCCTGTGGCCCAGTCTCTCCTCACTATTATACAATTTGTAGGGCTTGGCCTGGACAGCAACAGTTGTGAACCTTTCCAGACTTCTGTAATAGTATAACTGGTTCACAGTTGCATTACTATATTTATATGGATGTCAGTGTCTGAACAGCTATATGACATGGCGTATAGAACTGTAATAGTACACAATTAAAGGTTTTCCATTTCTGCAAACCAGTTTGTGGTGCTTTTTCCTATGACCTCGCTGTGGGTATATGTTGCAGGCAGCGATTGTCATTTGTTTGGTTGGCCCATACAGTGTCCAGTTGTTCAGGTGTTAACTGTAGGCATAGTGGCTGTTCCATATTGTCTGCACCTTCTACATATGTATCTTGCTGTACATATATCTGCATGTGTATGTGTAGTCACATGTATATCTATATATATATATATATATATATATATATATATATATATATATATATATATGTGTGTGTATGTATATATATATATATATATATATATATATATATATGTATATCTGTATCTGCATATCTGTGTCTGTGTATCTGCATCCTGGGGATGTTGATGGCTTCCACATTTTACATTTCCTATGGGAGGCAGACTGTACTGCATGATATGTTACCAATACCAGCCTGACATCATACAGGTGGGATGTAGTACTGTTATCATCTTGTGCCCATGTCGTGTCAGGTCCTGGTTATGGGATCTGCAACACCTGGTAGTGTGTTGCAGGGTGGACATGTTTGGCTGTGGAGGTGGGATGCCTATTCATACAAGACATATAGTGTGTGTCACCTCTCATCCCCATTAATGGTGCACGTGGACATATGTGCTTTTGTTAATCTGCCATTTTCATCTACAGATGCATGGCCATATATACCTATATATATATATATATATATATATATATATATATATATATATATATATATATCTGTATCTGTGTACATATATATAACTATGTCCGTATATACCTACATAGATATATTAGATATATATCTGCATACACATATGTAAACTGCTGTGTATATGTAGACATATAGGTGTAAACACATATATGTATTGATGTAGGCATTTGCATGTATATATGTTCATATATATTAATATATATGTATATATTTTTAGAAATATATATATATATATATATATATATATATATATATATATATATATATATATATATCTGCATATATAGATATGTTGTATCTGTTTAGATATTAATATATTTACACACACGTACATCTAGATGTTGGTATACATTCTCTGTACTGTTGCATGCCTGGACTGGATGTTATGTTTCTGAAAGCATCAGATTTATTTATATTTGGCATAGCTTAGTGGGAAATCAATTTGTCTATGGTGTGCATGGTCCTGGTTTCAAGACTTGTAGAGGCTATTTATTTTGTTTCTGGGCAGAACACATGCCATTGGTTACAGATTGGTTAAGGCACTTTAAACAGTTGTAAGCGGGTTTGTACGGGTTTGAGCGGAGCTAAGCAGTACTTATTCGGGCTACCGTTTCTTACACTCAGTTAGCTTCTACTTTGCTTAATCTGTGTAGGTAATGCTTACCCCCAAGCAAATGCACTTAAGCATGCTTACTAGTGCTTACATATGCGCACTACTGCTTATTTGTGCTTAAACCTGCTTACCAGTGACTTATTCATTATGACACTGACACTTCACATGTGCATTTCCTGCAGTACTCCAGTTCATAAATATGTTTTTCTGTGGGTTTTGCAACATAAATATTGATTATAACATGCTTTGCCATGTAAAGTAGACTGTGCTGCAGAGGAACTCGAACCGGGAATGCCTCCTCGGTAGGTAAATACTCTGCTCACTACACTATTACTGTACGGCTTCTTTTGCATATATCTTCCTTGTGCTTATTTGTGCTTAAACCTGCTTACTAGTGCCTTATTCATTATGGCACTGACACTTCACATGTGCATTTCCTGCAGTACTCCATTTCATAAATATATGTTTTTCTGTGGGTTTTGCAACATAAATATTTGTTATAACATGCTTTGCCATATAAAATAGACTGTGCTGCAGAGGAACTCGAAGCGGGAATGCCTCCTCGGTAGGTAAATACACTGCCCACTACACTATTGCTGTGCTGCTTCTTTTGCATATATCTTCCTTGTTATACTCTTCAGCCTTTTAAGATGCTTTAACCGTAGCTAAGCAATGGGCACACCCACGCACTTACGATTAGCTGTACTCGGATTTTTAAAATAAAAATAAAGGGGTTTCTTCATTTGATATTTATGTGCTGTTGCTGTTGTACACATGGGGGACTGTGGGGATATGAGGACACCTATGAGCGATCTTGCTCATTTCTTAACACCTTCTGCTGTTCTACATTGCAGGGGCATGTTTATTCTGAGATCCCTGTTCCTAGACATGCCCCCTGCACTCATACACGCTCTGTGTAAGACTAGGAGCTCGGGCAGCGCTCCTTGTTAATATGCATGGCGCACTGTCGTCTTGCTCCTAAATGGGCACTTTCGTGCAGGACTAAGCTAGTCCTGCACAGAAGATTAATGAATCCAGGGGGGGTGTATTTTCCTTTTATTAGGCAAATTTCTTGAAAACTTAGAGTCCAATGAACTGGCTGAATTTATAAAACCATATGAATATGCTCTTTATACACCAATTGATGTCATTCTAATGAACATAAATATAAAGGAAAACTAACAGAAGTAGTATTAATAGATGTCACCAAAACATTTGACATATTTGCTTGTTACCTTATGAATGCATTTCTGCTGTCTACTACAGTATGTTCTAAACCACTCAGAAGCTGCAAGACTTCCTATTTGCCATGAAAGTAGACAACATAATCTCTATTCCTGCATTCCTCAACAAAGGTGTACAACAGGGATACAGCCTATCCAAACTCCTCTTCTCTCTATATGCATTGATAAATTAAAAAAATGATCTTCTTTATCTTTTAATTATATTATACTTTGATGGCATGGTTATCTCTCTGTCAACTAAATCTTGCATGGACATAATTGTTTTAAGTGGAAAATGACCTCTCATCTAAAGAAAACTGGCTTAATTCAGAAACATCCATCCTCAGCTTTTTAAAAACAAAACCGGTACTGTTTGGTACAGCCAAAAGCTTGCCAAATCCCACACTTGTCTGGAATATTATTCTTAATTATAATAAAAAGTAAAAACTACTGCCAACATTAAATAATATGGTTTATATCTACTTACATAAGAGACTGCCTTTCCAACATCACATTAAGCAGAAAAGATATAAGATCCCACAACTGCTGCTCTTTTCCTATAAAGTCTCCTACCTCTCTTACCTACAGCCAGATCAGCCATTGGAATGGGGGTTCTACAATATTATTTATTATACAGGCTTTTTCTGACTTAAAAAAAATTATTTGCAGACAACTGCAAATACAATCTGTCACTTTATTACTTAACACATACAAATGAACATCATTTTTTCTCCACAAAAAGTCAGAGAGTTGTTATTTCAACAAAATCAGACTAGCCATCAAGTTCCTCATTGCAGAAACTCATACATTCTACGTCTTTTTCTTTTCTGCCAGGAAAGGTCTGTATTACCTTACAAATAACTGTACATAAATATGGTTACTTCCTTGCATAAATATCTAAATAACCATCTTTGCTAATAAATCCTCATTCTCCTCTCTTTTTCCAACTTCACCTTTCTCTGTTTTTAGCAAGGTACATTACTATCACTTGCTCATTGTGACTTTTCCATGGTTATATATTTGTGCATAATTTAGTATTTAACCTTGTAAATGGTACACTTAAGAGTGCAAATTTCTTCTGTAATGTCTATGCCAATACACAGGAAGCATTAATAGAACACATTCGCCATTCATATTCTGTTAGCAAAAATGATCTTCAGTATTCCTCTGAGGTATACCACAAAATACGTACCTAATTCTGTATTTCTACGATGTCAATACCTAATACATTTACTGCTCACTCAGAAACATTTAAAAACATTCATGTAATTTATCAACATTTTATTCAAACCATCTAGCAGTAAAATTTTGTCTCTTACATTTCAAAAAGCATTGTACTATAATCAAAATCATATTCCCTTTAAAACATTAATCATTTTTGTGCATCGGTCCATTTAGTGTATTGGCAGAAAAAGTTTGTCCTGACCTTATAAAGTCCCCAGTAACACCACTCAACACAACTTCATAAGAACAAAAATTTGCTTTGTAAATGTTTGTACTTGCAACATTTCTAGTGATAATAAGCTATATAAAATCATTGCACGTGAGCATAAACTGATGTTCAGCTTTAAAAACAACAGTGAGTTCCCTTTGTGTTTGGAGCACTTTTCAAACTTTCATCACAGAAGACAAACCAATGGCATATGATAATTTTGTAGGACTAATTCACCAAGTCAATGAAGAAGAGGATGAAATTCAATACTGGGATGGGAATGGTCATGTAGCACACCACTCATATTTGTATGCCCTCAGCACATGTCCTCCTGTATTGCAGACTGGTCATTGATGTATGTTTAAAAAAATGGAAATCCTTAATTTGCTTATTCATTCATCCAGTCTACAATCACGAGGATATAAAAGCTAGAGTCTCCTTTTTCTGCAGTCCTCAGTGAAGAAGGCAAAATAGCCTAGTTTTTGACTAATGCTTTTATTAGCTCTCTGTTGTACCTCTCACATGTACATACAGTATATTTATGACCAAAACTGACCTGATCCACAACCAGAGAGTAAGGAAGCATCAACTCATCTGCCTTCTGTCTTAGATTAATCACACACTGTTGGCAACTAGATTGATATCTCAAACTCTTAAGAAAATGTCAATTACAAGAGACAAAAGTAATCAAAGAAGGGTCCTTTCTTCTAGGTCTACATATTGTTTCTATGGCCAGTTTTATAACTTCTATTACAAATTCATATGATTGGTTTACCTATGCGCAATCAAAGAATTCTTCTTTGACCAACCTACTTCCAAAAAATGAAAATAAAAAAACGATGAATCAAAACCCTAAAAAACACAAAGACCTATTTTTTTGTGTGGAGGGGGCAAGCCACCCCATACCCTCCATTGTGGATCTCCCCCACCCCCCAAATCTGTATATATGAATTCAATCTCACCTCCCCTAAAGTGTATATACCAATTCCACAGTCACAACACAATAGAGAAGAGGGGGAAATCCCCAAGTAGCACACCGCCAGCTTGCATAATACAATAAATTGCAATGGTATCCACCAAGATATTAAACATTTGATCCAAGGCCACTCATCCACCAATACAGTGATAACCAGCAGGCATGCCTGCATGATGTTAACATTTTGCAGTGTTCAGAGTGTCTCAAATTTTGATTAAGGCAATAGATAAGGCAAAAGTCTCTCATTTTCTTTGGCATACTTTAGACTATAACACACCAAGCTTCTTCTTGCCCTTTCTTTTCTCATGGCTGTGTTTATTTTTTCTACTAGACATGAATACTGGAATATAAAGCTTTCACTTGTTCCCAAGGAAATTACATCCTTTCCTCAAGATTTTCTTGTGCAATGCATCCCATAATCTGAATTTATTTGGCATAGACTTCCATATTCAATTATTATTTCAACAGAAAAATGAATGCAGCAGTCCTTTTTTTTCTCAGACATCTTTATTGAATTATTGCTTTTGACATAGACAAATTTACATTAATATAAAAGTAATCAAACTATTTTAACATAAACATTATACTTCACATATAATGCTATATATCATATAACCTAAGCAATGTTACATAACTGATTCAATTCCTGCTTTTTTTAAAACAGAAACATCTTTATTAAACCATCAGTTACTATATAATGCAAATCTTATCTCTATGTAAATGAAAACAAACCACACTGACACAATGCTAGTCATAAGCATTTTACATCACAAACCATACTGCCACACTCCCAGTTCCAAACATTATACACCACTTATAATCTACCCAATCATTCTCACTCAAATATTACATAGCTCATTTAAGTCCCGCCACCTTTTAGACCCACAGTTCATACTTTTTCCTATGTAGTTTCCTTCTGCCCTTTTCCAAAGATCTCAATTCCAGTTGTTTTATCTCTGTTACTATATTCACTACTTCCAATATAGTTGGTTTAGATTTTGATTTCCATTTTCAAGTAATTGCTTTTTTTGGCAGCCACCATTATTAGTCACAGCAAGGTCTTACCACATCTAGGCAATTCTGATTCTGTATCATGGTTCAGAAAAATCATCTCCCTCGTCAGACCAATCTGCCCACCCAGCATCTCTAAAAGTGCATCCTGCAGGGAATCCTTAAAGGATTTGGGATATAATCCATGCCCAACCATTGAAATGAGCAAGGAGCATTATACTAAAGTAATATCTATAGACATTATTGATCCGCTAATTTCATTGAACCTATCCCAGACACCGATAATATTAGAAGGTATTCCTGTCAATTTGTCTTCCTTTGTGAAACAATTGAATGATTTGGAAAGTAAGGTATATAAGCTTATAAAGCTGCAATGGCAAAGGTTCCATTCAAAGGCGTGTTTGCACAATAAATTGATTCCAAGAGGTTTGTAGATATTTTGTATGCCCACGTATGGTGACCAGTACCCAGAGTTGTTAAAGCAGTGGCAAGCCCTTAATTTGGAACTTGGTTTTAATTACATTCATCTATTGCTTGACTTTTTAAGCCAATTGAGATTGTGTTAGCCATGGAAGTAGATAAGGACCTTAACATACTGAAATGGACTTTTGTCCAAGATGTCTGTTTGTTACAGATTGATTGAATGCTCAACAGTGTAGCTGAATTTGATACTAAAATGCAACAGCAGAAGAAAAACAAACTGCTGAGAGACTACAGTCATTTTTTGCAATGAGCATGTTTTTGTTTGGCCACATAGGGGTGCTGTAGCTGAGAATATTTTGTTATCACAGATCTCTGACCTGGCTGCTGAAATTACACACAAAGTGATCGGCAGTCAGGTTCATGCTTCTACAGCACTAGATGATGTGGGTAGTAAAAAGACTGATAATACTCGGGTAACTGAAGGAGTGAGTAAGAGCAATTTAGGTGCTAGACCTAAGGAAATGGTGGGAATGGGTCTTTTAAAATCCAAGCTGTTAAAAAGCAGCTCGATTCTGATTCTCTCACCTCCACTGAAGTGGCAGAGGAAGCAGGATAGCCAATACTTAGTGAGCAAAGGGAGACTCAAGAGATAATCATCGATTTAGAATGAATGGACATCAGTACAAGGCAAGAAGAAGGTTAGACATAGAATTCCCTTGTATTTAATATATCCTCTTTGATTTTAACTGAACAGCAACTGAACCTTTCGAATAAGGGTTTATCATTTACTCCATCTGAGAAGTTTGATTATAGCAGTGTCATGCCTGATATTCACTATTTTGTGAGAAATGTAATGCTGAAATTGCTGTTTGATGGTAGTTTTATGCAGGGCAGTAAATTTAAAAAAGCCTAGCCTAGTAATCCCTCCTTTGCTTCCCTTGTTACATGTGTTTTTGAACATATGTGAAAACGATCTAGTAGATTTTGTTTTTCATAAAAAAATGAAGAAAACATGCTTTTATAACTTGAGCAATGGTGAACGTTTAGCTCTACAACAATTAAGTACCAATGATCAGATTTGCAATTGCCCTACTGATAAGGGTGGTGCAATTGTGGTTATGGACTCTTTATTTTATGACAAGGCTTTGTCAAAGCATTTATCAGATATTAATGTGTATTGTCATATAAGTTTGCTGGAAGTTAGAAGGTTGACTACTGAATTACAGAATGACTTGTATGATTTGTTACGGCCGGGATTGTTGTGAGCTATATTCTTATTTAATGTGGAGGAGCCAACGATTCCAATCATGCATGGTCTTCCAAAAATACACAAGCATGCTACTGTACCACCTATGAGCCCGATAGTTGCGGGCCAGGGCTGGATTACAGAGCCCCTTTCAATCTTTATAGAAGAAAAATTAAAATTGTCTTTGAATAAGGCCCCTGCAGTGTTGAGGGATACAGACAATTTTCTGGTCAGGTTATTGAAATTTGTGAATTCTTATCCTAATAAGGCTGGTTTGATCCAAATTACAATTCATGGACATACCTTATTTACAGTGATTCCAAATGAATATGGTTTACAGGCTGTTAGGTGTTTTTAATTTCTAATGTGGATTACCCTGTATCTCAAGTGAATTTGATTAGTTCTTTGCTGACACTGGTGTTGAAATATGTTTTTATTTTTAAGGATGCTTATTTTTTGCAAAAGTTGGGCGTAGCTATGGGCACAGCATGTGCCAATAGCTACACCAACATAACTATGGCTTTTTGAGAGGAAGAACATGTATTAAAACATGAGTTATACAAGCAGCACTTTGTTTTTTACAAAGGATTTGTAGGTGATGTGTTTCTTTCATGGGATTTACATAGTTTTATAGATTATATTAATAATAGTACAGGATTTTTGAAGTTTACAGCTAATTTTTCTTATTTTAGTATAGGATTTTTAGATGTGATGATTTCTAAGGACTTGATGGGCAACTTTGGCACTAAAGGATATAAAAAAACCTTGTTGGAAGAATAATAAGCAACATCGTTCTATCATGCATCCTAGCTACATTTTTAAGAATTCGATGAAGAGTCAGTTCTTGAGACTATCTAGACTTCATACAGATTCTCAGGAGATGGACATGGCCTTTGGAACATTGCTAGTGGAATTTAAAGAGAGAAGTTATAGGAAGGAAGAGGTTTTAGAAATATCCTCTCAAGGTAAAAGGTTGAGAAATAATATTGGTAAACCTTTTTTTCCAAAGATGGAGGTTTCAGGGATAAGGTTAAGAATGAGACATATGGAAAGTTGATGTTATCCTTAACATATTCAAGCAATATTAGTTATGTATGTGAAATGATCACGTGTAATTGGCAGGTTTTGTTGGTAGATGAAAAAATAAAGAATGTTGTCACACAAACTCCATCCTTTGCATATAGGAATGCCTTATTTCTGAAGTGTAGACTTTGATACACCAAGAAGAAAAGATTGCCAAACCTATCAGAAAGAACAGGGACCATTCCCTGTCACTCTTGTAAAGCCTGCACTCACATTTCCGGGAATAATTTTTTTATTCACACTACCACAAGGGCTAGATTTGATGTCAATTTTTATGCAGTTAGTTCAAGTATAGTTTACATAGCAACTTGTAAAAAATGTCCCTGTTTTCATGTTGGCATGACCAGCAGGAGATTGAAGGATAGGGTACTTGAGCATGTAGGTGATATAAGGAGACATATACCCACAAATGCTCTGAATAAACATGTTAAACAAGTAGAAGGATATTATTTTGAATTTATGGTTCTGTCTCTTAAGTGAGAATATCAGAGGAGGTAGCATACTTAATATAATTGAAAATGAGGAAATAAAATGGATTTTAACTCTGCAAGCAGATAAGGGCTATGGGTTGAATGACAGTGTTTCTTTAAAACCTTTCTTGAAAAATCAGAAGCTAGCTCATTGATGTATTCAAGGTTGCCACTTGGTTCCTTTTATCTAATGGATGTTTTTTATTGGTTGATTAGTTAATTGATCATTGACTAGGATGAATATTTCAAGATGTTAGGATGTTCTTTGGTTATGGTCTGATGAAGTGTTATAGGAACGCTCTTACCTTTAAATATATTCTTCTAACTACAGCTTTGGTAGTTGTATTGTTTCTCACTATCAGGTTTTTAATCCTTAAAGTCTGCCAACTCACTGCACTCCCAGAAAATATGTTCCCAATTATCTTTTTTCTTCCCCTGCACACCTCCAACATTTACTGTCTACCTGAGCAAAAATTCTCTGGAGTCTACTTGGAGTATAAAAATATCTATGTAAATATTTTCAGGCAAAAATCATAAATCTTCTAGATTTTTTGCATATTTGAGAGACATGCATATGTCCTCCCATTGTTTCTTTGTGAATTGCTACTCCAATCTCTCTCTCTTACCAATCCTTTCTAATCTCCTCTCATTGATTCTTATAGTTATAATGCAATATTTTATATGCTCTACTAATTATTCCTTTTTAATGGCAGCATCTTTTCTAGATTTTATTAAAAACCCTACCAGTTCTGGTCTTTCATTTAGGACCCTATATTTTTTTCTCTTTGTGTATACTCTGATATCAATCCCTGATAGAGAAGGCAATCTCTAACCTGCAGTCCAAATAAATTCTTGGCCTCTTCCCATTCTATCATCTTTCCCTCTCTAGTTATTTGCTCCTAACATCTTGGTTCCTTTGCAGTTTTCGCCAATAAATTCTGGCCCCCTCTTGTCTATTGTCTAATACAGGAGTGCTTATTGAGCAGTTTCAAGTAGAGAACATTTCTGCCTACTGAGTGATTTGCAAAGTAATAACTAACCATTTTTGTTTTGTTTCATTTTGCTTGAGAAGATGTCCAATAAATTATATGTGTACATTTTCATGTAACATCTTAGGTCTTGGCTGGTATGCAAGCTGACAATGTTCAGGTTTCTCAGAGCTTACACTGGTCACACAAAGAGTATCTTTTGCACATAACCCACTCTTTCCATGCCCTGGCAGTACTAATCCAAATGAAGTAATAATTAGAGTATTCTAGTGAGCATGACTTGGACCATGGTTTAATTCTAATAATTTGAATACATGTGTAACACACCTACTAAGAGTGCCCATGTGCTAATAGCTCAAGGCACATTTCCTCACATGCTCTAACTGACAAAGGCCTATCTCCCACTAATCCATTCCTAGTCCTAGTGAATTACCTAACTCTCCCAACTCCTGACACTACTGAACTGCATAGCCTGCCAGAACACTACATCTGTCTCTAAATCTCTCACCTTCTTCCTAACCCCAAAGTTCCTGATTGCTCCTTAAACCAAAAACTGCACCCGAGTCTGACTCCCTAAACCCAAAGTCCCTGATTTCTTCCTAACTCTAAAACTGTAGTATTCTACCCTAACCCTAAACTCTTAACCTCCTGCTTCTTAAACCTAAAATTCCATTCCCACTTTTTAAGTCTAAAGTTCCCAATATAACATAAACATAAAACATCCCACTTGCTCCCAAAACCTAAAACATCTCTCCTGTACCCTAAATCTAAAGTCCTCGATCTTTTTTTACCCTAAACCCCCTTCCCCTTTCTAAACCATAAGCTCTTCCCTCCATAAACCTAAGTCCTCCTTATGATCACTGCCTAAAACTATAAGCTGTACTCTTACCCACTTCCTTTCTGCTGGAGCCACACTATCCTTGCCCAAACTCAGCTACTGTATTCAAGTTCAGTGCTGCAACTCCACTCTCTTCCTCATGGATGCTGCACCTCACTTAAACATGTATTCTTGTTCAAGCATGAGCAGTCAGCCATGCAAACTACAAAATGTCTGCCTACAAAATAGTGGAATGTCTGCCTACAAAATAGTGGTATTTGAGCACCTTGGACTTGCACTCTTGTAGTAGATCAGTGTGTAACACATTCTGCCTCATTTTAATGCAAATGCAAAAAGGAAAATTAAGATACATTAGTATGATGGATGATAGCAGTGCTTACATTTAAAATTAAATTTGTTCTGTAGTCTGGTCACGTGTTATTCATTTATTTTGAAGTTTATAAGTGAGTCACAGATTTCATCATTTACTCCACTTAGCGATACTATCACAACATTAACTAACACTCACAGCATTAAATAACTCTGAAACTAAAGAAGAAAAACAAATAAAGAAAGGAAGAAAGAAAGAACGAACAATGGCATTAATTGAATTATTATGGATTTTAATACCCAAGCCATTTTCTGTTTTTATGAAAGTTACTAGTTAGTTCATTAGTTCAGTATTATGGGATGAGCAGTATTATACTCACTATTTTTAATTTCTTCAATAAAATATATTTTTCTAGTTAGTGTCAGGTCTTTATTAAAAAAAAAAATATATATATATATATATATATATATATATATATATATATATATATGAAGAAAGCTGGAAATTTAAGGTAAAGGGTGCATGCAGCTCAAGAGTTTATTCCATAGTATGCAAACGTTTTATGTGTTGCAATCTGCTCTTGCAAATACAAGTAACAGTGCACATATTTTACAGATGAGCATTTAATAACTTCTGTTTATTACCTATGGTTTATTAGCACACTCCAGAAGTGTTCAGTAAAGAGCATTCTTTGTTATTATTGCTTAACAAGAAATGAAGTAGCCTGTCCTTGTAACTGTCTAAGCATTTCATTGTAATTAGAATGGCATTCATATCTGTTGCACATAGCAGGGTGCGGTAAATAAACATAATAATTTTGTTTTGCCAGGCACTGCTAGATTTAATTAGGCGTCTCTAAAAAAAGTTGTAAACAAAATATGTCAATACTTTCAAACTGTGATCTCATAAGAAACATAAAGAAAATCTTATTAAAAATAATGGTAATAAGACTTGTAAGAAGTCTTGTTTGATAACATAGTAAAAAGTGAATTTGCAGAGCATCAGGATAAACACAGGTATATCATAAATAAAAATGCAAAGAAATATGTCATAATTATTTATCATTTTATGAAGAGTAAAACGAATCCCTGCAGAAACTTTGTAATCTTATGAAACATTTTTAAAAGTACACTGTGGGGGATAAATAAAGGCAAAGACATCTGGATATGGCAAATTTTATAAAGGCAAGAATAAGAACCCAAAAGTGAACAGTAATGAAAAGCAAAACATTTAGTGATGTGGAAAAGAAGAAAGCAGAAACTGAAGTTACAGACCAACTGAAAAGCAAGGGATTTAATGTGCAGACTCATATACAAGCAATATTACAGCACAGTGAGTCAGTGAATCCCCAGAGGGTGGTACAATAGACAGAACAAAGCAAAAGGGTAACATTTTGGAATATTCTGCAGGACACTTGGTAGAAATGCAAAATATGGAAAACAGCAGCAAAAAAGAAAATCTCACTCAAAAAAAGTACTATAATAGAAGATCTGCTTAATTTAAAGGAAATGGTTAGACATAGTAATATAGATGAAAGAAAGATATTACAAAAACAGAAACAGATTCAGACTGTTAGAAGGTTGATAGAATAGAGAGAGTAATTGTGACTATTAAGGTAAATTTGTGTGATGTAAAAGAAATAAATAGAATATACTACTGTGCAGCTAAACTAATAACTGTTATTGCAAAAGTACAGAGCAACAAGGGAAAGAAAAGGCAATAATTACCATTATTTGGACAATATAGAAAAGGGAATAGATCACCTGAACATTTTAAATAGATGTGGTAAAAGCAACAAATAGCATTGCATGGGTTAGTATTTATCTTAGATCATTAAACACAAACTGAAAAACTTGTAAATTTAAACCAAGCGAACAGAAAACTATAAGAACCGGCAAAAATGTATAATAAGGTAAAACCGTTTAATCTTGTGAGCACTTTCAACAAGGACATTGCCTTGCCTTCATCAGACAAACAGTAAAAACAATTAAACAGGTTCTCTTTATAGTCAATTAAGCTGATTACGTGCGTCAGCTTAATTGCAAAACAGCATGCCAAAAACATCGTGTCAGCAACATAAGCATTGCTACAGATATAATATATTAATTCAAAGCACAAAGATACAAATATATCTTAAATAAAAATCCAAGAATTGTTACCAAACCATACCAACCAAACACTTTTTAACTAATCATAAATTATGTAGAAATCCAACTAAATAAAATTGAATGCACTTAACCTAATGTGCCTATCTAGCTATCAAAGTAAAATGAAACTCAAATAAGCAACAATCGAGTGTGCGCAAGTAACCAAAAATCAATAAAATATCTGTTATTATGTACTTTTCAAATTCCTACCCATGTTTATATTAGTATATGTTGAAAAAGCTTTTTATGTTAAAAAAAAAATAATAATTTATATTATAATATGATAACACAAATAAGCAAGTTAAATTAATTAACCAATATCAAATAAAAATAAAAATAGTAATAGATAATAATAAATAGATGAATGAATAGATAAACTAAGCAAAACATGATTATTCCATATACCTAAAACAAGTTTATAAATCCAATTGGTTGAAACAATTTAAAACCAATAGACCTAAAGGTGGACAATTGTATCAAACAAATCATGCAAGTCATCTTTTTTTTTTCAAAACAGGTTTATTGTTTTAACATATAAGAGAAATATCATAACAATTTTATACAAGTAATTAAAAATAGGTATTATTATAATATTCAACAAAACAACTAAAGTATTTACAAAGACATCCACTACAATCAGATCAATTAATTAAACTAAAATACCGTGCTATTGAAATTAGATTTTTTTTAACAAATTTTGTAAATTATCCCATACAATATAATATGATGTTTTTCTAGTTGTTCTCATTCTAATTGTGCTTATTTCCATATGGCACATTATATTCATAACATTTTTAAATTCATTGAACGAAGGAGGTGTATCTGAAATCCAATTTCTAGTTATTATTTTCCTGGCCACTGCTAGGATAGACCATAACAAGGGAAGCTTAATCTTTTAACACATTGAGGTACAGGTGTGTTGAATAATATAAGAGACTTAGAAATAATGAAATTATCTGTAAAAGAGCCTGCAAAAATTCATTAATTGACTTCCAGTATTCTTTCAACTTCATACAGTCATAAAACATATGAGCCCAGTCAGCATTAATTTCTACATTACATCTCTTACATAGATTATCTTTATTATTTATTTTATTCATCATCAAAGGTGTATAAAAGATCTATGTAAAAATTTCCATGTATAAAGTCTCCAGACAATGGAAGATGTAGTTCTATAAGCAGATTCCAATATATATTGTTTATCTTGTTGAGTTGGTGGGTCCCCATTAATAGAGGTGAAATAATTCCAGTATGAATCTACACTGTAAAAAGTTTCTTGTCTGATAATTTTATGTATATATGAAAGTTTACCTTTATCAGAAACTTTATGCTGTAAATTTAATATCAAGTAATCAATAAGTTTTGGAATAGATTCTTTAACTGTTATAGACATTAGATCTATTCTATCAATGAGATGTTGTCTAAAGATCTGAACCTCTAACCAGCAAGTTTCTCTTAGATCAAATTCTTGTTTTAAGAAATCTAGATTTTTAACTTTATTATCAGATATCAGCTGATACCAGTACTTTAGATCATTATCTATAGCTAAATGAGCTCCTTCAGAAGTAGATGACATAAGCATACCCTGAGTATACATTATAGGGAATACAATAAAATTCCATTCCCTATACTTAGGGTGCATGAATATAAAGTTACGATAACTAATAATAATATTTAATGGGTAACAAACCATATGTTTAGGTGTAATAGGTGAAGTACAAAATTCCTTTAGCAACCACAACATGGAGTTATTTACAATCATATTTTTATGTGTTAAGGAGATTTTCATGAAGTGCATACTAATTAGCTCCCAATAATCTTCCCATTTTGCGATATATGACTGATCTATTAATAAAGTAATAACTTTTATAATAGAAGAGATAATATATAAATTAAAGTCTGGAAAATAAATACCCCCTTGAGACCAGCTATTAGTATGTTTCGTTAATGCAATCCTAGGTCTATTAGGTGCCCATAAGAAATTTAACATTAGTGTATTCAGTTTCTTGATAATTATTTTTGTAGGTGAAAGTATTATTGATTGTATTAAGTATAAAATCTTGGGGAATATTATCATTTTAATAATTGTAAGTCTCTCCTCCATAGTAAAAACATATTATTCCAGGTATTAAAAAGATTTTGTATATTAAGAAAACAGGTATTATAGTTATTATATATAATAGATTTAATATCTTTAGATAGTATTATACCTAAATAAGTTATCTGACCTGAATTGGGTACATATTTAGTAAAATCACTAATGAGAATATTTTTTCGTGTATATATAGGTAGTATTTTAGTTTTTTCTTCATTGAATATTAAACCAGAAATACTTTTAAAATTCATCATTTTATCAAATAAAGACTGCATAGAAGAATTAGATCCTGCTGATGTAATTAGAACATCATCTGCAACAAGTTGAATTTTTGATGTTGTATTTTCGTCTATTTCAAAACCCTCTATGTCAGTACTGTTTCTAATCAAATTAGCCCAAGGCTCCATTACTAAAGTGAATAATAGTGGAGAAAGTGGACATCCTTGCTTTGTACCTTTAAGAATGGGTATTTTTTGTGAAACATATGTTCCTACCTTAATATAAGCCAGCGTTCCTTTGTATAAATGCTGAATTAAATTTACAAATGCATCAGAGAAGTTTGTGCATTTCAGTAAGGTAAACAGATAGTCCCAACTTACTGAATCAAATGCTGAACCTATATCAAGACTAATAAGTGTTAAATCTTTCTTTTTCCTATTTGCAAAATCAATTAATGTTAAAGTTCTTCTTATATTATCAAAAGTATTTCTATTTACAATGAAGCCCGCCTGATCTATATCTATAATGCCAGGGATGATTGTCTTCAATCTATCAGCAAAAATACTCATAAACATTTTATAATCAACATTAAGTAATGAGATGGGTCGATATGAAGAACATCTAGTTGGATCTTTATTAGGTTTTAAAATTGGTGAAATAAATGTATATTGCCAAGATGGGGGTTATTAACTCAGTTTGGGCCAAAATAAAACCTTATGTATTAATGAATATGTAGTTTTAGAAAGGATTTTATATATCTCTGGTATAATACCATCATTGCCCGGTGCTTTGTTTGATTTAAGCTATTTATTTGTGTAATAACTTCTGTATATGAAATACTCTTGTCCAATAGTTTAATCTGTTGTTTATTGCTTTTTATTCATGTTTGTGGTTATAAACTCCTTTATTTTATCTTTAGGTTCCATGTTAATGTTGTTATGGTTAATCTTGTGAAAGTGATTTCTAAATTCATCCAGTATTTCTGGTATACTAGAAACATTCTTCTTTTCCTTAGAGAAAATATTTCTTTGATATGGTTTTGTTTATTCAATCTTTTGTTTTATTTTAAGTCTATGTAAGTATTTGGGGCTTATTGAATAAGACAAAAACTTGTATTTCTCTAAAGTTATTTTAACTTTATGAGTTAAAATTTCTTTGTATTTCTCATTTAGTTTGTTTATTTCTTCAATAACTTTCTTGTCCATAATATTTTCTTTATTATTATGTTTATAAGAGTCTAATTTACTTTGAATATCTAACAATTCCTTATCCCAAGATTTCCTTTTATTATTATACCATCTGATACTTTGTCCATATAGATATGATTTTAAGGCATCCCAAACATAGACAATGGAGACTTCAGGAGTATTATTTATGTCTAGAAAATGTTGTACTTCTGAAAGTATATATTCTTTATAGTCTTTTAGCTGAGTTAAGTATGCTGGTATCCTTTTGAGCTGAACATTATGAGTATTTTTTATCATGAATTCAAAAACAATTGAGTTATGATCAGATATAGGACATGACATGATTTTGGAATTAATTAAATCTGTTACCATCTGGTTAGAAATAAAGACCCTATCTATTTTTGAATAAGTTTTGTATCTGTTAGAAAAAAGGTGTATGGTAATGATTTTGAATCTATCTGATTATTAATATCATTCAAATGATAAGAATTAGCAAAATCATTTAAATGTTTTGCATTAGATGTAATTCTTCTTTTCCTTATAGTGGTAGTATCACTTTCATGTAGTATACAATTAAAATTACCAGCTAAAATAATATCCCCTATAGAGAATGATATGATCTTATCAATATGATGTTTCACTGTATTAATACCAATTCCAGGTATCCAAGATACATTAATTAAAGTGTAAGTCTTCCCATTAATTTGTATTGTAACCATACAAAACATTCCTTTGTCATCCTGAAAAGACTTAATGGTTTTAGGAATGGGCATACTTTTATTCCATAAAATAGCCACTCCTCTTTTTCTGAGTGTGCTCTGAACTAACCAATACTGTATACTTATTAGTGGCTAGTTTATCAATATCTTTTTTCAAGAAATGGGTTTCTTGCAGGAAGACTAGATTGGCCTTGTGTAAATTAATGTATCTTATTAGGCTTGCCCTTTTACACAGATTATTCAATCCATTAATGTTTAAAGAAATTCCTTTTAAAGATGTCATTTGGCATTTTTAAAACTCAAGAATCTTATGATCTAAATAACAAATAACAAGATAAATAATGTTACATCTCCTCTTTTAGGTGTACCTTTAAATATATCTGTATTTATTAAATCTCTTATGGGATTTTGTATAGGATTCAATTTTGTTTGTAGTGACAATGAGTGTACAAAATATATTGTGGATGTCAAAACTATATACATATAACAATGAACAAGTGAAAATAATGTAAGGATTAAACCTTGCATCCAAAGGGCCCTTCCCCCAGTTAAATTTGGGGGGAGAACTTTTCGGGAAATGTTTTTTGGGGTTTTTGCCCTGGGTTGGAACCAGAAAAAAACCTGTTCAAGGGGTTTTTTCCCCGGGAAGGGGCAAGCACTATCAGGTTTTACCTCATATCATGCCCGCCCCAAAATCCAGACAATACTAAGAAAGGAGGGGTATCCATATTCATCAAGGACACCCACACCTCAAGACTGGTGGCAACATGATGCATCGGAGACCATCCAGGTGCAATTAACCATAGGCAAGACTGCTCTGCAAATTGTAGCATGTTACAGGCCACCCTCACAAACTCAGGAACCTCACATGGCCTTCCTGAAAACACTAGAGGATAAATGTATCACCAAACACCATCATACTAGGTGACTTCAATACCCTAATATAGACTGGGAACACTACTCAAGCCCAAACACCCTAGCCCAAAAGTTCCTGGAATTATAAACTCAAATGCCATGGAACAACTAGTCACCATCCCCACAAGAGGAGATAACATACTTGATCTCATCATCACGAACATGGGAGCACAATGTTCAACACCGAAGTATACCCCTCACTGGTGAGATCAGATCACAAACTAATCTCGCTGGAGGTCCTCATTCCACCCCACCTGAAATAAAAAGACCACAGTAAAGAACTTCTCGAATGCCGACTTCACACGTCTAAAGACTAGTGTGGTCTCCTTTAAGGCCCCGAGCCGGCGGAAAACAGTACTCAAGCCGCTGAATCACTTACAAATGCCTTCTACCAGCACCTGCAGGACTGCATGGATAAGGCAATCCCAAGCAAAACAAAGACTCTCTGTACCAAAGAAGCATCCAGTCTGGTGGACCTCAGCCATAAACAAACTCTACAACAAAAAGGAGGAAGCTACTACAAGATAGAGCAAAATCCTTAAAAGGTAAGACACCCTTGATCACTATAAGTAAAAACTAAGAGCTCTCATAAAATCATCCAAAGCAAATTTCGAGAGAAAAATAGCTAAAGACTCAAAAGACAATCATAAGGCCTTCTTTAGCTATAAAGAAACCTGGGAGGAAACTCCCAGATATGCTCAGAACTAGTTCAAAATGATGTGAAGATTACTGATCCTACAGACATTGCCAACATACTGGCTGACAGGTTCAGTGCAAACTTCTCCCCTCCCCACAAGGAGAGATATCTATACCAAATGATTGCAGCCCCCAAACATCTCCAATGCCCAAGTGAGAACTGCTCTCTCCAAAGCAAAAACACAGCATCCATGGGACCTGATGGTGTCCCGGCTGTGTGCTCCACTTAACTCAATGAGGAATTAAACCCACAGCTAGGACAACTGTTTAATCAAAGTCTTACCTCTGGATACGTAACCAGGAGTGGCACTGCAACTGTGGTCCCACTTCACAAAGGCGGTGCCTCCACCGACCCTGGAAATTACCGCCCATTAGCTTGACAAGCCTTATCTGCAAAGCCATGGAGAGGATCATAATGGACCTCATAAATAAAGACATAGGGAATTTGCAGACTTTGGATCCAACCCAGTTTGGCTTTTGTCAAAGGCAGATCATGCCTTTTAAACTTGGTTGACTTTTTCGAAACAGTCACCAAAGCCATTGATGAGGGAAAGGCAGTCCATACAGCCTACTCCTCGATCTGGCTAAGGCCTTTGATACAATACCCCACTGGGTATCATTGAAAAACTCATCAGCTTAAATGTTAACCCATACACTACAAGATGGGTTGCAAACTGCTGAGTGACAGAACCCACAGGGTCAGAGTTGCTGGCGCCATGTCAGACTCAAAGCCTGTCACAAGTGGTGTCCCACAGGGCTCAGTCCTGGGCCCACTCTTGTTTGGCATGTACTTTTCTGGAGTACAAGCAAACACAGGAGGGTTATGGCTGACAAAGTTTGCAGATGACTGCAACTGGGCGCCATAGTAGAAAATACATCTGACACAGATATCCTTCAGAAGGGTCTCACAGAACGGATAACTGGTGCCAGAGCCACGGCCTAAAGTTGAATGCCAAAATGCATAGTCATACCTTCGGAAAAACAAGGTTACCCCTAGCTACCAAATAGGTGGCAATCCACTGAGCACAGAAGAAGTTATCAGGGACCTGGGGACCCAGGTTGATAGTAGTCTGCCATTCGACACCCATGTAGCTAAAGTAGTTAGGAAGACCTTCTACATTGCCCACCTTATCATGAAGGGATTCTCATCTAGATCAAGGGAGGTCATAGTCTCCCTTTACTCATCACTCATCAGACCAATGATTGAGTACAATGCCCCATTCGGAATGTATCTGACCCGACACTTGCAGCAGCTGGAGAGGCCACAAAGTTCCTCACCAAAAGGATAAAGGGTCTCAAAAATCTGTCCTATGCTGCCCGACTGAAAGAACTCCAGCTCTATTCAGTCGCCACCGCTTGCTCAGAGGTGACCTTTGCCTAACATACAAGGCCATGTCAAACCCAGATTTGATGAATATGCTTCACCTCAAAAAATCTAGATCAATCAGAGCCACAAGGGCGGGAGACTTAAACCTCGACGGCTATTAATAGGACGTGCTGGAGGGATAGATTCATCACCCAAAGACTCCCTATGCTGTGGAACAAAATCCCGGTATATGTGAGGCAGAGCACCTCGCTGGCCTTGTTCAAGAGAAATCTTGACCAATGGATGGGAGATCGCAGATATACCCCAGGGATTACCTCAGTGTCACTGCTCGACAGAGGCACAGCAAAATAATGGGTATAGTTCCCCATATTAAAGGGGTGGCGTAAGCCACAAAACGATGGGCTAGGCTTGTAAATGCCCTCGGGCAGATAGCCTAGTATGAACCTATGAACCTATGAACCTATAATTAGATCCTGCTGATGTAATTAGAACATCATCTGCAAAAAGTTGAATTTTTGATGTTGTATTTTCGTCTATTTCAAAACCCTCTATGTCAGTACTGTTTCTAATCAAATTAGCCCAAGGCTCCATTACTAAAGTGAATAATAGTGGAGAAAGTGGACATCCTTGCTTTGTACCTTTAAGAATGGGTATTTTTTGTGAAACATATGTTCCTACCTTAATATAAGCCAGCGTTCCTTTGTATAAATGCTCAATTAAATTTACAAATGCATCAGAGAAGTTTGTGCATTTCAGTAAGGTAAACAGATAGTCCCAACTTACTGAATCAAATGCTGAACCTATATCAAGACTAATAAGTGTTAAATCTTTCTTTTTCCTATTTGCAAAATCAATTAATGTTAAAGTTCTTCTTATATTATCAAAAGTATTTCTATTTACAATGAAGCCCGTCTGATCTATATCTATAATGCCAGGATGATTGTCTTCAATCTATCAGCAAAAATACTCATAAACATTTTATAATCAACATTAAGTAATGAGATGGGTCGATATGAAGAACATCTAGTTGGATCTTTATTAGGTTTTAAAATTGGTGAAATAAATGTATATTGCCAAGATGGGGGTTATTAACTCAGTTTGGGCCAAAATAAAACCTTATGTATTAATGAATATGTAGTTTTAGAAAGGATTTTATATATCTCTGGTATAATACCATCATTGCCGGTGCTTTGTTTGATTTAAGCTTATTTATTTGTGTAATAACTTCTGTATATGAAATACTCTTGTCCAATAGTTTAATCTGTTGTTTATTGCTTTTTATTCATGTTTGTGGTTATAAACTCCTTTATTTTATCTTTAGGTTCCATGTTAATGTTGTTATGGTTAATCTTGTGAAAGTGATTTCTAAATTCATCCAGTATTTCTGGTATACTAGAAACATTCTTCTTTTCCTTAGAGAAAATATTTCTTTGATATGGTTTTGTTTATTCAATCTTTTGTTTTATTTTTAAGTCTATGTAAGTATTTGGGGCTTATTGAATAAGACAAAACTTGTATTTCTCTAAAGTTATTTTAACTTTATGAGTTAAAATTTCTTTGTATTTCTCATTTAGTTTGTTTATTTCTTCAATAACTTTCTTGTCCATAATATTTTCTTTATTATTATGTTTATAAGAGTCTAATTTACTTTGAATATCTAACAATTCCTTATCCCAAGATTTCCTTTTATTATTATACCATCTGATACTTTGTCCATATAGATATGATTTTAAGGCATCCCAAACATAGACAATGGAGACTTCAGGAGTATTATTTATGTCTAGAAAATGTTGTACTTCTGAAAGTATATATTCTTTATAGTCTTTTAGCTGAGTTAAGTATGCTGGTATCCTATCTGAACATTATGAGTATTTTTATCATGAATTCAAAAACAATTGAGTTATGATCAGATATAGGACATAACATGATTTTGGAATTAATTAAATCTGTTACCATCTGGTTAGAAATAAAGACCCTATCTATTTTTGAATAAGTTTTGTATCTGTTAGAAAAAAAGGTGTATGGTAATGATTTTGAATCTATCTGATTATTAATATCATTCAAATGATAAGAATTAGCAAAATCATTTAAATGTTTTGCATTAGATGTAATTCTTCTTTTCCTTATAGTGGTAGTATCACTTTCATGTAGTATACAATTAAAATTACCAGCTAAAATAATATCCCTATAGAGAATGATATGATCTTATCAATATGATGTTTCACTGTATTAATACCAATTCCAGGTATCCAAGATACATTAATTAAAGTGTAAGTCTTCCCATTAATTTGTATTGTAACCATACAAAACATTCCTTTGTCATCCTGAAAAGACTTAATGGTTTTAGGAATGGGCATACTTTTATTCCATAAAATAGCCACTCCTCTTTTTTCTGAGTGTGCTCTGAACTAACCAATACTGTATACTTATTAGTGGCTAGTTTATCAATATCTTTTTTCAAGAAATGGGTTTCTTGCAGGAAGACTAGATTGGCCTTGTGTAAATTAATGTATCTTATTAGGCTTGCCCTTTTACACGGATTATTCAATCCATTAATGTTTAAAGAAATTCCTTTTAAAGATGTCATTTGGCATTTTTAAAACTCAAGAATCTTATGATCGAAATAACAAATAACAAGATAAATAATGTTACATCTCCTCTTTTAGGTGTACCTTTAAATATATCTGTATTTATTAAATCTCTTATGGGATTTTGTATAGGATTCAATTTTGTTTGTAGTGACAATGAGTGTACAAAATATATTGTGGATGTCAAAACTATATACATATAACAATGAACAAGTGAAAATAATGTAAGGATTAAACCTTGCATCCAGCCTGGAGTTGAAAACTCCAACTTAGAGTAGTATTTACTATTCAAGTTAACCCCCTACCCTAAGCAGCAGTACCTCAGCTACCACCTTATCAATTTAATACTAGTTATATTTAACTGAGGTTAACAGTTTTCAATTCAATTATCTATCAAGACAAAACTACACATTTGGTAAAACAGCATCATATAAACTAAAATAAACTTTTTTTTTAAAAAAAAACTGTTCATACTACTATATAGATCTATGTAATATATAACACTTGTATTCAAATAGCATTCAAATAATCTTGATGTTAGAAATCAAGAGGAGAGAAAATTAGGTTCTAACATTCATTTAAATCAAAAACTTTGGCTAATATGATTCAGACATTACATATATTAAGATGCATCTATTTTCTGTCATGTGAATACTATTAACAGCTTCCAAAAAAAAAATCTTGAATTGTTTGTATATGAGCATTTACTTAAACTCATTATTGTCAATAGAGTAAAATATTGTATTCATAAAAATTATTATAAATCATATTGCATAGTTATGCAAATTCACAGAAACACTTGCATTATTAAAAAAAAAGCCATCACACACATACACACAGACACACACACACATACATACACACACACATACACATACACACACACACACACACACACACACACACACACACACACACACACACACACACACACATATATATATATATATATATATATATCTGATCTCACTGAGTTATGTCCTTGTTGAGCACTATCCTACTTGCTGTCCCTAGAATAAATCTGTCTGCTTTATAGAAAATAATGCACAGCAAACACATTTTAGTAACCAGATTTTACAATAATGTAACCTACTGCTTTAAAATATATCACATGACATTTCTTCCAGAATAGAATTATAAAATTGTTTATGCTTGTCAATCAGATGAATTAAATGAATTATAATAAAGTATATGTTTGGAACAGAAGTTTTTAACACAGATTATTATGCTGCTGTTAAGTAGATTTTCAAAAACATTTAAATAAATGTTTCATTTTCTATGCCTTCTAAAATAAGACATTTACTTACTACAAGAAACTACATCATTTAAACTCATTATAACTGACATTTTATGAATAGAGTATTTTTCCTGAATCTGTGGTGTGTCAGTATGATAACTAGGTCAGATGTTATACTAACTGCTTTCAGTTTCTCTGTGAGAATTCTGTGAGTTGAAGCTTTTGAAGTAGTTCATGGACACTGTGCATGAGACAGCCCACATCCCAGATTGTCTCCCTTAACATTTTGGCGGGAAACTTATTAAAACTTGTGGCAAACATTCATTTTGTCAATAGAGCAAAATATTGTATTCATAGAAATTATTATAAATCATATTGGATAGTTATGCAGATTCTCAGAAACACTTGCATTATTATATAAAAAAAAAAGCCATCACACTTACACACACACATACACATACATACACACACACACACACACACACACACACACACACACACACACACACACACACACACACACACATATATATATATATATATATATGATCTCACTGAGTTGTGTCTTTGTTGAGCACTATCCTACTTGCTGTCCCTAGAATAAATCTGTCTGCTTTATACAAAATAATGCACAGCAAACACATTTTAGTAACCAGATTTTACAATCATGCTAACCTACTGCTTTAAAATATATCACATGACATTTCTTCCAGAATAGAGTTATAAGATTATTTATGCTTGTCAATCAGATGAATTAAATGAGTTTTAGTAAATTATATGTTTGGAACACAAATTTTTAACACAGATTATTATGCTGCTGTTAAGTAGATTTTCAAAAACATTTAAATAAATGTTTAATTTTCTATGCCTTCTAAAATAAGACATTTACTTACTACAAGAAACTACATCATTTAGACTCATTATAACTGGCATATTTTATGAATAGAGTATTTTTCCTGAATCTGTGGTGTGTCTGTGTGATAACTATGTCAAAGGTTATACTAACTGCTTTCAGTTTCTCTGTGAGAATTCTGTGAGTTGAAGCTTTTGAAGTAGTTCATGGACACTGTGAATGAGACAGCCCACATCTCAGATTGTCTCTCTTAACATTTTGGCAGGAAACTTATTAAAAACTAGTGACAAACATTCATTTAGTAGTGTAAATGCATGTAAACATGACAAAACCTTCACAATGTATTCCACAGACCATTACAGCCTCTTACTTCTTTTCAGAAAGAGAAACAAATTGAATCACAGCTTGCCATTAAATCTTCAGATATTTTGACTGGTTATGAAACAAAACATTATAACTGACATATTTTATGAATAGAGTATTTTCCTGAATCTGTGGTGTGTCAGTGTGATAACTATGTCAAAGGTTATACTAACTGCTTTCAGTTTCTCTGTGAGAATTCTGTGAGCTGAAGCTTCTGAAGTAACTCATGAACACTGTGCATGAGACAGCCCACATCTCAGATTGTCTCTCTTAACATTTTGGCGGGAAACATATTAAAAACTAGTGACAAACATTCATTTAGCAGTGTAACTGTATCTAAACATGACAAAACCTTCACAATGTATTCCACAGATCATTACAGCCTCTATGTAAGTGAAATTAAGCCCAAAATTACCAACAAGCAATAAAACTCAACATTCTTCTCCCAACTCAATTTTCATACAAATCCTATTATTCACTGTGCCCACACAATCAAAAGCATTTCTATATATTAATAAAGAAAATAAAAAGAGAGTAGAAAATAAAAGGGAGTGAGGCAGAAATAAAAAAATGTAAGAGAAAGCTGTAAGAAGTATATACAATGGGATGTTACTTACTGTTTATATTAATAGAGTTAAAAATAAAACATATTATTTACTCTTATTTAGTTCTGATTGTTATTAGTTAAAGCATAACAGATTATTTACAAACAGGCATAAGCAGTATAATCAAGAAAGTATAATTAGAAATAGCATTTGAAGAACTTATTAAAACTTTTACAAGGAATAAATATGTTATTATTCTATTAATGATATTTTCATTACTGTTCTCTCCCTGCCCTCCCCCACCCTTTACCCACTACATAATCTAAATAGAATGTCATTGTTTAAACAAAGAAAATAATAAAAGGAGAAGGAAAAAAAAGTTAAAGATAAAAAAATGTATCAAATTACTAACCTTACTTCTTTTCAGAAAGAGAAACAAATTGAATCACAGCTTGCCATTAAATCTTCAGGTATTTTGACTGGTTATGAAACAAAACATTTCTTTGCACATAGAGAATAACTTTGATTAAATCTTTTCCAAAATATTTGTGGCTTTCTGGAAATGCAGGAACTATATTCAAAAAGATTAATAATGAACTAAAATGATGAGAGAGAAAAAAAACATATAACAAATCATTTGTTTTTTAGTCTCTTCTTCTCTGAAGTCTTCCACGAAGCTTCAGTTGCCAATCTCTTTAATGAAGAACTAGCCCATTCCATTTCTTCTATTTTATCCAAAATCCTTTTTCTTTGACAAACAGTAAAGCAGAGTCTAAATCATCGAAAACCTTAGGACCATCAGGAAGGAAGATTTTAAGCTTGACAGGAAACAGAAGGAATGTTTTAAACTGTGCTTTTTAAGCTCCTTATTAGTGGCAGAAAAACTTTTCTTTTAGCTATTACCATGGAAGAATAGTCATTGTCAAAACGCACAGTTGTCTCATTAATCTTAACAGGAGCTTTAGCCCAAGCAGATTTAAGAACCGTCTCTTTATCAAAAGATGATAGAAATCTAACTATAACTGATCTAGGATATTTTTTGTTAGAGTTAGTATTAGCTATAGATCTATGTGCTCTTACGATACAAAAAGAGAATGCTTCTGGTAAGTCTAAAGTTTTAGGGAGCCAAGTTGTTAAAAAGAAGTAATATTGTTACCTTCAATATTTTCTGGCAGTCCAAAAATCCTAATGTTATTGCGCCTAGATCTATTTTCCAGGTCATCCAGCTTTGTTTGTAAATGTGTATTTTGTTTCAGCAGAAACTCAATGTTGATTTCCTCTTCTTGGATTCTATTTTCCATGTCATTCACAGCTTCTTCTATGCCTGTCATCTGGTTCTTCTGTTGTTGCAGGTCTGTATGTAACAGGTCTATTTGTTTTGTAGTTTTTTCTATGAAGGTGTCTATTTTAGTATCCATTTTATCCATTTTATCAGTAAGTTATTGGATTATAATTATCAGAGACTGAAGTTCTTTCTTGATGCTGGAGTCTTGAGAATTTGTCTTACTGGAACTCATTTCAGACTGATAAACTGACAGGAAAATTTCCACAGTGATTTCTGACAGGAATATTGTTAAGATTTCCTTTCTTTTTTAGATATAGTTCTAGAACTATATAAAACAAACGTATTTAGAAAGAAAATTACTTCAAAAATTAATTTTTTAAGTAATTAATTCCTGTCAGTGTAATGAAATTGGTGGAGCTGAAGAAATCTGCTGCTATCCTGTGTTCATCCTTGGCCACGCCCCTACAAGTCATCTTTTGAGTGAAAGTAGCTTCAAAATACATTTGATGGAGAAACTCTCATTAAGACCTGGGAAAACTTGTGCACTTGTCTTGATTTGCCAAATAAGTTCATCTATTTCTAAATGGACCTGCCATGGTCCCTCTCTGATGTCAACTGGCCTATGTTGCAAGATAGCAAATTTAAAACAATGGCCGGGATGATCTAAGCTATGCTTGGCCAATGCATTATTGGTATCTTTTTTACCTATGGCATAACAATGTCCGTATATCCGTTGTTTAAATTTCCTTTCAGTTTTGCCAATGTAAAAGGCATTACATTGGTTACATAAAGCAACATAGGTAACCCCCTTGGTGTCACAGATGTATCTAAAATTGATTTTGTATGCCCTATTGTTAATACAAAGTTGATTACTAACCATTATATATCTACATTGGGGACAGGTGCCACACTTAAACATTCCGTTGATCCTGTTTGGATGCAGTTTTTTCTTTTCTAAAAGTGATTTCAAGTTTTGACCGTGCCTATAGGTAAATTTGGGCCTAGTACCTAAGGCTTTTGACAACGCTTCATCTCCATTAGTGATGTCCCAATTCTTGCTATCTTGCAACATAGGCCAGTTGACATGGTTAATTAATTTAACTTGCTTATTTGCGTTATCATATTATAATATGAATTAAAAAAAAAAAAATTTTAACATAAAAAGCTTTTTCAACATATACTAATATAAACATGGGTAGGAATTTGAAAAGAACATAATAACAGATATTTTATTGATTTTTGGTTACTTGCGCACACTCGATTGTTGCTTATTTGAGTTTTATTTTACTTTGATAGCTAGATAGGCACATTATGTTAAGTGCGTTCAATTTTATTTAGTTGGATTTCTACATAATTTACGATTAGTTAAAAAAGTGTTTGGTTGGTATGGTTTGGTAAAAATACTTGGATTTTTATTTAAGATATATTTGTATCTTTGTGCTTTGAATTAATATATTATGTCTGTAGATGTGCTTATGTTGCTGACACAATGTTTTTGGCACGCTGTTTTGCAATTAAGCTGACGCACGTAATCAGCTTAATTGACTATAAAGAGAACCTGTTTAATTGTTTTTACTGTTTGTCTGATGAAGGCAAGGCAACGTCCTTGCCGAAAGCGCTCACAAGATTAAACGGTTTTATCTTATTATACATTTTTGCCGGCTCTTATAGTTTTCTGTTCGCTTGGTTTAAATTTACAAATTTATCTTAGATCATCTTTAATAATACACTAACAACTTGCACAAGAAGAAAAACTTAGAAGGTATAGGGAGGAATATAAAGGAAAACTTTGAAATAAAGCAAAAGCAATAGTAGCATCACCTAGAAAAGAAGAAACTTACTACATTTTGAGGAGGTATTAATGAAAGGTACTATTGTGCATAACAATTGATAAAAGAATTACAGGAAGCAGTACAAAGTTGTAATATGAAGGATATGAAATGGAAAGAATTAGCCATAGAAATCAAAACAAATTTAAGAATGGCTCCTAGCTGGAAAATCCAAGGTCCAGGTGCAGTACCCAACTTACACCTAAATGCATTACCATATATGCATAAGTAATTAGCCCTAAGTAAAATATATCTACCTATCTGTATATATATATATATATATATATATATATATATATATATATATATATAGATAGATAGATATATATAGATAGATAGATATATATAGATAGATATATCTACATATATATATATATATATATATATATACTATATATATATATATATATATATATATATAGATAGATAGATAGATATCTTTAATGGACAGCAAACTGCCAGACTGAATAAACTCCATGTACATTCCAGACATTTCCTACACAGAGTGTATTTGGGTACATTATACTGATAGTGCAGCTCCATGAAGATTAATGACTCTCAGAGCATGTAGGGAAGGTTTTGAGGCTTGCTCCAGTGTGACTGGCCATGAACCCTGTATGTTGAAAGTGGATCCTTCCAGGGAAAAGAGCAAGCATGCATTTTCTGAAAGATATGAAGTTTGAAACACAAATGTATATGTCATGATATATGGACTGCAATCTTCAGTGATTTCACAATAAAAAATATTTTTACAATGAACAGGCCGAATATATGATGCAAATATCTTGGCATTCTGCAAAACTGTGGATAGACTATCTTTTGTGTTTTAATTAATTTGTTTTATCCTTTTCTTTTGCCAATATTTGCACAATGTGCCACTTGACATATACATGTTTAGCTATGCTCAGCTAGTTTGTGCAATGCGCAGCAGCACACAGACTGGAGGAATGGACCACTCAGGTTGTAGACAGAACCCAGACAGCCACACATATGAACAGGATGTACTCAATTAATAATATTGCAAATCATGCAACCATGATAAGACACATTGCTCTACGGTTAACAGCAAGAACCCTTAGAATAATTACTAAGATAGTAGACATTGCTCTCACTAATACAATAGCAGCAGGTGCTAAGTGTAGGGGTGGAATGTGGATGGTACAGTGTTCTAGTACAAGGTGTGCAGGTTTGGTTTTACTCCTGTGAGATTGCAGATTATAGCAATAAATTGTAAACTACACAACTGATTTTCTAAATCTTCTTGTAATGGCTGCAGGTGTAGGAGAACTGTATACATGATAAAATTGACTAGCCCATTTACACAAGTACCTGTATACGTAATCAGCTATAAATCTCATTGTTTGCCACTGTTACGCATCACTTACTATTGCCAAACATGGTGCTAAATATCATTCACCTTCACTTACAGTGTTTGCCAGATGGTAAGAGATGCACAACATTTTCAAATGTTGCAAATCCAAAATAAGTGTACTCTCAGTATGAGTGAGATATAGAATAGGTGGGAAACAACATCATATAAACTACAACTGGTGGAAAATGCTCACTAAACATTGAGCTTGAGCTATGGCAGGCATGTCTAGAGTTGCAAGACAGGGTGTGCACATTTGGCCGCAGTGTTGTGGTATCCATTAGTCCAAGATTTTTGTTGGATTCTTAGTTAGAGAGCATGGGCCCAGTTTGCTGCAGCAGGACTATTCCGGCTCAGAATATAATTCTGAAGCCTGGAATAGTGCTGCAAGGGCCTTAACCCATGTGACAGTTATCACCAGCACAGGTGAGAATGCAGAAATCATTTTGATGACCACCAGAGGAGGAAGCAGGTAACTTCGAGCTTTGGATCGGGGATTGTCGAGCAGGGAACACCTCCCAGATATGTATTAATTTCAGTGATTAGTTGTAAGAGTTAAAAGCTGAATATAGTCAAGACTGGTATTCATAATGGTGTTCTGTTCTGTTTTTTTCCATAGCTGCTGTGGAGAGAGTCTTAAATGTTTGATCTTGTGTCACACATCTAGTAAGGATGCCAGAAGCATGTGGTATGCATGCATCAGAACAGTACCGTCTAAATAGTATTTTAAGAATAACAATGATTCGTATAGTAATTTTGTAGCATTAAAAGTTAAGGACTGCTTAGCTGTTATTTAATAGAGTTGTATCAAATTGAACATGCATATCCCAACTACAAAATAAACTGTGCATACTGTAGTCTGTAGTACAATGCAATGGCACCATATTCTAAAATAACAGGAGGCATGTGTCGCTAAACTGTAAAAGGAAAAGTATGCATGCAGTAGTCTGTAGGACAAAAGTACAGGGCAGTATTTTAGCATGGTCATCAGTTGTGGGTTTAAAAACTGGACTTCTCAAATATGTAATACTGTTAGGTTTTCATCATTATTGGAATGTAACTTCATGTCTCTATACCAGTGGCACAAATGACTTTCTGTAATCTGTATTCAGTATAATTGGAGCACGCATATGTATCAAACTGAGCATGCATATCCCATATGTAAAAGAAACTATGCATGCCTTAGTCTGTAGCACAAAGCAATGGTGCCATATTCTCAAATAACAGTGGGTATGCATCTTTAAACTTTAAAAGGAAAATATGGAGGGAGTAGTCTGTAGGACAAAAGAACAATACAGTATTTTAGCATAGTCATTGGTTGTGGGTTCAGAAACTACACAAAGACATGCATCTGGAGCATTTCTCCCCGGGCGTCCGCTGAAAACAGGCTCTGTGAAACCTAGTCAGACTTTCCCGGCCAACAAATGATAAATAAAATAAAAAAATAAAAAATACACTTCCCAAATATACAATACTGTTAGGCTTTCATCATTATTAGAATGTAATTGCATACCTCTATACCAGTTGGACAAATGACCTTCTGTAATCTGTAATCAGTATAATTGGAACATGCACATGTGGAATATAAGCACACATCAAGGATTGGTGGCTACAGTCTGTACTATAGTGCGCCTCTGTTATAAACTGAGTAGTTTTAAAAGTAATGAAGAAACTTGTTAAAGGAGTTTGTAGTGTTAAAAGTAAAGTTAAGAGAATAGAGTAAAAAATTCTATCACTGCTTTGTATGTCACATATGAAGGTACTAATGTTCTCCTTTTTTTTCTCAACCCAATCCTTTGCTATCTTTTTTTGTGTTTATTATTTTTAATTTTTTTTGGGGGGGCAGTATTATTTTCTTTTTTTTGTGTTTACTTTTTTATTTCTAGTTTTTCCCACATCACAGCATGGTATGACTGTCCCACAGGATCCCCCAGCCCCTATTCCAACAGCTACAGAAACCACTACCCAGCATGTCTGGTGCTGTACCTGGAAGCACCCCCCTCTGCCACCCCTGCATTACCCAGTCTTTCAGGTAGTTCTGTCCTGAAGGACAGTCCTGTGGCTCCCTTTGGCCACAGTGGCAGATGGGGTGAGTTTATCACCCATTGCAAACTGCCGTGGATGGTGTGCAGGATTGTGCGCTGCACTGATTACACATGCCTATGCCAGATGAAGCACCTGCTCTCCATCCCAATGCAGAGCACCTGTAGGAGGAGCAGATGTCAGTCACTGAAGCCAGCGGTGCAGTGAAGTGACAGTGATGACAGTCCACTTGATGAGGACTAGATTCTCACTGTCAACTGCCTCGACAAGCACAGGACTGAGATTTTCCATCCCTCTCCCCATCCATGGTGTCCATCGACCTCATGTGTCCTTCAACATCCATGTCTCTTGCCTTGCTTGTCTTGTCTGTCTGCAACTGCTTCCCCACTCAGACATTCTTACAACCCTTCTCCAACATTCCTCTCTCTCTCAAAAAAAAAAAGAAAAAAAGGCACCTGTCCCACAAAAAAAAAGCAAACAAAAAAAAAATGGTTCCATAAATAATTCTCCATTTTGCACATGTGTTTTATAACAGACATGATTCTTTCAAATTCTCTATACAACAGATTGTATTGTGGTCACTCCTCTTTATTGGGGTGACAGTTCAAATTCAGACAGATTTGTATGTTTTATTTTGGAAGAAATGGATAGCGATGGTTATTTCCTACATCCTTCATACACGTTCCTGCCTTATTTTCACTTTGTTCTTCCTCCTGCTTGCTCCCCATTTCACCACTTTCCTGTTATTCCCATTTCTTTTCTTTACAGAATTATTGTGCAATAGAGCATGGTGCACTCCAATGTGCAGAAACGGTAAAATGCAGCATTATAAGTAGATATATTTAAAGGATCATACATGCTTGTAAAATTATTACTTCCACCCATGTTCAGACCTGGTACCATCTACTTCCAACAAAAATGCATTAATACTTGCTGCCACAGAGTCAGTTAAATAGCAGATATATTTAATACATTCAATAGTAAGTGACACAGTTTAGGAAAGATTTCCCTTTGTACTTCCCCATGCTTGCTCCCCATATCACTAATGTCACATCTACTTCATTAAATTTCTAAGAAGCAGCATTTCACAATCCCCTATAATCCTTCACAAACCATTATTGCATGATACTCATTTTATCTTGTACAGCAGTAGTGCATGATGCGCAATGCTGCACTCCAATGCTATTAACAAAATACTTTGATGTATTATCTATAGCTAAAACGATTTGCCCCAGAAAGATACTTATCACTACATTAAGTGCATTAATTCTTCAGCCAGAGATTTAGTTAACTAGCAGGTGTATCCAACAGCAGTTAAGTCTGCTATTTGCTATACATTCTCCAAAATACACCTATTAATCAAGTGAGTCTGTAACACCACCTGTTAACGCAGTAATACGTGTATTGTTTGTTTAGATGGTATTTAGTTCTAATACAGATGTATGTTAACAGTGTCAAATAATTTTAGACATGTAAATCCAAATTATGAAGTGTGATATTTGTTATGGAGTGTGTACAATATGGCTAGATGGTTTTCAGTTGAACTATGTAATACTTAGAACTGGTTTTGACGTATTCGCTCGTTAATGCTCGATGTGCACCATTGTGCCATATTTCTTTAAAAAAAAGAAATGGGGAAGATAGGAAAGTGCTGAAATGGGAAGCAAGCAGAGGAATGAGCAAAGTGAATACAAGGCAGGGATGTGCAAGAAGGATGCAGGAAATAACCATAGCTATCAATTTCTTCAGAATAAAACATACAAATTTGGCTGATTTTGGACTATCACCTCCAGAGGAAAGGTTGACCATAACACAATCTGCTGTATACAGAATTGGACAGAATCATGTGTATTATAAAGGCACATGTGCATAGTGGAGACCTATGCATGGGACAATAAATATTTTTTTTCTGGGACGGGTTCCCATTTTTTTTGAGAGAAAAAGGAATGTTGGGGAAGAGCTATAGAAATGTCTGCCTGAGGAAAGTCGGGCAGGTGAAGAAGCAATTGCACACAGACAAAACAAACTAGACAAGAGACACGGATGATGAAGGACACATAAGGTGGGTGAACACCATGGATGGGGTGAGGGTGGGGATATCGCGAACACATGGACATCAAGTTGGGTGACAGTGAGAATCGAGTTCTCACTCACTGGACTGTTATCACTGTCACATCACTGCACTGATGGCTGCAGTGTCTGATGTCTACATCTCCTTGTGTTGTTTAATACAAAGATGGAGATTAGTGTCTCCAGCCAGCATAGGAATGTGCCAGCAGTGTGCCAAACAATCCTAAGCACCATCTCTTGCAGTCCGTCATGGGTGATAAACTCACACCCTCTGCCGCTGCACCTGCACAGAGCCACAGATGGATCCTGTGGGGCAGTACTACCCTGGTGTGCTGTGGAAAAAGCAAATAATAAAAAAGTAAACACAAAAAAGTAATAACCCCCCCCCCAAAAAAAAAAGAGAAACAAAAAAAAGAGAAAATAGTTTGGGTGAGAGAAAAAAAGGGATAACATTAGTAACTTCATATGTGATATACAAAGCATTGATACCATTATGTTACTCTTTTCTGTTACCTTTACTCTTAATGCTATAAACTCCTAACAAATACCTTTGTTTACTGTTCAGACTACCCAGATTCTAACAGATGCACAATATACTACAGATTGCAGAAAGCAATTCTTGATATGGGCATGCACTGCAATATGAGTGGTCAAAATATACTGATCATAGTTTACAGTGAAAATGCCAGACCTCAAAGTGCTTCTTGTGGGATCGCAGTACAGTTGAAGGTTGAATATTTTCCCTTTCCTCATTGTAGTGCGATCTCAGAGTTGGTATATATATTTAGCAGCGTTGTGGGGGGTGCAACCCACAATAAGGAGTTTGAGGTCTGGCATTTTCGCTCTTTAGATCATTCGACATTATGAACTTTCGTTCATATAATATAGAATTTATATATATATATATATATATATATATATATATATATATATATATATATATATGGGTTCACTACATAATCTCGAAAGTTTGAAATACCGAATTTCAAAATCTCGAGACTATATAGCCAAAAGCTCTAAATGCCGAAAGAGAAGAAGCTCGAAATTCAAAATCCCGAACATACAACACACATACAGCACGCACATACACATACACACAACTTCCCCCACAATCAAACATATCATTCTACACTACAGATAAGCAGGGGGGCAAGCCCCCCTGCACTCCTCATACCCCCCTACTTAAATATACTAACTCCGAGAGCGCACAAACAGACACACAAGGAAAACTCACACCCATATATTTTACAGTCCCTCACACACACACACACACACACACACACACACAGACATCACAGTCACAACACACTAAAGCCCCTAACCAACACATTTACACATAGATACTTACCTGAAATCCACCTGTCCATCCACAAACTGCAACACAAGAAGCACTACTTCAATATCTCCATACATTGGGATTTTGAATTTCGAGCTTCTGGTCTTTCGGTATTTAGGGCTTTCGGCTATATAGTCTCAAAATTCTGAAATTCGGTATTTCAAAATTTCAAGATTATGTAGTGATCCTATATATATATATATATCTATATATATATATATATATATATATATATATATATATATATATAAACACACACACACACATATATATATATATATATATATATATATATATATATATATATATATATATATATGTATACACATATATATGGTTTCACTTCATAATCTCGAAATGCTGAAATCTCGAATTTCAGCACTTCAAAACTATGAAGCCGAACCATTCACAATCCCAAAACCCACAATCACGAATCACACAATCACGAACATACATACACCATACACCACATAACACACACCATCCCACCCACAGCACACAAACCACACAATCCTACACTACATATAAGCAGGGGGCAAGACCCCCCTGCAGCCCCCATATGGGTGCCTGCACCCCCACACCCCCCTACTTATATATGCCAACTCCGAGATCACACATAACGAGAAAAGAAAAAACTGACACCACGGCATTCTACACTCACTCGCACACAAATACAGATCACACATAGAAAAATACCATCAAATCCAACACTCACACTCATACTTACACCTCCCTACCCTTACCCACACATACAATGTACAAAAACACACACAAATACTCATTCACCTTCAATTTCAGACACCATACCAGCCAAATACTTTACGCAATGTACCAGAAATGCATAAGCGTGGATTTGAGATATTCAAATTTGCTCTTATGCACTTTCAGCATTTTGCATTTTCAACTTCTTGGTCTGTCTCGGAATGCTGAAATTCGAGATTTCACCATTTCGAGATTATGAAGTGAAACTATATATATATATATATATATATATATATATATATATATATGTTGTGTCTTTCGGCTTATCCCGGTTAGGGGTCGCCACAGCGGAACGCCGGTCGGCTAATGTTTGGTAGTGGATTTTTACGTGCCGAGTTACCTGCCCTGATGCACAACCTTCAACGAAGGCACATCCATTCATGCATGCCTCCACACAGAAGATGCTCTAGCTGAGAAGTGAACGGGACAACGTCTTGCTGTGAGGCGACAACGATACCGCAGCACCACTACTGCGGGTTACATATATATATATATATATATATATATATATATATATATATATATATATATATATATTAATATTCAGTAATAATAATAAAAATAATTAATTAATATTCAATAATTCAGGAAGTGTGGATTTTGAAGTCACAACCTATGACTACTTTGTAATAATGAACTGTTGTTTTCCCTTCCAGAGTAATGCATGCATACTTTTCTATTACAGTTAATAAATGAATGCTCAGCTGAATACAACTTTAGAAGAAACAAATAAATGCATTGTAACTTTTAATGCTAAAATAACTCCACTGCTGGGATGCATGCATACCACATGCATCTCTCAACCATGCCAATCTAGCGGCATGGGTTCACACATTCAGTGCCCTGTCTGCGGTGTTGCAGAAAAAACAGAACACAACAGAATACAATTAATCATATCACTCTTGACTATATCCAGCTTTTAACTCTGACAAGCAGTCTCTGTAAGTAATAGTTACACATCACTTGGGTGCCCACTGTCCTACATTCCTCAACCCAATAGTCAAGGTTATCCATCTTCCTGAGGACTCTGCAGTCGTTCCTACATTGTTTACCAATATGGGGGATATTGTTAGCACTGGTCAGAGCCCGGGCCAGACCACTGCATGCCTCTGCTTGTAATCTGAGCCATGATATTCCTTCTGTAACAGCCTGGGCCCATGTTCATTGACTAGAAGTCCAACAAACACTTTGAACTCCTGGGCACCTCATCTTTGAGCACAGAATCGAAAAAACTCTCCAGAAACACTAGCCATGCCTATCATAGATCAAGACTAATGTAGAATAATGTTTTCCTGCCAGTTGCAGGTATTGCACTTACTGGGAGTATGCACTTTCTGGATTTGCACAGACAGGAGTCTGCTTGAACTATGATGTTTGCAGATGACATTGTGATCTGTAGTGAGAGTAGGGAGCAGGTTGAGGAGACCCTGGAGAGGTGGAGATATACTCTAGAGAGGAGAGGAATGAAGGTCAGCAGGACTAAGACAGAATATATGTGTATGAATGAGAGGGAGGATAGATTAATGGTGAAGATGCAGGGAGTAGAGTTGGTGAAGGTGGATGAGTTTAAATACTTATGATCAACAGTTCAGAGTAATGGCGAGTGTGGAAGAGAGGTGAAGAAGAGAGTACAGGCAGGATGAAGTGTGCATAGAAGAGTGTCAGGAGTGATTTGTGACAGACAAGTACCAGTAAGAGTGAAAGGGAAGGTCTACAAGAGGGTAGTGAGACCAGATATGTTATATGGGTTGGAGACAGTGGCACTGACAAAAAGGCAGGAATCAGAGCTGGATGTGGGAGAGTTAAAGATGTTAAGATTTGCACTGAGTGATATGAGGGTGTACAGGATTAGGAATAAGTATATTAGAGGGTCAGCCCAGGTTGGCCGGTTTGGAGACAAAGCCAGAGAGGCAAAATTACATTGGTTTGGACATGTGATGAGGAGGTATGCTCATTATATTGGGGAAAGGATGCTAAGGATGAAACTGCCAGGTAAGAGGAAAAGTGGAAGGCCTAAGTTAAGGTTTATGGATGTGGTGAGAGAAGACCACACACCACAAATCCAGTCTCACATAGACCTATCGCATCAGCAAACCAAACACATAAACACACAAAAACATACTCTGAGGCTCTAAATAAAAATCTGCCTAAGCAGCAGAGACCTCCAAAGCAGACATCCAAGCAACCCCTACCACAAAACAATACCCACATAGCACATAGCTCACAAAGTCAGTGTGCCACACAGTCACAGCCCTTAAGGCTAAACAACACACCTAATACACTTGTAATAGGTGACTATTGTCAGATACACTGACGTCCCACTCACCAGGCTGAACAAGGAGAAGGGCACTGTAAGCTGTCTGTCAAGTGCCAGGATCTGCCACATAACACAAGCACTCAGGTTACTCCAAAGCAAGTACAAATATGACTCCGTCATTGTCCATGCTGGTGTGAATGACCTGTGACGTACCTCCCTGGACTACATGAAAAAAGACATAGAGGAGCTCTTTGATCATGTAGCCCAGGCCGGTATGACCCTGACCTTGAGTAGCATCTTACCCTCACCAAGAATGATGCCACAGTCTAAAGACAAAATGATCAATTTTAACAATTGGCTAAAGTATTGGTGTCATTCAAAGGGGAGCCAGTGTCTGTCAGCCTGGGATGATATGCTCAACAAGCCACGTTGCTTAGCTAGGGACGACTTGCACCTGTCACCCCTGGGTTTTCAAATACTGGCAAAGGCTCTTGCCTCCCCCATAGTGCCTTTTTTAGGCAAGGCTCAAAAGACAAACCCACCTCCATAGACAACACAAAGAAAAAAAAACTAAGGGTAATGCTGCTCAACGCCAGAAGTCTAAACCTCAAGATGCATGCACTCGAGACTCTCCTCAGTATGGATAATATCGATATCTGCGCAGTAACAGAAACCTGGTTCAAGGCTCCCAAGAGCACCCCAGCACTAACATGTTATACTTCATACCATGCTTTCTGGCCCCAAAACTCAGACCAAACCACAAAAGGAGGGGGAGCATCCATATTTAACAAAGATACCCACACCTCCAGGTTAGTGGCACTGCACGAGAATCGGAGACCATCCATGTGCAACTAACAGTGGGCAAAACTGCCTTTCAGTTTGTAGCCTGCTACAGACCACTCTCCCAAACACAAGAACCTCACTCAGCTTTCCTGAGAACACTAGAGAATATGAAGGTCTCTCCAAACACCATTATATTGGGTGACTGCTACTACCCAAACATTGACTGGGAAAACTACTCAAGCCCAAACACCCTCGTCCAACGGTTCCTAGAATTTATAAACTCAAATGCTATGGAACAACTGGTCACCACTCCCACAAGAGGGGAAAACATATTGGATCTGGTCATCACCAACATGGGGTCTCTATGTTCCACACCAGAGGTATACCCCTCATTGGTAAGATCAGACCATAAACTAATCTCACTGGACATCCGTATTCCGTCCCCACCCCTAGCAAAGGAAACCACAGTGAAGAACATCTCAAAACCAAACTTCACACTTCTCAAAACCGAGGTGGAATCCCTCAAAGCCCCCGGGCCAGTGGAAAATATGGCCCAAAATGCAGAATCCTTTACAAAAGCATCCTATGGACACCTACAGGAATGCATGGACCATGCTATCCCAAATAAAACCAAGACTCACTCCTCCAAAGGCAGGAGACCTGTCTGGTGGACCCCGGCCATAAATAATCTATACAACAGAAGGAGAAAGCTACTACATGATAGAGCTAAATCCCAAAAAGGGAAGGCATCTCTGATCAGTACCAGCAGGAAACTACGATCTCTCATAAAATCATCTAAGGCCAGTTTTGAAAGAAAAATTGCACAAGACACTAAAGATAATCACACGGCCTTCTTTAGTTATGTCAGAAATCTGGGAGGCAACTCCCAGATATACTCTGAGTTAGTGCAAAATGACAAAAAATACACTGAACCCACAGACATTGCCAACATCCTGGCAGAAAGGTTCAGTGCAAACTTCTCCCCCCCTTCCCCCCCAAAAGAGCAAATGTCTATCCCAACAGAGTGTAGCCTTCCTGAGATCACAGATGCACAGGTGAGAGCTGCCTTCTCCAAAGCAAAAAACACAGCATCAATGGGACCAGATGGTGTCCTGGGCTGCATCTTACACGAGCTCCAAGAAGAACTAAACCCTCATATAAAATCACTCTTCAATCTCAGCCTTACTACAGGATATGTACCCAAGGAATGGCGTACAGCAACAGTGGTCCCACTCCACAAAGGTGGTGCCACAACAGACCCCGGAAACTATTGCCCTATAAGCCTGACTAGCCTGGTCTGCAAAGCTATGGAGCGTATCATCATGGAAATCATAAACAAAGACATTGGGAACCTCCAGACACTGGATCCTACCCAATTCAGCTTTGTTAAGGGCAGATCTTGCCTCTTGAAACTGGTCGATTCTTTGAAACAGTTACCAAAGCCATAGATGAAGGGAAGGTAGTCCACACAGCCTACCCAGACCTCGCAAAAGCCTTCGACACAATACCCCACTCAGGCATCATAAATAAGCTCACCAGCTTAAATATCAACCCCTATGTCACAAGATGGGTTGCAAACTGGCTCAGGGAGAGCACCCACATGGTCAGAATAGCAGGTGCCATGTCAGACTCTAAACCAGTTACAAGTGGCATCCCACTAGGCTCAGTCCTGGGACCTCTCTTGTTCGGTATATATTTCTCAGAGGTACAGGCTAACACGGGTGGACTATGGCTGGCCAAGTTCGCAGATGACTACAAATTGGGTGCCATAATCGACTGTCCGGCTGACACAAGCATCCTCCAAAAGGGTCTCACAGAGACTGATAACTGGTGCCAGAGCCATGGCCTAAAGCTAAATGCCAAAAAGTGCACAGTCATCCCGTTTGGGAAAAACAAAGTGCCCACAAATTACCACATAGGTGGTAATCCATTAAGTATGGAAGAAGTAATTAGGGACTTGGGGACCCAAGTAGATAGCAATCTCTCCTTTGACAATCACTTTGCCAAAGTGGTTAGAAAGACCTTCTATATAGCCCACCTTATCATGAAAGGATTCACATCTAGATCAAAGAGGTTATTGTGCCCCTCTACTCATCACTTATCAGGCCCATAATTGAATACAATGCCCCATTTGGGATGTACCTTACCCGACACCTGCAGCAACTGGAAAGACCCCAAAAGTACCTCACCAAGAGGATCAATGGGCTCAAACAGATGCCCTATGCAGCTCGGCTAAAGAAACTCCAGCTCTACTCAGTTGCATACCGCCTACTCAGAGGCAATCTGTGTCTGACGTATAAAGCCATGTCCAACCCAGAATTAATGGACAAGCTTCACCTCAGGAAATCCAAATCCCTTAAAGCTACATGCTCAAGGGACTTGAACCTCAGCACAGAAATAAATAGGACATGCTGGAGGGACAGATTCATATCCCAGAGGCTCCCCTCACTCTGGAACAAAATCCCAATCCATGTTAGGCAGAGCCCCTCACTCACCCTCTTCAAGAGAAATCTTGACGAGTGGATGGGAGAGCGTAAGTTTACCCCTGGGATCTCTTCTGTGTCCTTGCTTGACAGAGGTACAGTAAACTAACTTTAAAAGGGCTACCTTCTGTGACCTACTATACAGAGGCACGGTCAACTAATCTAAAAGGGTGGTGAAAGCCAAACACACTCTGGCTAGGCTTATAAATGCCCCAGGGCAGATAGCCTAGTATCATCCTATGAACCTATGAACCTAAGACCTGCAGGTGGCTGGTGTGAAAGAGAAAGATGCAGAGGGCATGAAGAAATGGAAACAGATGATCCACTGTGGCGACCCCTAATGGGAACAGCCGAAAGAAAAAGAAGAAGAAAGTATTGCTCCTGGCTTACCATGGCGCAAACACATCATGTGAGAATGCACTATGCCAGAAATGTGCTTGCACAATGGTCAATACTATTAATTGAATGCATCCATTGTATGTGAGTAGCTGTCTGGGTTCTCTATGTTATGCGGGTGGCCCATTTCTGTGGTTTGTGCACTGCTACTCTATGTGCAAATGAAATGCACATAACCTGAGTGGTTTGTGCAACACAGAGCATCATACAAGCAGTGGCCCAAAAAAAACAAAACAAAAAAAAAATTAAAATTATAACAAATGGAGAATTAGTTCAAATATGGAAAGTCAATCTGTGACACACACAGTAGAAACTGTTAGTACATTTGACTACATAGGTCCAGATCCTGACTGTCAGTGGAATGTACTGTCACAAAACTGGAGGAGGGATTTATCTATCTTTGCCCCACAAAAACCTTTGCAGTAAATACATGACATAATTCCTCACACAACCAAGTGCAACTGAATGTACACTGATATCAAGGCATGACCTGATTTTTGTAAATGTATTATGAGCATTATATTTAGATGTGGTGCACTTACTGGTCACACAGCCTGCTATGATTATCCCTTGCAAATATACAGATGTGTCCTACGTTCTATGTTTCTTTGTTATTCATCAGTTATCTGACCAGTGCTGAAAGCCATGCCATGTGTAAGTCAGTCTTTGTCATTTACCTTAAAATGTGTGAGGATATTTACTGGAGACAATATGATATGCAGTTGCATCAAATTAATGAAAGGTTGAATGCCACAAATAATTACAGACTGCTGTTTTGGGGGGGAGCAAAGGTGGGATCCTTTCATGGAGCATGTAAGGGTATAATGTTCTTTCAAGATGAGTGGACCCAGGCTGAGCTTCTGTTATGGTATAAACAAGGCTATGTTTCTCATGTTACTCTCCTTCTTTTGCATCCTGCTGGTTTGATCTTGTGAGGACGGTGAATCTGGAAACTGCTATGTGTCTCATTACTTTCAAACTTCACTGTTATGATTTCCCATTTCAAACATAAATTGCTAAACCTGAGGGCATGCAGTGATCATCATTACTTTGGGGAGGTATCAATGTATGAATCTTTGAGGCCTGAGAACCTGCTACTTGCTAATGGACACATACAAGACAAATGAGTTTCTACTGTCACATCTAATATTAATTTTTGTTAAAATCTCACACCTTGTAGTTGCCTACTGTACCAAGTGATAAAATACAAGGAAAGGTCACAATGTTATTATACTATACAGTATATGTTCAAGACTTAGTTTAGAAATGCAGCAGTTAACACAGTGTTAGCTCAGGACTGACACACCCAATACATGGGGAAGTAAAGGCTGTGGCTCTGAGTTGTAGCCGGCAGAGGTCACAGGGTTCCTGTGTTGTGTCCCTGTCTACCTAGTAGCATTTTATAATGTCCATATCATGTATGTTGCAATAAGTTAATGTGGCCTGAAGACTTTTCTCTGTCTTATCCTAGGCCTATTGGCAGCAGTAGCAGCATTGCCTGCAGCCTGTAGCACATACAAATGGAGTTAAGCACCAGCAGCAGCTCCTATCATTTTGTCTCTCTAGACTTTCTATGTCTGCACTCTACTACTTTTGAAATCCCCCCAAAAAAAACAGCATAGAGTCTAAATGGTTGCTTTGCAACTTCATGAATAGCTGCCCCAGATTGGTTGATTAGCATGCAGTTCAGCTGCTAATTCTGTAATTAGCATCTCTGAAACACAGCTTAGACAGATGCAGTCCATTAAAAATCTACTCAATTATAAAAAGGCAAATGTGTAGCTAGGCAAACTGCTAGTGAGGCTGCTTTCTATATATTCAGCAAAGCAAACTATTTTCTAAGCTATCGTTACAGAGGAGTATTGAACTCCAGCAGGTATGCTGTCATTTCTTTACCTACATAATGCATATGCTAGGATATATTAGTGAATAATGTGAAGCAAAACCTTTTACACTATTATCTGTATGCATTAGTTAGAAGTGTACTAATGGCATGGCCATGTTTGTCAAGCCATTTCAGAGGTACAAATGATTGACAATACATGGAAATAGTAAGCTGTGTGATTCATATATATAAATGTTTCAAGCACAGGTCTTTTGAATGCAAGTTTAGAATTTCCAATTTCCAGCAAAATGGTTTATGTGACTGTTCTTTAGTGGGTGGTGGAAGCAGAGAGAAGTTACTGTTATGTGACAAATTAGAATGGACTCTTTTTCTTGGGGGTGGCACAGTTGAGTTACTGATATGTTGCATACAAGACAACTTACCACACTAACCCCTGTGTGTTGATACCCCAATCAGATCAGATCACAATTCAGTCTTGTTCACATCCACAATCATACCTGACACCTCCTGAAGATCAGAAAGGATGAAACATTTCTCCAAAGCAAACTATAGGCTCCTAACCAATGCCATAAACATTTGCAACCCCCCTGCTACCACTGTCAACAATGACTACTATACAGAGATGTACACAAATGGCCTGTATAAACAACTATTCAAATGTATAGAGTTGGCTGAACATGAATGAATCAAAACAAGTTTCTCACAGAAATCAAGCTACTATAGTGGGCATCAAGCATACATAGGTTATGCAACAAGTGGAAGAAAGTAATGTCTAAGAACAAGAGGCAACTAACTCAGCTGAGGAAGGACACCCTCCACAGCTTAAACAGGTAAATGATCTATCTTAAAACGTCCTCTAAAGCCATGTACAAACCTAAAGCAGCATCCTAGCTAAAGATAATCAGGAGGCATTCTTTAACTACATCAGACATCTAAAAGTGAAGGTCCAGCTTTGTGACCAACTAGTAGTGGATGGTACCACTCATACTGATCCTGAGGACATTTCCAACCTGCTATCAGACAGTTTGGGGCATACCTCACCCCCTCCCGTCCCCATTAGACATACTCAAAAGCATACCTGTCAACAGTCATCTTAGTAACTTACTATGAACCTAAGGTGACATATTACAGTGTATGATCATGGCCTGGTGGAATGGTTAGATATACAAAGATCTGATGTGGCCAATTACATGAGCATTGCTTGTTGAGTATATGGTGATAACAGTGTCCCACATGCTGATATAAATGTTCTTTGTAATGCCAAGTAACATCTGTCACACACACACAGTTGACTACAGTGAGAACAGAACTCCTACATATCTAAGGATAATGACTATAGAACTCCATACTTAGCAAAAGCACCATGGCACAAATATGACTTTTACATGGCTACAGGTGAACTTATGGTAGATGACATCAGTAGACCATCTGGGAGACATAGATTCATAGGTTAATATGAGGCCAGTAGCCTAACTGTACAGTGTGTCTTAGGTGTGTAGAAGCCTAGCTGAGTAAAAAACACAAATACCCTTATTGAGCATAGTTGGATGTTTGAGTTTAGCAGAGCAGGGTTGTCAGCACCACCAACTGGCCCTGTCCACGAGGCAGCGCACAATATATTACACTTTGTGGTGTGTTTGATATATGCGTGTAAAAAATACTGAGCCTCCAAGGTTTTATTGCTAGGGGGTGGGAAACATGTGTATGTATTGAGATTATATGATGAATAGTGAGAATGTGCCCTGAAAAACTGATCATATGTACAGATGATTAGCTGAATATGGAATGTCACCTCCAGAGAGAGAGAGAGGTGACAAGAACATAATCATGTTGATCAGCCTATGAGCCAAATCAAGTGTGTCAGTTAGACATGTGTGCGACATGGAGAGTTTTGTATGGGACACTTTCTTTTTTGGGGGTGGGGTGGGGGAAGGTGCCCTATTTTTTTTTTTTTTTTTTAAGAAAGAGAGGAATGTTGGGGAAATGACACAGTTATGGCTGAGGCAGGTAATTTGGCAAGGTGAGGAAGAAATTGTTGAAAGACAGGACATACAAGAAAAGAGACAGAGAAAGGAAAGACCACAAGAGGTGGGTGAACACCATGGTTGGGGTAACGGTATGGAAGTTATAAACCCATGAATGTCAAGTTGGGTGACAGTGAGAATCAAGTCCTCACCCACTGGACTGTCATCTGTGCCAGTGGCTGCAGTGGCTGACATCTGCATCTCCGTGTGTTATTCAGTACAATGATGAAGAGCAGTGTCTCTATATGGCATAGGTGTGTGGCCACAGTGTGGCATACAATCTTATGCACGATCCCCATCAGATCTTTTGGGTGACAAAATCACCCACTCTGCCACTGCTTCTGGAGGGAACTATAGGCCTGTCCTCCAGAGCAGTGCAGGAGTAGCACAAGGGGTGTTACCAGGTTGTGGTCCAGATATGCTGGGGCTTGGTGTCAAGGTCAGTGGTGTGGGGGCAGGTGGATCCTGTGGGCCAGGCCTACCCTGAAGTTCTGAGGGGGAAAGAAAAAAATAGAAAATAAGGGTTGGGGTTGGAAATTGCTCAAGTTGTCTTAATTGCTTGATTAAGTTGAGGAAGGTAGTCTTCCCAGTTCTGAGTATTCACTTTTTTATTGGTAGACAACAGCTTCTTTTGCTTACTGTGTAACCTAGTAATGACAGATGTATGTCTGTCCAGGACAAGATAATAGTGTCCCACAGGCTGCTGTAAAAGTCTCTCTGTAAAGACAAGCAACAGCTTATCACCACACACACACACACACACACACACACACACACACACACACACACACACACACACACAAAACCCTCCTATTTGACTCCAGTGAGAATAGAACCTCTACCTATCTATTTACACACACTATAGAACACAATACTTAATGCAAGCACCACAACTGAAGTCCAACTTGGAATGTGTCAGACAACACGTTAGAGACGATGACATCAGCAGTGTCTGTTGAGGACAAGATAAAACTGTCCCACAGGTTGCTGTAAAAGGCTCACAGTAAACTCCAGCAACAGCTCACATGCAAATAAACCAACCCCTCATTTGACTGCAGTCAGAATAGAAACCCAACCTAAGTACACACACTACAGAGCACAGTATTTAACACATGAGCCACTGATCAAGTCTGACTTGGAGTGTGTCAGACAGCATTTTATAGATGATGACATCAGAAGTGTATGTTGAGGACAAGATAAGTGTCCCACAAGTTGCTGTAAAAGGCTCACTGTAAAGTCCAGCAACAGCACACACATATACACACACACAAACACACACACACACACACACACACACACACACACACACACACACACACACACACACACACACACAAAACAACCCACCCATTTGATTGCACTGAGAATAGAACCCTTGCCTAAGTACACAGACTATAGAACACAGTATGTATCATATGCACCATGGCACAAGTTTGGCTTTAACAGGACTGCAAGTGAACGTATAGTAGATGACATTGACAGGACATGTGGAAGACAGGAGGTTGGGAAGCCTGCATGAAATTGATGTGTAAACTTGTGCAAGTCTCAAAAAATCTGGCAATTCATGCCATTGAAAAGGTAACTGTGGGGTACACACTTCTGCTCAGACACATACATACCCACCCAGGTTGACTGCAGTGAGAATAAAACCCATACCTATCTAAGGACACAGACTACAGAACACAGTACTTATCACACGTGCCACAGCACAAGTTGACTTTAGCAGGAATGCAAGTGAAGTTATAGTAGATGACATCCACAGTCCATGTGGGAGACAAGAGGTTGGAAGGCTTGCATGAAACTGATGCATAAGCTTGTGCAAGTCTCAAAAATCCGGCAAGCCATGCCATTGGAGGAGTAAATGTGGAATACACACTTCTGCTCTTCAGCGTAGATATATACACACACCCAGTTGACTGCAGTGAGAATAGAACCCCTACCTATCTAAGGACACTGACTACAGAACACAGTACTTATTACACACACCATGGCACAAGTTTGATTTTAACAGGACTGCAGGAGAACTTATAGTAGATGACATCGACAGGCCATGTGGGAGACAAGAGGCTGGGAGGCCTGCATAGGAACATTGCTTAATAGTGTCATTCGAGGCTAGTAGCCTAATAGCAATAGGCTGTTTGGAAGCCTAGCTGTGTAACAACACAAGAACGCTGACTGAGCATACTTGGCTGTTTGAGTTTTGTGGGGCAAGGTTGTGAGTATAACCAAGTGGCCTTATCCATGACTGAGCATACAACATAATGTATATGCATGGAAAAGGAAATGAGACCTGGGGTTGTAGTGCTTGTTTGGGGTGGTTTGTGGGGGAGGGGGGCAAATTAATGCATTGTAAATATATTATTATTATGACATATATTATTATTGTCATGACATATTATATATATATATATATATATATATATATATATATATATATATATATATATATATTTTTTTTTTTTTTATATTTGTTGACCGGGTTTATCTGACTGGGCTACAATTGCCCATTTACAGTGGAGACCAGAGGAGAAAAGCTCCAACAGAAAATTAGAAATTTTACTTATTGAATACATATAGAATACATTTATTAATACCACAGATTACTGCATTAGACTGCCACACCCCACATTAATGTACCACACATTACTGCATTACAGTGTCATGCAAGTGAAATATATATAGAAATGCATTCATCAGAGGGATACATTTATAATTACATATTATATACATAGTGCAATTGTTACGTAGCTGAAATGTATTTACTAGTTATGTTTGTACAGTGATGTAGCAAGAGGAGAAGATAAAGGAGTAAGTTTATTTATTTAAGGGAAGGAAGAGAGAAGGGAAGCAGAAGGTTACAGGGGAGTGTTTGTATATTGGGGATAATTATATATATATATATATATATATATATATATATATATATATATATATATATATATGTAGGTCTACTTCTTATGACCTAAATTTAATTTGACTGAAATTCATTTGACTGAGACCAAAACACTGAAAGTTCAAAAGACTGAAAACTCACTTGACTGAAACTGATAACACTGTCAAATTAAAGTAAAAGGTATATCCCCTTTTCCCTACTGTAGTGCGTTCCTGGAGTTAGTATATATAGCTAGGGGCATTGTGGGGGACACAGCCCCCCACATTTGGGGGTGTGGGGAGTGAAGCCCCTCAGATAGTTTAGGTAAATATTGTTTTCTGCAAAGAGTTATTAATTGCAGTTTTAAATATCCATGTGTATGGTTTAAAATATATAAAGTATGTGGGGGGCTTCACTCCCCACACCCCCCAATGTGGGGGGAGGGCTGTGTCCCCCACACCTCTTCTAACTATATATACTAAATCCAGGATCGCTCTACAGTGGGGAAAAGGGCATACACCTTTTACTTTAATGTGTCAGTGTTATGAGTTTCAGTCAAATTATATTATATTATATTATATTATATTATATTATATTATATTATATTATATTATATTATATTATATTGTGCCCTTAGCTTGCAATATTTCCACATGTAGTTTTATGTCATACAAAGGAAATGGACAATAAACAGCAATAATAAAATATCATATATATAATTCCATAGCGCAATAACCATTGGATTTGTGAGATAGTTAACAAAATGTACATGTATGCAAGCTAAGCCTGTTTTCATGCAGGGAAGCAGGATGCAAATGCGAGGCACATTTCTAATGCTTGTCTTTATACCCCAGTCCCATCTGTACTCCAAGATGGATTTTCATGATGGCTAAGAGCATTAATTGAATGTATCCTTTTTCTATTTTGGGGTGTCTGCTTACTAGGAAATCTGTTTTTCCCATTTCCACAATGTTGCTCATCATGCAAACAAGATAAGTTTAGCCAAATGTTTTTTGGACTATGCACATCGTGCTAAACTGAAATTAAAACAAGGCAAATAGGAAAAGATACTAAAACTAAGGAACACATATGCAAAATGTGTACAAGCACAGTAAAACTTAATATTACACATCACAAAGTTCTACGTATGTCAGGATTTGAACCCTCACACCAATACAAATCCAGAAAACATGAGGGATGCAGCAGTCCTCTTGGCCACAAAAACAGCTTTCCATCAACAAAATGGAAAATAATTCTTCACACAACCAACTGGTTTAGACTGTACACTGCTATTAAACCATCAATTGTGATCTGTACATTTAATTATTTTTACTATATTTGAACATAGAGCAGTTAGTGAACACACAACTTGTCATAATTATGCTTACAGACATATAGCTCTGTGTTACCTTTCTGTGTTTCTTGATAATTTATCAGTTATCTAACACATGCAGTGTGTAAGCCATTCTATATCACTGGCCTTAATATGTGAGAGGATATTAACTGGGAATAATATGATATGCATTTGCCAACAAATGAAGCCCAGATTGGATGGCACAAACACACATATACTTTTAGTTTTGGGGTAGCATAGCTGAGTTACTATAAGGGCAGGGGCAAGGGTACACTTCTCTTCTGGGAGGGAGGGACAAGGCTCAGTTACTGTTATGACACAAACAAGTCTGAAGTCTGAAACTGCAATGTGTATCATCACTTTCTAACTTCTATCTTCAATGATTATCCAATACTAAAGTACAGTACTAAACTGAGGCCATGCAGAGAACTTCAGAATTCTTCAGAGGTATGAATGTCTGAATCTTTCATGCCTGAGACCTACTAATTACTAATGGACAAATAAAAGTAATATAGGTGTCTGGTGTCACATGCTAAGGCACTTTCTGTACAAATCCACCACGTTTTACCTGCTTACTGTACCAAGTTAGGAAACAGAAGGATATGCTATAATATTAAAGAATAAACTCTAAGTTCAGGACTTACCTTGTCAATGCAGCAGCTGACACTCCTTTAGTTCAGGGCTGGCTCTGTCTGATGCAAGTAGTACACAGCCAGTACATGAGGAGGTAAAGATTGTGTGAGTTGCTTGGCATCAATTTTACTATATGTATGTGAGTAGGAGAAAGGTATTAGGTTCCTAAGTGGTCAGTGAATGTGCTATGTGTTGTCTCTTAGCCAAAGCAAAGGCATTCTGAGCATGACTACATCTGCCTACAGGGACAGCAGCTGGGGGTTCCTCCTCCTAGTTCTACTCTGAATGTGGCTGTGGTGACCTAGGTGTTGGTGGGGGGATGTGTGTCCTTTCCCCTTGCTGATCCTGCTGCAGCTGTTTCTGCAATGTCAGACTGTAGAGCATAGCACATACTGTGAATATTTGTGTACATGTGCTTGGAATACACTGCAGGACTCCACTTGATATATCTGGGCACTGGAACCATTACTTCAGAAGCCCACACACACACACTCTATGATGTTTCTAGTTTCAGCATGTGCCTCATTATGGCATTCATCCATGGGTGTGTGTTCACTTCTGATGGGTGTCATCAGCCATGATTCCATTGCATAGCCAGCATCCCCCAGTAAATGGTGCTGTAAGATGTCCCCCTCTAACTATGATGTGTGCTATATATGGGAGTAATGATAACTGCAAGGTTTGCCAGCACACACATTCAAGATAATTTGCTGGGCATTACACATGACTTACAGATGATGGAGTGGTATCCCTTGCGGTTAATGTAGATGCTACTATGCTTACCAGGTGGTGCCTTAATGTCTACATGAGTGCAATCTATGTCACCCAGTACTTCAGGATAGTGTGCTACACAGTGAAACAGTTGCACATTGCTGGCCCTGTCTTGAGAACTATGGGGAAAAATACATGCTCATTGGCATGTATGAGCATAGTATCTAGAAACTGATGGAGGATCCTGGAGGTTGCTGCCTGTGACACACCCATGATGTCCCCAGTTGGTCTTTGAAAAGTACCAGTAGCTAATACACAAAGGGAAATAGAGGATAAAGAAACACTGCATGGACTAGAAAAGGAGTCAGTAGAGGACAGTATGAAAGATGAGGACAAACTGGAAGAGCACGCATTGCATGGGATCATGGTCACTGTCAGGGAAAAACTAATGAGTGCAGAAGGAAAGAAGACAGGTTAATTGAGAAGCTGGAGAAAGAGCAAGTTCCATGATGCAGAAGAAAGCTTGAAGAAACAAAAGCAGAAGGGAAGTACTACAGACCAGCGAAAAAGCAATAAGGATGAAATTGGAGATTAAACTTATTATGGAGCAAGAAATTTGCCAATGGTCCTGCAGGTCTTCTGGTAGATAGTGTAGGAGGCACAAAGGAAACAAATAGCTAAGAAATGCAAACTAAGCAGGTAGATATATAAACAGGAACAGGGGGTAAGGGAAGGAGATTATGAATGCTTAGAAGACAAACTAATCAGGACAAGATTCAACAAAAACTAAAGGAGATTTATAAATGGGAGGGGACAGAAGTGTCAGAATGGAATAAAGGAAAGAACAAGTTGAATGCAGAGGTGACAAGAGGTATACATTTTGAAGGAGAGGAAAGCTGGAGGGCCAGATGGATTCCCCCTAGAGTACCACAAATGAGGAGGGGATGAAATGCGAAAGATCCTAAAGGAAGAATACAAGATAACACAGGACTCAGGCAAATATGTAGAAGAATGAGGTGGGCCTATATAACCATGATACCAATGGGGAGGAGAAAGGGAGAATTTGTGAAATTGTAGGCCTATCTCTTTGATTAATGTAGATATCAAGCTTTAGGCAAAGGTATTGGCAGGAAAACTGAATGAAGTATTGCCAAAATTAATCTGAGCAGGGAAAATGGCTCTGTGAAGTGAAAGAAGGTAGTAAAAAAAACTGGTGGGACAAAAAACTGGTGGGACTTGCTGGAATTTATGCAGTGGGAGGAAAAGAAGCAGGAAGAAAAGGGTGGGATTGTTCTCTTAGATATGAAGATGATATTTTACATGTTGAGGTTGGAATACCTATGGAAAACATTGCAGCAAAGGCAGGTCAGGGAAACATTCATACTCTGAATACAGCTGATATACTAGAAGTTAAATAATCATAAATGGAAGAGTATCTGAGGAGACACAGATAGAGAGGAGGATCAGACATAAATGTTGACTATCCCAAGGCCTGTTCATGTTTGTGCTGGAGGAGCTGGCAGTGAAAGTCAGACATGATTTAGCAATGCTTGAAGAAAAGGAGACAATAAAATCTCAGTTGGTGTTATATGCAGATGACTGCATGTTAATGTCCAAGGATGTGGCTACAGTAATGAGAACTATGAGAGAGACATTCTAGAAGTTTAAGGAAGTGGCATGACTCGGATACAAAAAAATATAACAGTGGTAGATGATTAGGAAAAAGTAAGGTGAAAGGGGAATAGGTAAGATAAAAGACATAGAGTTCCCCAAGTACCTATAGCTCTATGTTGGGAATGTGGTGAGAAAGAGAATTGGCAAACATTTAGAAGAAGGTAGAAAATGTTATGGGATGCTGTCCAGAGGGGAGGAAGAAGACTTATACATTGCTTGGGAGAATTAATATTAGAAGGATCATAATTCTTCCAATAATCCTCCATCTACTCCACAGCATAGAAATACATCCTAGAGAGAAAACACTGCAGTAAATGCAAAAAGGTATAGTGGATTGGGTCAGTAAAGGTAAGCGGAAAATAGTGTGCAGGACAGAAATGAGAATGAATAATAAAGGAGGGTTGGGGAATCCCACATATCCCAACATATGTACTGACATGTAAAATTATTTATTGGAGAGAAACAGATGAGAAGAAGGTTAAGCAAAAGAGAGTACAGAAGGAGATGTGCAGAAACTTATTATGTGACATGAATTAAGCAGACCTAAATGAACTGGGATGCTTGAAATGTGAGAAGAAAGCCTCAGAAACTATGGGGATAAAAGGGGGTGGAAAAGTGGATTACTTCAAGAGGAGCAGTAAAAGATGTAAAACAATTGAGGAGTTAATACAGAAATACAGAGTACCAGAGACCCAGTGGTGTAACTACTTGGTACTCAGGCAGACCTGGGAAAAGAATACAGAGGAACAACAAGACAAACGATCAGGAAGTAAAGGAGGGCAAAATTAGTGAGGATGCAGCCCTGAAGTAAATACAGCAGATTAGGGAAGCAAAGGCCAAAACAGATCTATGAACTGTTAAGGGAAACAAGTTAAAAGGTTGAAGAAAAAAGAATGAGAAAGAATCAAGGAAGGGAGGAAGGACAGAAGGGAGTTGCATGATATTGGCAGGAGACAAATCAGGCATTGAGCCACATGCAGAAAGTTCATATCCTGTGAGATGGGTAAAGGAAGGCAGAAAAGAGGATAGTAGATGGAGGTTTCAGGAGGAAGAGGCAGGAAAACTGCATATGTTATGGGACTGTTAGTTGGTACAAAAAGTTTTGAAGCAGGCACAGATGACTGGGGAGACATTTCAAAAGGAAGCAGAGCATATATGTGAATTCTCTATATGGAGCATTAAGAAGAAGGACAACATTCAGAAAGAAAGATAAATGAACATTATCAGACTACTTTGTAATAATGTTAAAACTATCATGACTCAAATCCTGAAGAGGTAAAAACAATATGGGACAAGAATTACAATAAAGATTCCTGGACATGGGAAGAAAATGGCAGAGACTGACTATATTAGGGAAAGGAGGGAAGATAAAATAAAAAAACAATGGAAAGCTATGACAGTATACTGGTCCGGTGGTAAAGATTTGGTACTCTCACCTCTGCGGCCTGTGCTCAATCCCCAGTCACGGAATTGTAATTCATTTTTATTTAAATGTAATCTGGACGATTGGATGGGTTACTATAAATTCACCCTGGGGGTTCCAACCCGTGTCCCTCTTGGACAGGAGCAATAGGTGCTGAGCGTGGAAATAAGGGTAGAACTTGGCTAGGCTTGTAGGGGCCCTAGGGCCATTAGCTTAGTAATGTTCTATGATCCTATGATCCTAATAATAGTGAAAATCATTCCAAGAAGAAGGACAGTAGAGACCTAAAGGGAAGCTTTGGAGGATATGGATAATGTAGAAAATGAAGCAGCAAGCTACTGATGAGATGCATTATGACTGCACGTGAATGTTATACATGTATGGAGTTAACTTAAAATTTTAAATGTAAATACCAGTAATGGACTGTGTCCAATGGAAAAGATAAAATAAAGTATAGATAAGGATAGAAAGGAAAACAGGCCAGCCGCTGGTGATGTTGAAATGAACCATGCATGAAGATTGGGGTCTATATTATAAGATCAACGTTTGAAAACATCGAACAACATATGGTCGACACCATATGGTCGATGTCTTCAAACATCGACCTTATAAAAAGACACAAAAAAAAAAAGAAAAGAAAAAAGTATCCTGACGGGTTTAAGTAGGGGGGCAAATCCCCCTGCACCCCCCACACCCCCCGCTACTTAAATATACCAACTCCGAGACCGCACTACATTGCAGTAAACATAAATCTCCCCTTACGGAGATTTCCATTTAAACACTCGAGATTCTGAGCGTTCAATATTCTTGTGTCAACAATGTCAGATTTGACATTGTCGGCTTTTGAAAATATAATATAGACACAAAGATTGCACTACAGAGGTGATATAGAGATGTGTTTTGTGCAATAAGGTTTGACTTTATAAAAAATGCATATGTGTTTGGAGAAAATATAATTAAAATAACTTTACAGGACAGTAGGTAATATATGACTGGATGCAGGTGTGAATAATGTAAATGCACTTTAAGGTGAGACAACTCCTGACATCATACTGTTTTAATAAAACAAAGTGATTCCCTCAAGTATTTATTTTCAGGCCTGGAGATTCAGAACCATAGTGAACTAATATTGACAGACATTCTGCATACTATGCTTAGTATCCTTCTCTGAACTACTGTGATTCATAGACATGACCTCTGGTTGCCCACACTGTTGTACGATGCACTTTTTTTTTTCTAGAATTGCTCACAGCACAGTGCCTTGTTTATAACTGTGGACAAGGTCCTCCCATGCTTAGGTTGGAGGAAAGTTCTGTGCAGCATGATGGCTATCACTATCTGAAGCAATTAATTGTACTGTTTCATTCTGTTTACATGAAAGCAGAAAAATATGATAATAGTTGGTCTGTTGTTCTGTGAACTCCCATTTTACGGAGCTCACCTGCATCACTCCGTGGAGAGAGGACAGGTTTGTGTGTGATAGCAAGTCTGCTGATACCATAAGAAACCCTGTTGCAAGTAGGGAATGACTGCTATGAAGTTTTTTTTTCACAAGATATCTGCTTAGTACACATGTTGTTTAGCACTGTATTCTCAACAACATACTAAAATGGAGGGAGATTGGATGCACTTACTTCCACAATACCATCTATATGTATGCAGTTGTTTCATATGTTACTCTACTGTGACCATAATGTTATTTTCCGGTATCACATACAGTCTGGAGATAGCACTTGTATTTGTTCTTTGTACTTGGAAGGCAGTACTTACATGTTGAGGTAAGACTGTATAAAAAATCTTATCCCATGGTGCATAAGATTTTATGAATAGCACAAATAAAAGTACATTCACACCTGTTGCGAGTATAGAGTTATTAAACTCCTGTCACAATGTATAAAAGTTCTTGAGAGAGAGACTGATAAAAGAATACACAGAGGTTATGTATAGCACACTGTCGTTTAATAAGTAGGCACAGTATATTTAACACAGAGATCATTCTTTGTTTCTTCCTGATAGCTCAGTCACTGATTCAAATGTATAACATACCAGAACAGAGTTACATTTGAAAGATGTGAGGGGAACATTTGATTTCTAACCCAGTATTATTGCATTTTACATTAATTCAGAATTTTTACTCCACTAGGCCGTGCATGTACATGGTTGTGGGCCAGACCATGGGAGGAAAAGAGTAAGAACTTGTTACACTGACAGTGTGGATACTTAGTAGAAGAATAGTAGTTGTCCTGGCAGCATTTAAGTATATTTATAATTAAGTGGAATCATTTGATGTCCCTCACTGTGTGTATAATTTTATTTAGCACAACGTTTTTTTAACAAAACCTGATACATTATAAATACTATCACCCCAAACTTATCAGTTCATTTCATACTAATTATCTATCCTCTTATTCTCGCTTGACTAATAATACTCTCTCTAATCATCTTTCCTGCTTATATCATGCTTTATCTCTATTGTACTCATAAGATATAATTGCAAATATGTCTACATGTTGTTCATTGACTTAAACAAAATTTTCATTTTTACAATGCAATGTGTTATGTAATTAAATGTGCCATTCAATGTGTATTGTTTTGACATTCTAAACTTCTATCTGACAAATGGCTAGATGGTGGCCAACATTGTTCAGCAAAAACGACAAACACAAGATCACATACAAGAGTGCCCAGCATACAACCCAGGGTAGTTTTTTCTTTAGTACGAAAAGGGCACTAGGGTAGAATCAGTAATTACAAAGTCAACCCCACAACAGACATCTCTGGCTGCCTCAATCAGCTGCAAACAGTAGTCAGAGAAGGCTCTAATGTCAACAGAGACTAAGCTGAAGACCTGGAAGTTGACGGGAGAGAAAGCACAAGAGTTCAAGGAAATGATCAGGGCTTTAACACCTCAGGATAAAGAGGAAACAGGTGGAGATTAATAAGAATCTCAGTGCCTCAAATCATCATGTGTCAGGACTATAGAACAGATATGTGGCTGAGCCAGGTATAGAAATAAGGTTCATGTGGGGCATGGCCAGCATGCTGAGCAGATAGCAGCACAAATCTCTTGCTCTGCCTTTAAATATTTTTTGACAGGATTTTTTCAATTTCATATTAAAAACTTCAAACATGTTGGTCTTATCGACTCTCTTACTGTTCCAATATATGAGAAATTAATATTCTTTTTCTTTTTAGATGCTTATTTTGAAAATGTTCCTGTCAGAAGTCATACAGACAGTTTAAACTATGAGTCACTTCAAGACCTCTCTCCAAGACAACTCAATGTAAAAGGAACTACAAACAATTATTTATATTATCCAGGATATCTCCACAAAAATGGACAACATGGAGCATATTATGGATAACATGAATGAAGAAAATAAAAAAAAAATAAAACTTCTAAAGGAAATTATCACAAAGCACTCAGTTCAAATCACAGCAATAGAGGAAACTGTTAATGAACTGGATGGAAGGCAAACAGAAAATGAGAACCAAATTGACTTCCTTCTAAAACAAAATAATAAACTGACAGAGAAGATAGAAGATTTGGAGAGTAGATCAAGAAGGAACAACATAAGGATCTATGGCATACCAGAAAACATGGAGGGTAGCAACTTGATTCAATTCCTAAATGACTGGTTTCCCAGAGCTCTGAACTTGCCTGAATCCTTATCTTTTGTTATCGAAAGAGCTCACAGATCCCTTTTAGATGTCTCTGTTTGAAAAAATTCTTTGGCTTCAAGATTCATTATTGTTAAATTTCTGTCAACTCGAGACAAAGATTTAATCCTTAGAGCTGCATGGTCAGGAACTCCAATTCAGAATAATGGGAAGAGTGAAAGATTTGATAATGATTAGATTACATCAGTTATGACTAAAAGGAAAGCTTGTGTTCCCCTTATTAAGAACCTGCAGAAAATTGTCATTAAGGCACAAATCATTTTCCCAGCTAGAATTAAAATATTTCTGCAAGAGGGTCGAAGAATCTTTAATTCACTTGATGAAGCTATAGACTTTGTTAATAACAAAAACCCGCTAGACAAAATAGAAGATATGGAAATTTCCCTTCCTAGCCTTATAAGACAAGCTATAGGAAATGGCTCTAACACCAAAGAAAAAAAGTAACAAGAAACCTAGGGACAAGTAATGTAGCTAAAGCTTCAGCTTTAATTATACTACTACCAAAATGTAATGGAGCATCGTACACAGCCATATTTTAAAAGGAAAGTTGTCTACCCCTCCCCTTTTTTCTATCTGTAACAATAAGGAAAGATTCTGGACTATTTATCATCTATTTATTCTCTGCCCCCTCTTTATGAAACATTATTTCCCCTATAATCAAAATATTAGTTTAAAATGGCACTATTGTCTGGTATTTCCTTTTCTTTGTTCTTGACTCCTTTAGTTAACAGTATATTTATATAAGGCATTCAGTAACACTTTAGTAGTATAAAATTGTTGACTTCTATTTTATTGTTGCTTATATTTAGAATATAAATATTTGTGTTTTTACACATTTAATATAAGTAGATTTGAATCATAAGTAGAAGCCTCCTTCTTTTACTATTAGGAAATTCGGATGGGGCTAGTTTATATTTATATCTTTATATTTGGATTCACATTTACCAGATAAAATAGCACAATGGGACTGTAAGTATATGCTTTATATGTCTAAGATATTAAACAAAGATGTAGAGGGGTGGGAGAATGGGAGGAATGATATTAAGTCCTGTGAACTGCTTCCCTTTGTTCTAATTTGAGTTGTAATTATAACTTAATATTGTTAGTCTGTTTTCCTGATGAATAAGCCCTGGACTTTGTGCTTGCTGAAGATCATGTGTATGTGCCTGTTGGGAGTGGTTGTGGGGGGAGACCCTTGTCATTTACTTTTTTGTTTTGTTGTTTGTGAAGTGATATCTGCAAGTATTAACCTGTGTTTTTTTTTCTCTCTTGTCTGTGAGAATGCTAACTGACGAAATTTCAGCCTGTCTTCCATGAGACAATTAAGTTAACACTTAAATTTCCCACTGGAAATCCCAAATGCTTCACCATTTAGTTCCACAAGCGTCTCGCTCAAAATAGGGAGGAAAGAGAAAAAAAATTAAAAAAAAAAAACATCCAGCACAATAACACAAATCCAAGGAGTTCAGAAGATGCAACCTTTTACCTCTTAAGGAAATGTGCTTGATTGGTCTTATTCAAGGTCCCTGTTACAAGATAACTTAACAAACAAGGAATTCAGGTATTTAATTGGACTGACATGTTAGTTGGATGGGGACATTACCTATTTTGCTCATCATCTGTTCTGTTTTAGTAACCTTGCAAACCAACTTAGTTGTTATTAACAGCTATACCATGAATGTCAGCTACAGTTCTATGTGTAATTATGCAATGTGTTTTTTAAACAAAACAGTGCTTGAAACAAATGAATTGTTCTTCTATTATATATTATCATGCTGTGTTTTAAATGAAATCGATATTCTCTGCATGACTGATGACTAGGATGATAAATATTCTAGTAGTGTTACTGCTGATTTCAAAATGGCCACCAAAACTGTAACAGATTAATTTAGCAAATGTAAGAACCTTTGTTGTTTAGGTAGGTGAGAAGGTACCAAAAGTTCAATCTATAAATGTAGATTGTGGTATCATACTAATTTGATTGCTTTTAACATTGTCTTCTATTGTAAAACATGCTAAACTGTAAGGATTCAGTAATATGTAACTCAGTTAGCTTAAGATGGTGAAATCTGCCTAAAATTACAATACTATTAGTAATCTACCTACTGAATGCTGGTTACAGGATGATGTATATTTTAGGGTCATTGATGGGTTGTAGTGGCTTTTGTATCTGGGGTCCAGAGTCCACCTTGATGTCTTTTTTTCTGCTTGGTGGTTTCTGTTTAACCACTTTCAGCATTTGGACAACATGGGTGGGGAGTGTTCTCGAGGGCTGTCATTCACTGGTATGTGCATGTTGCCACAGGTGGGGGCTGGGGTGTGCCTTGCATGATTGTGTTCAGTCATTCATGTTGTCACCCTTGCAAAATTCAAAAGAAGTTATGATTATCAGATGTTTTTGATTATAAGGCATCATATCCTGGAATATTATTCATCTGTTTTTACTGATTATAGTGGGACCCCCTTTTTTTCTTCTCTTTGAGAGCTATGTACATAAAGGGAAAACTGACAAAATGATTAACAATTTGCAAGTAACATTGAAGTCAAAACAAATTATTGAAAAATACTACCTTTAGATGCATGTAATCTACAGACTGTAACTAAAAATGATATTTTAGAGTACGCAAGCTATATTATCAATTCACCGTAAATATTATATAGTTTATGAATATCAGGAAATAATTATCAATATATAATTGTGTTAAGTTATTAGATTAGTTGTATATACTAAGATAAGATAAGTAATTTAGAATTTATACTGGTTTTCTAAAGTTACTTTGCTGGTTTTCATCAAAAATATAGACAATGCTTTTATAAAATAGGGTTATATGCAGATACTATATTTAATTACCTTGGTTTTAGCTTATCATTATGAGCAAATAAAATGTCTTAGAGAAGTTATAAAACATTGCATAGCTATTGTAAAGTGACTAGAGATTTAATTTTCTTTTTTGTTTGTTTTTATTGAAAGTATAGTAGGAAATAAGGTTCATAAGGAAAGCTGGTGGTGGAATGCAGAAATCCTGGAAGTCATCAAAAGAAAAAAAGAATGCAGGAAAAAGTGGGAACTAGAAAAGACAGACAAAGATAAGAGGAAATACTGGTTGCCTATCAAAGATGCTAAGAAAACAGTTAAAAAAACCTACAGAAGCTGTACTATCCCAGACATAGCCTTTTATAAAAGAATAGAAATATTCCAGTCTACAAATAAAATCAAAACCAAGGAAAATTAAATGAGGGATAGTAGCAGCCTCAGATGAGGTTGCATCAGATATGATCAAGATGTTATGTGATTTAGAGGAGAAATGGCTACAGAAGGTATTTGTTGCAGCATGAAGAGAAAAGCATATCTCAGATTTCTGGTGAATAAAATATTCTTCTGCCATGCAACATTAACATCTGTAGGCAATATTTAGGTATCAAACTCCTGTCACACAGCATGAAGGTTCTTGTGAGAGTGATTAAATAGTATAAAGTAACATGGGAAATAAGCAGTCTGGACTCATATTAAGATGCAACATGACTGACCTGATGTTTGCAGTGAAGCAGTTGAGAAGAAGCTATTGATGAGGAAGGAGTCTAACTGCATTTCTTGATTTGGAGAAAGTATATGGCAAGGTCCAAAGAAAGCTGATTAAGACAGTTCTGCTATGGTTCAAAGCCACAGAAACATTTGTAGAATAAATGCAGGCAGTATTTGGACTCAGAGAGCAGTTCAAAGTAGTTGTGCATCAGGTTCAGCTCTGAAAAAACTGCTATTCATACTTGTGATAGGGTACATTAGCAAACATGTCAGAGGGGACAGATCAATAAAGCTGTTGTATGCAGATGATGTGGCATTATGGACAGGCTCTGAACAAGAACTTCATCAGTAGAAGAATGGAATGTAAAACTGAAGGCATGAGGGATGAAACTGAGTATAGATAAGCAAATTGCAATTCCTGCAAGTGGGGGATTCAGAGGAAGCTGTAAATTGAGATAGAAGGGGAAAAAAGTGAAGCAGGTTAACAGCAGCTTCAAGTATCAGGGGGGTGTTGCTGTTGAGAAGGTAAGGCTGAATAAGGAGGTCAAAGCTAGAATCAGAGGGGGCTTCAGCCAGCTGGCACAGAATGTCAGTGGTGGTGTATGGCAGAAGAATTCCAAAGAAACTGAATAGTAAGATGCACAAAACATTGATATGACTGGTAGCTTTGTATGATACAGAAATCTAAGCAATGAAGGCAGAACAGGTGATGAAGCAAGATGTGATGGAGATGAAGTGTCTAAGATGGATGGTAGGATGCACACTGTAGGGCAGATGAAGAAATGATGACATCAGAGAAGAATCCCTAGTAGCTCCGTTTGCTGAGAACATCAAAGATAACAGATTATGTTGGTTTGGGCACATGTGCAAGAAAGCAGAAAACAATTTGCTGAAGAAGATTTGGGAAGAAGCTGAGGAAATGAGGATGTCAAGCAAAGAGATGGCTTGATGGGCTATGTGAGAGAAGGTCTGTGATAGTCAGGCATGACCATCGAAGAAGGTAGAAGAGTGGCATTGCATTGAGAGAGATGTCAGCACTTGATGCAATACCCCAACCCCATGTAGAAAATGGGGAAAAAGGGGATTGAAGACAATGATGATTCTTAGAAAATTGTCTACTCTGATTGTAATTGTTTGTACACCTATTGAAGCTTTTGTCTTCGGGATTCTGATCCAATTAGGCTTTCCTAATAAGTGAATGTAAATAATCTGATTATTCAATGTCATGGCCACAGTGCTTCAGTAACTACCATATAACTAAACCATTGCTTACACTGGGGGGGGGGGGCGCATTTCCTAGTACATTGACATGACATAATTCCTTTTACTGAATGCACACAACCATTCACTGATTTACCTTTAACTGAGCACTTATTTTATTATAAGTATTGTCAGTCTGATATTTATTCTGTGACTTACCATAAGGAGTCCTGCAACATAATTCATCAGTAGGTCACAAGCATTTTTTGTAATCTTAGTTTCCAGATTGGTGTGAATTCTTGTTTGAAATATCATGCTTGATTCAACATTGACTATGTACAAGTTAATGGGGTTTCTTGTCCCCTTCAATAGCTACAAGCTATATCACATGCTATTTGGGATTTCTGATACAAGAAATCACGGGATTATTGACAAGAGTATATGATGTTGGTTAGAACTGTCAAAAAGCTTTGCTCGATAATACCAGCTGGATTTACTGTCTAAAATGTGTAAAGTTAGCTATAAATTTGAATTAATGTTAATAAACAGTAAAATTGAGTAGAATAGGTAAATAGTTGTTCTAATATTTTTAGGAATAGTGCTTGATTGTGATTTTTCCATAAATAGGCTAAAACTGGAAAACAGAATGTTTGTTTATTAGAATTCCAATAACCTGTGCTACATTTTGTGGTGAATATTCTGAACATCCCCTCTGCCAAAACACAAACACACACACACACACACACACACACACACACACACACACACACACACACACACACACACACACACACTTTCCTCTCAAGCTTAAGTATCCATTCTAAACATTTTTTTTTTATAAGGAACAGAAAAAAGTTGCTAGGAGAGTAGCTCAGAAGACTGCTTTGGAAGTACATTGTGTCACTGCCAAAGTTGAAAAGTAAAAATGTAGTTATTTCAGTTTTCACTTAGATATGATATATTTCATACTCACTTCATTAGGATATGTTTCAGGTGCCACAAAGTCACTTCCATTTTTAGTTCCTTAGTCTCCCCTGACTCTACATGCCTATATTAAAAAATCCTCATTGACAGAAAGCGAACATTTTTTTTCAGTCTCAGTTGAGTAAATGTATAAGAACAAAGCATACTTGATTTGAGTCAGCTATAATTTATGATATGTTAGCATTTGCTAACTATATTCCATTTAATTAAATTCTCAGAGGAATTTGGGTTAATTCTGTTTGTTTTTTTTTTTTTTTTTTTTTTAGCAGCTATTAGCAGGTTTTAAACTGTATTGCAACATTTGTTATAACAAAGTGAACTGCAAATCATAATGAAAAGATGTATAACAGTATAGGTTTCATTTCTGTCATTGCAGACATAAGACAAGAACGTGTATTGTTTAACTATAGAATTAGTAAGTATACACAGAACTGTTACTGCGGTGGTGGTGCTGCTGTAGCGCTGTTGCCTCACAGTAAGACGTTGTCTTGTTCGATTCTCAGCTAGAGCGTCTTCTGTGTGGAGACATGCGTGAATGGGTGTAACTTCATTGAAGGTTATACGTCAGACCTGGCAACTCGGCACGTAAAAATCTGCTGCCAATCATTAGCGGACTGGAGTTCCGCTGTGGCGACCCCTAACTGGGAAAAGCTGAACACAGAACTGTTACAGCACAATATGTTCGGTACTTACTTAACTCTGATTGTCATTGTATTTAAACTCTTTATAACATGTGGGACTAATAAGATATTTTATTTTACAAACTGTTTCATTATGTTTCCTGTGAGCTGGCTTAGTTGTTCTGGAATTTATATTTGTTGCAAGCTCAATCTAAGAACATGGATAGCAATGAAGCTCAATAAAACAATGAGTGGCACCATTGCCCTTATTTTAAAGACAGGGTCAGCTTCAGATTTGTCAGTAAACATGTCTCTGTCTATCTGTTAACAGGGTTGTTAACCTGGACAATAGGTTGATAAATAAACTAAAAGAATTAAAAAAAAAAAAAAAAACAAGATGAAGTTAATAAAACTTATTATCCGTGAACTTTAGCAAATCATAATAGTTGTCATAAGATTATTTAAATCAACTGATATGCATAAGTAAGGGGGAGCTAATAATGTTTGTTACCATTTTGGGATTAACCAGAACTATTATGTTATATTATGTTACTAGGTAACCATTTCATATGACAAAATATTTTATTAGCCTATTATAATTGGACCCCAAGGGTAAATATTAAACTGATGGCACTGCATCAATATTATATCATGTCTGGCATGTATTACTGAGACAAGACGTTGTATAGATAATTCCATTTTACCCAGCCTATAATAAGAGATACATTTTAAATTAAATTAGTCTAGGTTTTAATCTGTATGCCAGGGTTTCTTCTTTACTTTGACTTATAAAAGTCTGCTTTTTAAAAAAAAAAATTCAGTATCAGTCTTTTAACAAACAGTACTCAAACACTTAAATCAATATGGTTAAAATGATTCTGGATGTTTATAAAATTATATGAATACAATTCAGTATCTGACATACTCTTAAGAATATTTACCATATAGAAAAATCTTGAAAACAGTTGAATCCAGAAAAAATATATATATTTTAAATAATTTTCCTGTTTAAGGTATGCAAGGACTTTTTGACATACTGCTAGACATGTACATTATCATTCGCTGTTATATGAAACTATATGAATACTTAAATGAAAACTAACAAATGTTCAGTATTTATCAATGAACAACATAATATAAAGTAATTTGTAGTGTTGCAGCTAACACTACATGGCTAGGGGGATATCACAATGCTCTTATTTTGTTCACCCAGCAAAATGTTCCGCTCTTTAACCTAAATGGGTACCTGTCAGATTATAATTAAGGCTAAAAGTAACTTTATGGGCAGGATTCACGAAGGTTTGCACAGAGTGTAAGAGACGTGTAACACTCCATGCAAGCCTTGCGATCCAGGAACAGCCCTAAACTCCGTGTAAGAGACCAGCTAAAACGTCTCTTACATGGACTGGGCGTGGACATGCTAAATACCTCACTTGCAGCCGAAAGGTATGCAAATGAGGTATATTAGCGATCCACGAAGCAGAAACCAGTCCGTGTAAGAGACGTTTTAGCTGCAGAAATGTACTCAGTTGACAACTGAGTACGTTTCTGCAAATTCCACAACGGAGCCATGTCAGCTCCAAATAAAGGGAGCATATGTCTCAGGCAGCATGCCAATGGCCAAATATGTGGCCATTGGCAAGGTAACCCGATGCAAAAATAATAAACGGGCTGCGCTGTATAAAACATAAAAATGAAGGTTATAAACCCACAAATGTGGGTTTCATGCAATACATGGAATGACAATGCAGGGACCAGCAGACCAAAAACAACATGGCCACCGTGTAGTGGTTGCTAAGGGGGGAAGCTGAGTCTAAGACATGTAACTAAGCATTAGTAGGCAATCTCATGTAAATGAGGGTTAGGATACTGAATCTCACAGTCACATAGCAAATGAGCACAGTCTGAGTAGTGTAAGAGATACATAAGGGGGAGGAATAGAGTAGGAGATAGGTGACATCACAGGGGGGAATGGTAGAAAGAAATGCAGTTCATTGGAGGTCAGTGTAACATGACAGATGACAGACACAGATCATGGAAAGAGGTGTGCCACAAGATAAGTCAGGGAAAGTCAAGAAATGGAAGGTGTACACTGTTATTTACACCAAAGTTTCTTGCTGGGCATGCATGCGCACGTGTGCGCACCATGAAGCGAGAGTAGGGCAGTGTGTGCGCGTGTAAGACAGACTGAGCATGTGGGAGCATGTTGGGAGATGTTTAACACTGTTTGCGCTGGTGTGCGCGCATGTAGGGCAGGCTGAGCATGTAGGAGGCTATTGGCAGACTTGTAACACAGTTTGCGCCGGTGTGCGCGCGTTTTAACCCGAATAAGTAGATTCTGAACCATGTAAGCACGTGTGCGCGCATGTAAGCCACTGTGAGCGTGTTTCTGCTAGTATGCACGTTGCTCCCCCCTGAGGAAACAGAAAGGAAAAAGGAAGCAACAGAATTAGTAGGAAGCTAGCAGGGATAACTGCTGAAGCTAGCAGGTGAAAACAATTAGAAGCAGGCAATTACACAGGCAGAATAGTAGCCCAGCCCAGCACTTAAAACTCTGCAAACAGTAGTGCAGGATGTTTCTCTTAAGAGACACTGCAAGACAGGAGTAAGCTAATAGAAGTGAAAACTGAAAAAGCTTCACTCAGAGCAGAAATGTTAGGGGCTGCCATAGCTGTCATAATGACACATAAGCGACTTGTTGAGGGTGGTGACAATGCAGATGGTGCCAGACAACCCACAGTGAGGAGACGGAGAAGAGTGTACAGGCCCAGGGTCACCTACCACGGGTTATATGAGCTGGAGATAGTAGAGCACTATAGAGTGGACAGAGAGCTCCTGCAGCAAATTGTTGAGCTGTGCAGGCCACACCTCACACACAGAACCAACAGAGGGGAACCCATCCCAGTGGAAACCAAGGTATGTGTTGGCCTAAGAATACTAGCAATAGGTACCTTCCAGAGACCAACTGGCGATATGATGGGGATATCACAGGCATCAGCTTCCAGGGTACTGCACCAGTTCCTGGATGCCATGTCAGCACATGTCGGTGATCATGTATATTTCCCCAATGTCCGTGAGGTATTGGCCAGCAATATGCATCTCTTCCAGAAAATAGCGGAATACCCTGAGGTAGTGGGTGCAATAGACTGCACGCACATACGCATCAAAGCACCAGCCGGTGAGCGAGGTAGGGCCTACATTAACCACAAGGGCTTCCCCTCCATCAACTGCCAGGTCATGTGTGATGCCCAGGGGATAATAATGAATGTGTGTGCTGGCTGCCCTGGGAGTTACCATGATTCCCACAGCTGGCATTTGATGCAGCTGTACCAGACATTTGCCAATGGGGACACCCCACATGGACACCTAGTGGGGGATGCAGGTTATGCACTGGAGCCGTGGCTGATGTCACCCATCAGAAACGCACACACACCTGAACAGGAACTCCATAATGAGGCACATGCACAAACACGTAATGTAATAGAGCGTGTGTTTGGGCTGCTCAAGTCACGGTTCCGGTGTCTGGACACATCTGGTGGAGCCTTGCAGTACACACCAACTACATGTACCCAAATTGTCATGGTATGTGCTATGCTACATAATATGATCTTGCGAAAACAGCTGCAGCAGGACCAGCATAGGGTTGGGCCAAACAGCCCCCCACCATTGCCAAGGCCATCACAGGCAGAGCGTGACTCGGAGGAGGAACAACCTGAGCCTGCCCCAGTAGGCAGAAGGAGGTGTGCCCAGTATGCCCTGGCCTTGGCAAAGAGGCAACACATAGCACATACACTGGCTCAGTAGGAACCCTGGGAATGATACCCCCTCTGACTCACTCAAATAATAACATGGATGCCTAAAATGACATGACCTGCTCACAAACATGTACAGGGAAGTGTAATATGCATCCGACAGAGGCAGCCCTGCAGCACCACCTGAGGCATGAATGCCATGTGTTAAGTAATGTAACACCATGTACTATATGCACACCTGAGCACCCTGACTAACATCCACCCTCACCAAGCATGAAGCCACAAAATGACGATGGGATGATCAAGTGCAATAACTGGCTGAAGTAATGCAGTTAGTCAAAGGGGAGCCAATGTGTTTCAGGCTGGGAAGACATGCGGAGCATGACATGATGCACCACCTGCTAGGGGGGGTGTGCACCTATCATTCCATGCCCCATGGATACTGGCAAAGGCTGTCAGTACCCACAGCATGCCCTGAATAGGTAAGTCTCAAAACACAAACTCACCTTCATAGGTACCACAAGGGATAGGAACCTAGATGTAATGCTACCCAATGCCAGAAGTCTAAACAGCAAGATGTGTGCAGTGTAAATGCACACAGTATGGAGAATGTAGATATCAGTCCTGTAATAGAGAACTGGGTCAAGGCTCACATCAGCACCCTAACACTACCAGGTCACACCTCATACTGTGCTGTACAGCCGCAAAACATGGAACAAGCTACAAAAGGAGGGTGACTAGCAATAAATGTCAAGGATAACCACACCCCATGTTGGTACCACAACAAGAAGCAGCATGGATTAGCCATGGTCAAATACCAATGGCTAAAACCACCTCCCAGTATATAGCCTGCTGCAGACTACTGTCCTAATACCAGGAACTGCACCTGGCCTATGTTGGAATACATGAATATATCAAGCCCCCAAAACAACATTATATTGCTTGAGTGAAAATACCCAGACATACACCGGGAGCATTATACTAGCACCAACACAGTTGGAGAAAAGTTCCCAGAATCCATAAACAAAAATGCCCAGGAACAACGTACCACTCCCACAAGAGGGGTAAGCATACTGGATGTGATAATCAGCAGCATGTGTACTGGATGGCAAGATGAGAAGTGTATCCTTCACTGGTAAGACCAGACCATAGAGTAATCACACTGGATATACACATCCCGACCCCAGTCCCTGGCCAGAAAACCACAGTGAAAAACATGTGTAAAGCATAGGTTGCACCCCTCCAAACTGATGTAATCCATGAAAGGCCCTGTGCAAGTGCAGAATATGGGACACACCGTAGAACATGTTATACAGGCATTCCATGAACACAGCCAGGAATGCTTGGAGTATGCAATCACAAATAACAACAAGACACAATGCCATACACGCAGGCATCTGGCATGCTTGACTCCAGCCATTACCAAACCATGAAAGAGAATGAGGAAGCTACCACATGATAGAGCAAACATAAAAAGGGAAGTAATCACTGACCAGTAGTATGGCAATAACATATGTCCACACATACAATCCACTAAGTCCAGCCACTACAAGTAGAATCTGTGAATCCAGAGGCAATGTGACACCTGTCCCAAGTACACAGACAACCACAACTCCCCCCAATAAATACAAATATATGTGATAGATGCAACCATGTATCCAAACCAGAGGTTGAGCTCCCCCAACTCAGTACTGTCAAAACTAGTCAGGAGGAGAAGGTAACCACATACACCACAAACCCAGTCCCACATAGACCTACCACAACTGTAAACAAAACATATAAACACAGGAAAATATTCCCGGAGGCCCTAATTACAAACACACCACACCAACAGAAGCCTCCAAAGCAGATCACAAGCAACCACAACCTCCAAACATAGCACATGCAACGAATAGTACACAAAGCTGGTGTGCCAAACAGTCACAGGCCAGAAGGAGAAGCAACATGCCTGATACAGTTGTAATAGGTGTCTGTATAGGCAGACACACTGCTGTCCCACTCACCAGAATGAACAAGGGAAAGGGTAGAGTAAGCTGCCTGTAGGCTGACACAAAATGCCACATAACACAAGTATGCAGGTCACCCAAAAGCAAGCAGAAATATGATGCACTCAATGTCCATGCTGGTGTGAATGACCTGAGATGTACCTCCCTGGTCTACAAGAAAAGAGACATGGATGATCTCTCCGAGTATGTACCCCAGGCCGGTATGACACTGGCTGTGTGCAGCATCCGACCCTCACCAAGAATGATGCCACAGTACAAACACAGAATGATCATGTTTAACAGCTGGCACAGTTACAGCTGTCAGTCCAAGAGGGTCTAATGTCTGTCTGCTTGAGATGTCAAGCATGACAAGCCATGCTGCTGTTCCAGGGATGGCTTGCACCTGTTACCCCTGTGCGTCTGGATACTGGATAAGGCCTTTGCCACCTCCATAGAGCCGTACGTAGGCAAGGCCAAAAAGACTACCCACCAGCCTAGAAAACATAAGTGGTAAGAAACATAAGGGTAATGCTGACCAATGCCAGATGTGTAAATTGCAATATGCATGCCCCTGAGGCACTTCCCATTATGGAGAACATCGATGTCTGTGCAGTGACAGAAGCCTGCTGCAAGCCTAGTGATAGCACACCAGCACTACCAGGTTATACCACATATCATGTGTTATGGCCCCAACACCTGGACCAAAACATCAAAGGAGGGGGAGTATCCATATGCAGCACAGACACCCATATGGCCAGGTAACTGACAATGCACAAAGCAGCGGAGACCACCCATGTGCACCTAAGTGTAGTCCAAACTGCTGTACAGTCTGTAGCATGCGACAGACCACACTCTCACACACAAGAACTCCACCCAGACATCCTGAAGACACTGGACAGTATGAATGTCCCACCGAATACCAGACAAGGTACACACAAATTACCACATAGGTGGCAAACCATTATGTATGCAATGAGTAATCAGGGACCTAGGGACACAAGTCGACAGTAATCTGTCATGTGACACTCACAATGCCAATGTGGCTAGGAAGATTGTCGATATTAGACACCGTATCATGAAAGGATTCACATCTACATCAACAGAGGTCACTGTGCTGCTGTACTGTTCCCTTATCAGACCCATAATCTAGTACAATGACTCATATGGGATGTACCATACTTGACACCTGCAGTGGTTCGGAAGTCCTCATAGTTACCCCACCAAGAGGATAAAGGCTGTGAAATATATGTCATATGCTGCCTGGCTGTAGACACCCCAGCTGAATGCAGTCACAGACTGCCTACACAGAGGCATTGTATGTCTGTTGTACAAGGCCATGTCCAACACAGGAGTAATGGACATGCTCCACCACAGGAAATCAAAGCCATTGGAGCTGTGAGAGTGACAGATGTCAGCCTCAACACATAATGAAATAAGATGTGCTGGAGGGACAGATACATAACCCAGAGGCTCCCCACACCCAGAAACAGGATCCCAATCCATGTTAGGCAGACCCCCTCACTGACACCCCTCAACAGGAATATTGCCAAGTGGATGGATGATCGTACATGTATACTGGGGGTCTTCACTGTGTCACGACCACACAGAGGCACAGTAAAGAAATTCATAAATGGCCATAATAGAAACATAGCAAGGGGTGGCGGAAGACACACACACTCTGGCTAGGCTTACTAATGCCCTAGGGCGGATAGCCTAGTATGAACCCACGAACCTATGAAGATACAAATTGTACAGGACACTAAGGATAATCACAAGGCTTACCTAACTGATGGTAAGAACCATGTTGGGCATCCACAGATATGCTCTGAATCACACAGATATTACAAACAACATACCAAACACACACACATATTGCTAACATACAACCTGACAGGTGCAGTGCAAACACCCCCCCCTCCAGAGTGCAAAATATCTATCCCAGCAGACTGCAGGTCCCCTGACATTGCAGATGCTGTGGTAACAGCCATCATCTGCAAAGCAAAACACACAGCAGCAAAGGTATGTGATGGTGTCCTGGGCTGAGGCCAACATGGACTCCCAAGAATAATAATAATGGAATGCCAAATCACACTACTGCCCAATGTCAGCCTTACCACAGGATATGTACCCAAAGAGCAGTGTACAACAACAGTGGTCCTTCACAACAAAGGTGTTGCCTGAATGGATACTGCAAACTACCACCCCAGGATCCTGACAAGCTTGGTCTGCACAGCTATGGAAAGGATCAGTATGTACCGCAGACAGAAGGCTATTGTGGACCTACTGATACTGGACCCTACACAGTGTGGCAGTCGTAACTGCAGATCCTGCCCCTAAACATGCTTGACCCATTTGAAGCAGTCATTAAGGTCATTGATGAGGGCAATGTGGTCCACACAGCGTAGTTGGACCGTGCATATGCTTCTAGACAATACCGTACGAGTTCAGTATGGATATGTTCACCAGCTTAAATATATACCCCTATGTCAGTAGAGGGGTTGCAAACCAGACCAAGGACAGAACTGACATGGTCAGACATGCTGCATCCATGTCAGACTACAAAGCAGATGTGAGTGGCATCCCACAAGGCCTGGTCCTGGCCCCCCCCCATTCTGTATATATGTCCCATAGGTATAGGCCAACATTGAAGGACTGTGACTGAACATGTATGCAGAGGAGTACAAACAGCCCACCATATCCGACCCCCAGCTGACACAAGCAACCCACAAAAGGGCCACCTACAAACAGACAACTGGAGCCATAGCCATGTCAGCAAGCTAATTGCAGAACTGTGTATAGACAACCACCGTGGATATACAGTAAGTGCCCACAAATTACCACACAGGTGTTAACCCATGACGTACCTAACATGTAATGAGAGACATGGGTACAAAAGGTGATAGATATCCTGCACTGGACAAACATGTGGCTGTAGTGTTCACAGAAACATATATTATATACCCACCCAAACATGAAGGTTGGCAGATGTAGATAAGCGGATGTCACTGTGGCTCTGCAGTTATCCTCCATCAGTGTCACAATTGACTACAATAGCCCCTGTGGTATATACCTCAGCAGACACCTCCATCAACTGTAAAGTCCACAACAGTACCCCACCAGGAGTAGCAAAGAGCATGAACAGATGCCATGTGTTGCCTGAGTAAACAAACTGCAGCCCCACACACAGCCATACTGCCCAGCTACAGGCAAGCTGTGCCTGATGTATGAAGCCATGTCCAACCTGGAATCAATGAACATGCTGCACCTTGTACAATCTGAATGACAGTGAGCTATGCACATGAGAGACCTGAACCCCAGCACTGACATACATAGGACAAGCTTTACAGAATGATCCATAACACAGAAGGCACCCCCACTCTTCAGTAAACTCCCGGTATAGGTCAGCCAGAGAGTCACTTATCGACACCCCTCAAGAGGAATCCTGATGAGTGGATGGGAGATGGTAGGCTAACCCTGGGTATCACTGTTATGTCAGAGGTAGACAGAGGCACAGTATACTAACCATGACATATGTCATGGCAAACTCCAGTTACAATGTGTGTCAAAGGACAAACACACCCTGTGACTAGCATCAGAAATGGCCTAGGGAACATCGCTAGTGTTTGCCAATGTCCACCCATGTTGTGGAATACACTACCAATGTTGGACGAGCCTGGTGTAGGTAGTCCATATCTGAACATAATGCAACATGGTCATATGTGCACAACTTACCCCTACACAGTCTGTTGTGCTCACTATGAAAATGTCAAGCAGTCATAGGACTAAAGCCCAGGATACTGTCCACCACAGTGAAAGTAGTGAACTAGTACACTATACGGTACTACAGTGTTAGGTCATTATGAAAGTATGTTGAGAATTGTCTGCAAAGTATTCCATGCAATCCCTGCAGACACAGTATAATCCCTGTTGTGGCAGACACGAAGCAGTTGGCCAGTTAGTATACAACATGACACCCAACACACAACCATAAACGTGAGATATTGTTGAAATACACACACACCCAAATATGTGGTGGACTTCAGAGTGCAACATATGGAAAGCTCACACTGGGCATGCTCGCACACTTTGATAAATGAGGCATATGTCAGACAACATGCCATGGAAAGGCTGAACTGGGCATGCTCACACACTTAGGCCATATCTCCATTTAGCAGTTGGCCACACATATCTGGTATTTGTACGTGTCAGTCCAGGAACCAACCACAACACAGCAATCTGCCCAGTGCACACAGTAAATGACTACAGAGACATAAGTGATATAGTGGATCGCTGTCATATGCAAACATCTTCCACAGATACACAAGTTGGTCATAGGAACAGGGAATGCTATGGCAATAAAGACCTGCAAACAGTAGAACAGCACAACAAATATTGTGCATCCGACAATTGAACATATGGGTGTAGAGGTCAATACTAGGCTTGTTGCCCTAGGGAATGACAGCTCAGCCAGAGTGTGCTTGGCATCTGCATCCCCAGTACAGTAGGCTACTGTGCCACTGTAAAGTAGGTCACATAAGGCAACATGTGAGGCTAGTGAGCTGTGCCTCTGTCAAGCAGGGGCACTGTGGAGGTCCCAGGGATTGAATGTGCTAAGCCACAGTAATGTTGTTGGTGTGTGCTGGAAGAGGGTTGCTGAGGATTTCTAACAGTAAGTGTCCGTCAATAACAGACTGAGGGGAGCCCTATCTGCATTCTCTGGACAATTCCACTGTCAACACTGTGTTGTGATGATTATGTGTGAATGAAGTGCCACGCCGGAACTGTTGACAGATGTCCTTCCTCTGTGGGCTACAGCTCTGCAATGTATTAGCTCACTCTGTCTGTTGTACGGCTCATATATGGCTGGTGTACACCTGACAGGTGTCTTGTTGTGGAGCAGTCATGGGTATATGTGGGATAGCATGAGCAATGCAAACCATACACATGCTCATAGAATGCAACTGTCAAGGATTATGCTGAGTGGCCAGTATAGTCCCCCAGCATGGGTCCTCTGAAGTCGTCCACCCCAGTCTTCACAAGAGTCTGCTTGTGCTAAATACAGTTTGTGTGCAGTGACAACCTTGCCTGGGGGTGGAGATGGGATATGGATGTCCAGGGAAAGGTGGGTGTGGTCAGATATCAACAATGGTGGTCTACCTCTGGTGTGGAACAGTGAGTACCCATGCTGCAGATGGACAGGTGCAATATGTATTCCCCATGTGGCTGTGGTGTGTGGTTCTGCCATAGCACATGGACCCACAAATTGTAGTGGCTGTAGGGTAAAGTGGTAGAGGCCTGAGTAGTTCACACACACAATATGCCTGTACCTGATGTTAACAACTGGAATGGTGTATGTGAACACCTGCATATCTCGACACTGTTCCCAGGGAAGCTAAGTGTGTGTCCTGGATGTGGGTGTGGTGTTCTGGACTGGTTGTGTTGTGTGTTACAGGTCCTGTGGCATATCTGACCCTGACGTAGGTGGCTGCAAATGCATATATATGCTATCCCCCACCTGACAGGTAGTACTACATGTACATACCTCTGTAGAAATAAAGATGTCAGCACCCTATAAATACTGCAGGTGCAGAACAGATGCCCAGTAATTCGGATAGTGCGCTCTGTTAATGCGTCTCCCTCAAGTGTCATCATATAGTTAAGTAAGGGTTTGAATCCTGCAAATGCTCAGTGTGTGTGGGTGGGTGAGTGGGGTTTGTGTGTGTGAAAGTCTGTGAGAGGGAAATGTCCCTTTTGGCAACTGGGAAAACACACTACAGGATGCACATTCCCCTTTCTAAACACTGATGATGTCAGCACCCTATAAGTACAGCAGGAGAAGAGAAACCTCCCAGTAATTTGAATAGCGCGCTCCGCTAATGCGTCTGTCACGAGTGTCATAACATAGTTAGGGAGGGGTTTGAATCCTGTAAATGCTCAGTGTGCATGGAGGGGGTTCATGTGTGTACAAGTCTGTATGAAAGAAATATCCCTTTTGGCAACTAGGAGAACACACTACAGGATGCACATTCCCCTTTCTAAACACTGATAATGTCAGCACCCTATAAGTACAGCAGGAGAAGGAAAACCTCCCAGTAATTCGAATAGCGTGATCCGCTAATGTGTTTGTCACGAGTGTCATAACATAGTTAGGTAGGGGTTTGAATCCTGTAAATGCTCTGTGTGTGTGGAGGAGGTTAGTGTGTGCGCAAGTCTGTATGAAAAAAATATCCCTTTTGGCAACTAGGAGAACACACTACAGGATGCACATTCCCCTTTCTAAACACTGATGATGTCAGCACCCTATAAGTACAGCAGGAGAAGGGAAACCTCCCAGTAATGCGAATAGCACTCTCTACTAATGTGTCTGTCTCGAGTATCATAACATAGTCAGGTAGGGGTTTGAATCCTGCAAATACTCAGTGTGTGTGGAGGGGGTTAGTGTGTGTGCAAGTCTGTATGAAAGAAATATCCCTTTTGGCAACTAGGAGAACACACTACAGGATGCACATTCCCCTTTTTAAACACTGATGATGTCAGCACCCTATAAGTAAAGCAGGAGAAGGAAAACCTCCCAGTAATGCGAATAGCTTGCTCTGCTAATGCATCTGTCTCAAGTGTCATAACGTAGTTAGGTAGGGGTTTGAATCCTGCACATGCTCAGTGTGTGTGGAGGGAGTTAGTGTGTGTGCAAGTCTGTATGAAAGAAATATTCCTTTTGGCAACTAGGAGAACACACTACAGGATGCACATTCCCCGTTTTAAACACTGATGATGTCAGCACCCTATAAGTGCAGCAGGAAATGGGAAACTTCCCAGTAATGTGAATAGAACACTCTGCTAATGCGTCCATCTCGAATGTCATAACATAGTTAGGTAGGGGTTTGAAACCTGCAAGTGGCAAGTGTGTGTGTGTGTGTGTGTGTTTGGATGTGGGGAGTTTGTGTGTGTGTGCATTTCTGTATGAAAAACATGTTAGTTTTGGCAATCAGGAGATCACACTACCTGATGCACATTACCCTTTCAAAACACTGATGATGTCAGCACCCTATAAGTACAGCCAGAGAAAAAGAGCCATCTAGTAATCCAAATAGTGCGCTTTGCTAATGCGTCTCTCTCATGTGTCATGACCTTAGTTAGGTAGGGGTATGAATCCTGCAAGTGTGTGTGTGTGGGGGTAGTTGGGTGTGTGTAGAAGCAAGTGTGAGAAAACAGATCCTTTTTGGCAAATACTACAATACACCAAGATGCTGCATATTCCCCCAGTAAACACAGGGGATATCACCACACTATCAGCACAGCCAAACAGGGCTATTTGGCCAGTAATGCCAATAGTGCGCTCTGCTACTGGGTCTATTACCATTGTCAGAGTACAGATAGGTATGTTTTGGTAACCCACAACTGCCACGTGTGGTTGTGTCACACATTATGACCTTGTGTGGGTCTTTGTGCATAACAATGCATGCCATTGCCTAAACCAGCAATGGCATTGCACACATGATGTATGTGTGTGACACATACACATAAATACTTGTGACCTGCAGTAGTTACCATGTCTGACACATGCCTCGAGTGGATAAATGGTATTTGCAATGTATAACAATATGACTGTGTCTTACTGTGCAGGGGCCGCATGCGGTATGTGTCTATACAGTATGGGTGTATATGGTAAAATACCTACAGCAGGGGATACACATCTGGTCTGGGCCGTATAGTCTACATGTAGTCGATGTACAGGTGCTGCATGTTCCCACCTGTTGTGGGAGTGGTAACATGTCATTCCACTGCAATTCAGTGACCACATGCTGTGGACCCTTCAACTAGTGTGTTGTAGCTACAGTAATGCTCATGCACAATGTTTGGCTGGGTGCAGTCCAGCCATATAAAGACAGTTCTTGAGACTGTCATATTGCCAGTGTTGTTATGGAGGATAGGTGGTTTTCCTGTGCATGGGAGGGTTGTGTGTGCCAGGCTATGAACCAGATGGCAGTCCGACACACTGTTAGCTGCACATGATTAGGCCCTGATGCTTTGTGCTGTGCCAGCAACCTGGAGGTGTGTGTATCTGTGGTGCCTTGGGATACCACCCCCCTGTCCATGTGTGTTACATATGTAGGGAACGACAGGCATGGTATAAGGCATAACCTGGCAGTGATGGGTTGCACCTGTGAGCCATGAATCAGGACACTGGTACTGCACGGACATTGCAGTTCACCGTGCTGAGGACAGTGTCCAGTGCATGCATCTTGCGGTGTACACTGCTGGTGTTGTGTAGCAGCACTGTTAGTGTCCTAACCTGTGTGATACCCGCGGAGGTGGCTATGTAATCCGTGTCCTGCAGCATAATGCAGTATGTGTGTATCAAGGAGCTTCGCCAATATACATCGGGCCATGGGTGTCACGTGCAAGCTGACCCTTGCACATCATTGTGGCTTCCCTAGCATGTAAGCACACGTTGACAGCCAGCGGATACCCCATGAATGACATTGGAGACTGAGCAGAATGTAGACATACAACACCCTTCCTACATATAGTGGTAGCATACCTGGTGAGGGTATGTTGGCAACCAAGATCAGGCTCATACTGGCCCATGCCACATGCTGAGAGATCCATTCTATGTTCCCTATCATGTAGTCCAGGGAGGTATGTCTCAGGTCATCCATAGTGGCATGGTCAATGAGTGAGTCATATGGGTCCATGCCTCTGACTGACCTGTATGCATGTGTTCTGTGGTGGACCGTAGCTCTGTTCCGACGGAGCATATGCCTGTGTGCCAGCTGCGGAGGTGTGTGATGCTCAGGCAGGATGCTATTCTGAGTCCCCACGTATGCCCCAGTGTGTTCAGCATGCTGTCAGTGCGTGTCTATGTCTGACTTGTATTGTAGTCACTGTAATATGACATGCCACCTGACAGGGTATGGCATTACTGGGTTCAGAGAGCTCAGTCCCCAGATTGGCTATGTGGTGGCATCCCACACATGTGTTGTACATTCCTGGCCAAGGGTGATGGCTGACTGCATACATGTGGCAGCTGTGACATTGCCACATGACTCACATAAACCACAACTGGACCATAGAGGTGATTCACAGGTTACCTTTGCACATGCTACCCTAGTAGTGTGATTGCCATGGTGTGTACCAACACATAGGGCCAATGGGGAACAACATACTGAAGGTGTGTATGTGTGGGTGTACTGCTAATGTTTCATAGCACTGGCATATATGACTGCACACGTGGGTAAATGCCAGGTAAGACATATGCAATGTGTCACAGGCAACATACATGCGAACAGGACTGACAGTGACGTTCTGTCATGTGTAAACTTGACATACGTATTGTACGCTATGCAGATGTCACTAGGAGTCCACAGAAGCACTGTAACTCTGCATTGCAGGTGTAAGCAGTGTTCCAGGGAACCACAAGTGAACATGCATGCAAACAAAGCTACAGTAAGCAGGGCTGGAAGTAGTTCATTGTACAACAAAGAAGGGGTAACACTAACAGTAAGTAACAATGCAAATATGTAGGCACTATCAACATGTACCCAGGAATACACAGTGCAGATGCCCATGGTAGAACTGATATTATGTCATAGTTAATTGTGATTTGGATTACATTGGTACTGCACACATATCAACATGTGCAAACATCCACATTGCATAGTCGTTGTGGGCAACTTGACACCATTACTGTACATGTCCATCATTGCATATCACTACTTGCATTAGCTTCCCCCCTGTGCTACCCATGTATGTGGCTATCTGTTGACATACTTACCACCGGCATGCAATTATGTGTAGCTGTTACACTTTGGTACGTACTATGGGTGCAGATAACAATTCAGGACATTCATACGGTTACTGCATCAGGCATGCTGGGATATACACACAGTCATATCAGCACACTGTACTGTTACCAACATGATACTACTAATACACTTCTATGTAGTCACCCTGTGCATCAGCAACGTGTTTACCTGTTCCCGCAATGATGTTGGAGATTGCAGGAGGTGGCACAGTGTCATCATATGCACAGGGTGTGAATTAGGTATGCCTGAGTCTGCCACTGATACCACCAATTCACATGTGTGTGTATGTGTGTTGGTGAGGGGCAGCAGTACAGGGTGGGGCACTGTTGGTGCAGTGTGTGCGTGTATGTGGTCGCCCTATGTGTTAACATTTCACATGTGTGTATGCACACACACAGTTCCATCTCATGGCTGCCATATACAGGGGTTTGTGGACAGTCAAAGACTGCACCTGGTAGGTCATACAGATCAGTGTCTGTGGGCACGGACACGGTACCTGTGCCTGGCAGGGGTGCTACGGACCGTATCCAGTACTAAGCCAGACTGGGTACTGTCATCAGAAGCGGGAGTGTGTTGACTGGACACAGGTCCCTGTTGGGACTGTCCCGAGCCACGTGCACGTGGTCTCCTGGGGTGTTCCGATGACAGCACAGACCCAGCATTGCTGGGGCTGCTGCTGGCACTATGGGGGCATGCGCGGGCCTGTTGTTGTCCGTGCCGACTGCCAGCTGCTGCTGTTGCTGGCATACGGCCACGTCGAGGCCGCAACCGCCCACCATTGCCCTGACTCATGGACATTTGGTTGTGGAACTGCTGTAATATGTCCCCACAACGTCTGTCTATTACATCAGTGAAATTACGGATAGCATCAGCGATGTCACGCATACTGTCAGTCATGGCTGTGCGACATGCTCTCAGCTCCCTCAGACCCTGTCTGGTGTACCTTTCCATACGCGACTGTGCCTGCATGACAGCCCGAAACATAGCTGAGGTTGACAGACCTCTTTGGGCACGTCTGCCAGAGGCAGTACGCCCATGGATGCTCCCACGAGAACCCATGGGCAACTGTCTGTGTGGTACCATCGCAGGACCCTGCCCATGGCTGCTGTGTGAGGAAGCATGTGCCACAGATACCACATTACCCTGGTCAATGCCCACTGTATCCTGTCCATCACCTAGGGACAATGGTGACAAAGGATGTACTGGTAGGATGACTGTGTGCAATAATGGGGTTGACAGCTGTGTACTGTCAATTGGCTGACCAATGGCGGACCCTGACACACCTTCTTGTACCATTACACAGATATCATCATTACCAGTACCTGTGGCACCAGATTCAGGTTCCCTGCTGCAGGACACCAGAGCAGCACCAGAACCTGTGGGAGGAAGACAGGAAACACAGTTTACAGTGTCCACACAATGTTATCAGTGATGCACTTATGCACACATGCACACATGCACACATGGACACATGCACACATGCACACATGGACACAGGCACACATGCACACATGGACACAGGCACACATGCAGACATGCACACATTGACACATGCACACAGGCACACATGCACACATGCACACACACACACAGGCACACATGCACACATGCAGACATGTACACGTGGACACATGCACACGTGGACACATGCACACATGCACACGTGTACACATGCACACATGGACACATGCACACATGCACACGTGGACACATGCACATGTGCACACATGCACACATGCCCATGTGGTCACGTGTACACATGCACACATGCACACATGCACACGTGGACACAGGCACACATGCACACATGCACACATGCACACATGCACACGTGGACACAGGCACACCTGCACACATGCACACATGCACACATGGGCACAGGCACACCTGCACACATGCACACATGCACACCCCGCAGTATACACACAGAGCACTACTGAGTTACACTAGTGTTACTAGCACTATTAGGACTATTATAGGTATTGTTAAACACACTCACCAGCATGGATGGCCTGCCTTGCTGTAACCCCGGAGGGACCTGCAGAAATGATGAGATTAATGTCAGTGGGCACAACTGTGCCATTGATACTGCATATGATACAGTGCAGTAGTACACCAGTTGCCTTTCACACGTCAACTGCTGATATTGCCAATATCACACATGCACAATTACATACTATGATGACAGCTACATACCACGGACACACCTTACACATGCATAAACTAACAGTGTATAGAACAGTCAAGTGTACATATGGCGTATTACCTGCACGCTCCATGTCATGCTGCTGTGTGCATCCAGCCTCCATCATGATGTAGGTGTATTGCTGTTGCTGTTCCGGGGCTGGAGCCACAACACTTAGGAGTAGCCCCTCCTGTCTGGTGAGGGGGGGGATGTGTGGCCACCCCACCTCCTGTGGCAACCTGTTGCCTGTGGATATCCGACGCACGCTGATGGACATTTCTGATTAAATCACTGCAGTGATGTCGTACCTGCTCATATGTCCTATTATGCATGCCAATGTCATTTACCCTACGGACAAGGTCTTGCCACAGTGCAGCCCTCTCCTGCTGATTCTGACTGGTGTGGGAAAACAGTATGTCATACTCCCGCACCAGGCTCTGGTGTATCTCCTCATCTTCCGCTGCAGAGTAGGCAGGATTACGCTGACACGCCATCTCCCTGGAAGAGAACACAAACAGGATATCACCAGACTATCTCAGCAATATATGGCACACATACTATACATGATACTCATGTGTAGTGATATACTACTACTCCCATATGTTGCATGTGTGTGTCTCGTGGTGGATACACAAGTACATGGCCAGATATCAGTGCTCAGCCAACACCTGTGCAACAATACCTGCCACATTCCACACAACATAGTAGCATGCCCCATCGGTCAGCACACACTGACAGGTCCAATGCACAACCTCACTCTGGGGGTTCATCCCAAGGTACTGTATGTGGGACGCCATCCACTAGTGTGATGTGGACACAAGTTACTCGGCCTGGATATACATATCTCACCACCACCACCAGCACAGTAGACTACTTTGATATGTATGTGATTAGACAGTTATTCACTTGTTAGGACTGAGATGGTATCCATGCAGCACACTGGGCCAGTGGAAGCCACAACCCACACTGCTGACCCCTTTGCAAATGCTTACCACGGACATCCCACAGATTGCATGGAACTTGCACACACATTTCTAACCCAGACCCTATGCACAAAGGTTAGGCATCCTGTCCGGCGGACCCCAGCCAGAGGCAGATTGTATAACAATAGCAGGAGGCTACTGCAGGACAGAGCAGATTCACATTAAGGGAAGGCATCTGTGGTCAGCACTGGTACTACGCTACGGTCTCTCATAACAACGGCCACGGCCTACTCTGGGAGGGAAATGGCCACAAACACTATGGATAACCACAAGGCCTTCTTCAGTTATGTTACACATATGGACCAAATGCCTCAGATATGCTCTGCATTAATACACACCTACTTAACATTCACCAAACACACAGATATTGGCAACATTCTTGCAGACAGGTTCGGTGCACGTATTCCCCCCTCCTTCTCCCCCACCAGTTGAAATACTTATCACAGCTGTATGTAACCTCCCTATCATCTCACATGTCCAGGTGTGGGCCGCCCTCAGCAAAGCAGAACACACAGCATCACTGTGACCTGATGGTATCCCTGGATGTGTGCTACATGCACTCCAAGAGGACATACAACCGCATATAAGACTGATAATTAATCTTGGCCGTACTACAGGATATGTACCTGGACACTGGCATACAGCAACAGTGGTCCCACACCACTAAGGAGGCACCTCTACTGACCATGGGAACTACCACATCATATGCATAACCAGCCTGGTCTGCTAAGCTATGGAATTATTCAGTATGGGATGCATATGCAGTGATATTGGGTACCTGCAGACACTTGTTCCCAGCCAGTTTGCCTTTGTGATAGGCTGATCCTGCCTTTTGAACCTGGCTGACCTTTCAAAACAGTCACTACAGCCATTGCTGAGGGCAACACACAGACACCTGCTGCCAGGATCATGGCCTAACACTGATTGACATGTAATGTATAGTCATCCCCTTTTGGTGGAACTACGTACACACAACATATCACTTGGACATACCTATAGATACAGACCTATGACACATTTGGAGAGTTCACAGTATGCAGACTATTAACCTGCTACTTTACATTACCTGTGTTTGTCACAGCTGGTTGCGTTACCACTGCTTCTGCTTCCTGCTGCTGCTGGCATGGCTTGCTACTGTCACTGATGACAGCTGAGACTCACAGTGTGTAGCGTGTGTTTTTTTTGTTTTTTTTTCTCTCTGTCTCTGTCTGTCTCTCTCCCTCTGTCTGCTTCCAGACAGTGCAATGAACGTATTACATGTGTGGAGTGTTAGTACAGGATGCTTTTGTAGGTATGTGCATAGGTCCATGTGATGGCCTCTGCACCAATTGTAAGCCAGCATTTGCTAATTGCATGCAGCCAGTTGTGTACTGATTGCAGTTCTCACTGTGATTTCAGGACAGTGCTATAAAAGGGTATGTGAGATAGCCATTGCCCTTTCAGATTGTAAGGGCGGGGACCATGCTGGTATGCTGTGGACACTGTTCTGTGAGTGTAAAGGTTAGTATCTCTCTCATGATTCAGGCTGTGTTGTAGATTCACATTTCTTCATTCCTCTCTCCTGTTCCCTGTAGTAAGTGTGTATGCACAATGACACCTACAACTATATATATATATATATATATATATATATATATATATATATATATATATATGTAAATATACATACATTTATATATGTACATTAACTGACATTATTACCTACAAGCTACCAACTAGCATGGCTGTTTCTGTTCACACACTACTATTATGGGAATCCACTAGTTTTGACAGTAATTCTAAATGACATGCTTTGTGTACTACACATCCTATATTCCCTTTACATTCATCCCTACTATTACATGTTATATTAATTTTAGCACAATGTTCTTGTGTACGAGTCATGGCTTAGTGGTAGGTCATAGAGACTACTGTTTCCAAGGTCCTGGGTTTGGAACTAACAGTGGGATTTTATTTTGCTTTTGAACTGACTACAGGACCTGTCAATCAGAGTGACTAAGGCACTTTTAAGCAGTTGTAACCGGGTTAGCGCTGGTTTGCGCGGAGCACACACATGCGCACTGGCATTTAGCTCCGCGCACACACGCGCACACCCGCTTACAACCGCTTAACAGTGCTTACTCTGGCGCACACCCGCACTATTTTCTTTGAAAGAAATGAAAATGGGGAGACAGGAAAGTGGTGAAAAAGGGGTCACAAAGAGGGTAAGACAGTAGGGAAACAAGCTTGGGATTTGCAGGAGGGATGTAGGTAAGGCCCATAGCTGCCCATTTCTTCATCAGCAACAGCTGTGCATATGTATGTAATTTGGTGTGACATTTGAAACCTTCCACCCCTGAGAGAGGTGTGAGGACAACAATAATACTTGTTGTACAGCCAATTGTAATTGATAGTTTCCATGTCCAGCAGACATGTGTGCGGAATGGGCAGCTATGTATGGGGAGTAATTTTTTTGTGGGTACAGAGTGCCCTTTTTTTTTTTTTTTTTTCAGGTGAGAGTGGTATGTCAGGTGAAGGAAGTCGGTATAGCTGGGGAGGTAGGTTGGGTAGGTCAACAGACAAGACAAACAAGATGCATACAGGGGCGGTGTATGACACGTGTGGGGGTTTACACAATTGACGGGACGGAGGTTTGGATATCCAGAGCCCATGAGCCCACAGATGGCAACAGTGGAACTGATATCCCCACCCATAGGCAGTTGCCACTGTTCCTTCACTGCCCAGGACGGGGCTGTGCTGGGGGCTGTGTAGGCTGGGCAACAGGCATGCACGTAAGTTGTGCCACCTGTGCCTCAAGCTGGCGTAGGGGCTCGAGAACAGAGTCCCGGATCTCCCTACGCACCACAGTCCAGACGCTACGGAGGGTGAGTGGTGGTTCTCCTCCGGCCATGCTTGCAGAGAGGGGACGAGCCCCATCCCCTGCAGCGCTTCCACCCGCAGGTGGCACAGGGCCACCGGAGGAGGGTCCAGACTGGGCACTAGTGCCAGGTGCACTCGCCAGCTGAGGTGGGAGAGGTAGGTCCGCTGGAACCCGCCTTCCCTGTCGTCCTATGTTTTGCATTATGTCATGACAGTTTGGGTTAGTGACATATAATACCATTCACAATTAGTTGTAACAGCATGCATTAGTATTCCCATTAACCAAACACCCAGATATTCACACCATTGAACAGCGAGCATAACACATGCATAATTTGAACAGCAATACACAGTCCAACAACATGCAGGGTTGATTGATGGCAACAGGCCATCAGGTTTGGATGTATGAACAGGGCAGATGCATCAACGGACATGCAAATATATATGACCCAGCAGGACAAATGTCCAGCGGTGTTAATTGTGATTGCACATACCATTTTCACGTGGAATGGGTTATATGTGGTTATAGGGTGGGGTGAAGAAAATAATATTAACACCTTTGAATACCAATACATATGCTGTACATTTCTAATAGCTGCACATATATACACACTACTGTTCTAACTACAGTTTCCTATATGATAACTACTTCAACTTGGTGATAGGACTGTTACTGCAACATCAATATACATTTTATTGTTCTTCATACACATTTATATCTAGCTTTGTTCAGCTACATCATCCTGCTACATTTGCTTTATATAGCTATAGACAAGTGTGGATGTTTGGTATATCAGACAATCATACTATCTGCATATTGCAGACCGAGAGCAACATATCCAGATTTTGGGATACACATTCCAGATGCAGCAACACTTTGAATAGATTTCGCTGTTTGGTTTTGATTCTCACATGCATTTCATTCTGTACTGACTGCAGTATACTTTATTCAGGGGTTATTACTACTGTATTGCTGGATTCATGACACTTTCTCACACTCTCTCACTTGTTTTCATTTTACTATTCAGGATGGTACTTACTTCTAGGCTTTATTGACATGTTTTACCTGTAGTTATTACAATCCTTTCCAGCAGTCTCACTTCTGTCATGTTTCAGTATTTCAACAGGGATATATTTCACACATGTGATTTCATCATCTTCTGCAGCTGTACTTTTCAGCCTGCTGCAGGTTGTGTACTATTTTCTTACAGGTGGGGCATCTTTATTTCAGAATTTATGTCAGACATTTTCATTTTTCTGTTTGGATTACAGACTGCAACACACTTTTGTAATCAAGCAATACTTGCAAACACTTTTACACTGTTACTTGCACATTTTATTACTTAGTGACTACACTGCACTCTTTTGCTAACTGTCATACTTTTATATTTCTTTACAGTTACTGGGAGTGGATTACTGACCTGCCTGGTGGCGCAACCGCACCAGCCTATCGCCATAGGCTCTGCAGTTCGCAGAAAGGACACCTGCAGCTGTAATATAAATGAAGTAATATTGGAATACACATCTCCATAATATCAGCTAGTTTAATTTCTTACATACATAATTAAATGTAACTTACTCAGTAGTGGGGCGTTGGGCATTTGCCGGGCCTCCTGGATCCAAAGGTTCAATTGGTCCTGCTTGTGTCTCTTCAGATCCGCATGGTGGTGACGGACCTGCTCACCAGTCCTTGGAATCCCTGTGGCACTGGTGAGATCATGAGTCAACCTGTCCCACGCCTCAGCCCTATATGCTCCCCACAGGACCTGGCCCTGCATGAGTTGGGCCTCATGATTGTGGACTATGAGCCAGACCATGTACCTGGACTCTTCAACGCCCCACCTCTGTGCTCGAAAGCAACTACCCTCACCTACTACTGTCATTCTGGCTGCAAGTCAGTTCTACAATCATTTATGCTGTGTATTCCCGCCTATGGGGCTTATATAGTCCGTTTTTCCCGCACATATCTGTGATTGGCCATTTTGGAATTGTATCAACTTCACTAAACCTGCATTGTCATGCTCCAGTTTGTATTCATTCCTATATATTTGCTATTATTGCATTTATAGGTACTCCTGTCATGGCTTAGTGGTTCAGTACCTTGACTATGGTGTATAGTATCCTGGGTTCGAACCTGGCCACTATTTTTTATTTTTTATGACTGTCTAGACAAGGTGAGGGGTGTGTCTGTGTAAAGACAGTTTTGATACGGCTTGCTCAACGTTGCCCTTCGGTTAGCTTGTTTGCGTGGTGCGCAGCTCCGCGCAAATGGGGTACTCTGCTTTAAGCCTCATTTGGCTATCAGCACGCATATTACGCTCAGCTCAGCTAGGGGCACATAGTTTCAGCGTGTTAAACCACTGCTCACCTACTGGCACTCATTTTGCGCCTGTTAAACCACTGCTCACCTACGGGCAGATGCACTCACCCTGTTAAACTGTAGCTCAGCTATGGGCACATCTGGCATTTTTTATTGTTTTGTTACCTCACATTTCTTCAATATAAATGGGCTATTTCATTACATTTTACATAAAATGTGATTTTATGTGTACATGTTTGTCAGGGACTTGTTTCGTGCTTATTTTGCTAAAAATAAAAATTGGTGTTGTGGGGGCTCGAACCATGAATGCCTGCTCTTCAGCCAACATCTCTACCGCTACGCTATTGCTTTTTGGCTTATTTTGCATATTTAGTTCTTATATGCTTTCCCACTGACTGCTAACTGTGGCTGCGCTACGGGCACGCCCGCGCAACGAGCGCACTCACGGGCAAACATCTTTACAATTTAAAAAAAAATTATGAGATGTTCATTTGTACATTTTATGTTCGTAGTCTGTGGGGGCATGTGTTGTGTTGTGTTTATTCACATTTCCATGGACTCTGTCGTGGGTGTTTACTTTGGGCACTTTTACTCTTCTGGGGGCGTGTCCACTTACAGGGCTCGGCCTACGGACACACCCCCTACTGTCTTACACAGACCGTGTTAGCCTTAGGTGTGATTCAGCATGCTCTCATGAATATGCAGAGCATGCTGACATCACTCCGTTTAACTGCAGCCTCCGTGTAAGAGTTATAACTCTTACACGGAGGCTTCGTGAATCCTGCCCTATATCTATTATGACTGCCTAGAATGTCATGATTATTTTTCTATAATATTAATGTAACTAATGACTCAGGAGAAATAGGCTAGTTAAGGCATTAAAATCCATAGATAGATAGATAGATAGATAGATAGATAGATAGATAGATGGATAGACAGAGGCCTTTCCATGAAACCTCATTTTAAAGCTAGGTAAACAGAGATGACAGATAACCACTAATTCTTCTCTACCAGCTGGGCAAAGGGAGAAGTGCCTGCTCTGTGGAAACAAAGGAAACAAACTAACCCTACTTCATGGGTACATGTTCAATGCTCAGTAAACAGTAATTATTCATTCATTTATTCATTCACTCATTCTCTGATTACCTGCTTAGTGCAATTTTGACTCACAGGGATAGGGAGAGACAGATCTTATCCTTGAATATAATTAGCACAAGGTAAAGGAGCTACACTGAATGGGGCACCTGCCCATCACAGGATACACACACATGCAGGCTGTTTTGAAGGATTGTTTATTCACCTATGGTGTGTCTTGCAGAGGTGCAAAGGAACCAGGTCACCTGGTAAAATTACACATAGAGACATGAATGACAGGAAGACCCTGGATTTCAGGTACCCCACCTGAGAACAACTCTGGAGAACAAAGCATATGAGGAAACCATGCTAATCTGTGCATCACACTATTAATAAACAATTATTACACCAATAGTCTGATAAAGCCATGTCAAGCATATACTGTTTCCCTGGAATGGGGACAAAGCAGTTTCAATTTGGTTGAATAATCTGTAGGAGATGAAATAAGGACAATTTGCAGTAACAACTAATATTGTTATTATTATTTTATTATTTAGTGAGTCTTCTGTTTAAATTGCTTATGGCTTGTGACCTAAGCAAAATCTTTTAAGAAGACCAGCCTGCCGGCTGAACTTAAGCAAAATTGGTAGCTAATTAATAGGTAACTGACACATTTTGCACGTCATTCACTGATACAAAGACATCAAAGCTGCACAGACATACTATAGGTTGTAAAGAGCTTAAAATTGTCTGTCCTGTAATCCTCTACAAACTGTCTTATTGGACCACCATGCTTCATCAGAAAGGCAAAAATTCTCATATGTCTGTAGGATTCTTTCCTTGTTAGCACGTGAAGAGTTTAATTATTGGCTAAAATTTCAGATATTTTGTATAAAAACCCTTGTTAATGTACACACTTTCATTCACTGGCATGATCCATCATTGAGTTGATTTTTTTTCTAACTCTGTCTGGTAGCATTAGAGTTTTGGATGTAACAGTTGACAGATCTGCACACTGTTTTTGAAATGATATTGAGATGGCTATTCTTATTAACAATGAGCTGTGGGTGTTAAGACTGCTTGATTATAAGTAAAGTATTTTCTTTTAACACATTCATATGACTTGGTTAGGATAATACACTACATGTGCTGACAAGCAGCTTTGCTTATTCTCTTGTATTCTCATTTGCATAATGAGAGTTCAATGAATCTGGTTTAGGAGTCATGCCTATTTACTTGGAATTTTGGAATATGTTTGATAACTCATTGCAAAAAATTGTGAGAACAGAAAGCAGTAGGCCTCAAATGCAGTAGCTAAAAAATATATGTGTTTCAGTGTGTCCAATTCAGGCCAGAGAGCACAAGCATTTGAGCGATTATTTTCCCAAGATCAGGTTATCATCTACACTTTCATTTTGAAGAATATAACTTTTCACAGTGAACATAAGCATATCTATTTCAGTTGGTATTAAAAGAAAAAAAGATTGCTGGATAGCTCAGTATGTTTCCTGTGAAGAAAACAATTGAATGTTGGTCAGGAGTGAATACAAAGCCATAGCAGGAAGATGAAAATGGTTGGTTGATTCATACAGAGATTTTAAGATTATTTGCAATGGTGTTTTATGGATGCGTGCTTCAAACAACAAAACAGTTTTGGTTAGAATTGTATATCTTCTGACATTATATGTGACACTGTGAATGAAGGGTCTGATACAGTCCTAGTAAAGCAACTTCTAAAGGTTATGTTTTAAAAAGGGAAAATGCTGGGTTGAACTGGAGTAGAATGTGAATTTCTATCAAGAAAAGGAAAGTGAATTTGTAGCTTAAGGGTTATTGGATGCAGGTTTAGGCAGCTGAAGTAAAACTAATAGTGATATCAGATATTGTACTAAAAAGCTACCATTGAGCAGACATACTTTGTTAGATATGCAGTACCAGTGATCTTGCTATTTAGTATGTGACATTCCTTTCTGTGTAATAGGAATAGGTCCCAATTAGTAGCTTTTCAGTTTATGACAGAAATAAATAAATAAATTGCTTAGTCTGGTGGGGTTTCTTAAAGTGGAAAGTATGCCACATTCCTTTTATAGAGGGGTTTCTTTCCAAGCTTCTGCAAACATGTAAATAGAAAAAATATTAAATGATTAGGTAAGTGAAATATGAAGACTTCAGAAACCTATTTAAGATCACAGTCACATCAAAAGAAAAGGTTTTCCAATCCACTTCATAGCTGTTCTGACTTCTGAGTGGAGTCTGCATGCCATCTTTATGTCCATTTGGGTTTTATCTGGGTGCTCACATTTTTTAGTATCTCTCAAATATAAGCAGTAAGCTCACTTCTAAATTACCTGTAGATAAGTTTGTAGTGCTTGTTTACACGTGTGTGTGTGTGTGTGTGTGTGTGTGTGTGTGTGTGTGTGTGTGTGTGTGTGTGTGTGTGTGTGTGTGCGTGTGTGTGTGTGTTTATACATGTGCATTCTGCAGTACTGATTGACAGGATAAGCTACAGTGGTCCAGTGTCCTCAAAACCCTATAAAGGATTAAACAGCTTAAAGCAGAATGGATGGATGGATAGATAGATGGATGGATGGATGGATGGATGGATGGATGGATGGATGGATGGATGGATGGAAAGCTTTATAAATGCATTTTCACTCTAAAAAGCATTCAACAAAATGACACTTGAGAGAATATGGGAAAAATTGCAGATTTTGCAGGAAATATATTTTAATACATAACTTGGAATAAAAAACAGGAAGAAAACTCATTAAAGACTTTCTTTTCTCAAAAAAATCTGGCATTGAAGTCTGCTAGTAATGAATGCAAGCCAGATCTAGAAAATAAAGTGCCTTGACTTGTAGAATTCTGTGTAGCTGTGTTTAAAAGAACTGCCTACACTTCTTCTTCTTCTTTTTTCGGCTTTTCCTGGTTAGGGGTCACCACAGTGGATCACCTGTCCACTCATGATTGGCATTTGAGTTTTACGGTGTCGAGTTGCCAGCCCAACGCTGGCACCCAACCTTCCACAGCAGGCACATGCATGCACGCACTCACACCTAGGGCCAATTTAGAGTGTCCAATCCCCCTACAGCATGTCTTTGTGATGTGGGAGGAAACAGGAGTACTCAGAGGAAACCCACGCAACCATAGGGAGGACATGCAGACTCTGCACAGAAGGCACACCAGCCGAGGATCAAACTGGAGAACCTGTTGCTGTGAGGGGGCAACGCTATCCGCTGCACCACCGTGGCCACCCCAAAAGAACTGCCTACACTATCAGTAGTATTTATTTTAAAAGCTGACAGAGTACAATATAACTAATGTAAATAACATAATACTCAACACATAAACAGCACAACTATGTTAATACCTTATTGGTAATGCAAAGTGAATTATTAAGTCGTAAAAAGGATAAGCACTTTCTAACAAGAAGACTTGAGATAACAGAAAGGAAAGAGGACTGTTAAATGAGAAGTTGCATTAAGTATGGATAAACCCTGAACCTAAGAAACTACTTAGAAAGAAAATGAAAACAATTATTAGCTTAGTAACTGTGGCACATGCAAATGCTACTCTACAAGTGGTAGCCACATGCATGTGCAAGCCTTGTCAGCCAGGGCATTCTGTAAATTCAAGCCTCAAGTAAAGTTACATGAAAAGTCTCTACATTCAGATGTTTCTATTTATTCTGTGTTGTGTAATCTACAGTATTAGTTCAGGACCATTGCTAGGTCATCTGGTGCTCTGTGCACTGACCCAAACCCACCCCCTCTTAGCTCAAAGCTGAGGTGCAAAAAAAAAAAAAAGCCAATCTGTAGAAAGTAACAAGCAGCACATGTCAGTATCCTTATGGCTTCATAAAGCAAATACCAGCATTGCACTCCACACTATCAGCACCTTCAGATTGCAGTACCTAGCTACTGCATGTGACCAAGAAAGCTACTCCCTTTGCTGTACCCTAGTTGTCCTGGTCCCTGCCCCAGTAATCAGCGTCCATACCTCTACTCACTTACTTTACTTATGAAGCAGCGTCTCATCTCACTTCATACACCATTCATTGTAATGTTAATCAGGGCAGCGTACCTACTCACCTTGCCCAACAAGTAGGGTCAATACCTCTGCTCGCTTACTTTACTTATGAAGCAGCATCCCAACTCACTTCATACACCATCCATTGAATTACCTTCCACCAAATAAGCACCACCCTTACCTCAGCTTGCTTATCTATTCAGCAAGCTTCCTCCAACTACTTATTTCATTTCCTCATATCCATGAAATGAACATCCAGACATCAGAGGGGGAACAGTAGAGGGCAAGCCTATCCCTCTTCTCCGCCTACCCCCACTGAAAAATACCCTACTCCCCCCAATGAAAAGAGGGAGGGTGGGTAGCAAGTTCATGCCAAAATGTGATTGCTTAACCCAGCTACACTAGACTAAACCTCTGAAGCCCCTCCCCATCATTATCTCATTTCCTCCCAACCATCCCTGCCTCCACTTAACCCTTTCACCTCCCCAACCCACTTAACTCCTCCTAATATTAACCTACCCCCCCATGAAGATGTCCCAAGACAACTTAGTTTGTTGCCAAACTTTATTTATGGCTTTACCCTAGCTTTTACATGATTGAAAAACTTATAGAATAAAAACTTTCGAAGTAAGGTTTATCGATGATATAAATTATGTGATTGCAGAGACTGAGTCAGTAAATTCTTGAAGAAGGAGGAACATACTGATGGAATTTACTTTAGGATAATGTTGAATGGTTGTTTTATTTATTCTGAGAGTTCTTTACTTGCTTGCATTTAAAATGATTATTTTTTTAAACATTTTTATTTAATCAAATTTTAAATGATGACATAGGTACACATACATGAATAGAAAACAAATTATAGTAACATTTTCATTGTTATATTCATGCAGAATACATATGTTTTCTTTTTAACAATTATCATTCGCTCCAACAGGACATCAATTGATCAATTCCTGATTTCCGCTGAACACCACTCCCACTTCCAAACATTATTTTTCATGTATTGTTCCACAATTTCCATTTATTTCTATGAAATTTGCTCTTTCCTATTTTTAAAAATTGCATCTGTAGTTCTGTTACATCCTTTACAAAATTCGCTAGTTCAATTACAGTTGCTTTAGAACTGTATTTACATTTTCTAGTAATCGTTGACAACCAACAGCAATAAACTTCATAAGGCCTTACTATGTCAAGGCAATCAAGATCCTATGACAGAGGTCTGAAGATTCTAACAGATTAATTAAAAAAAAAAAAAAAAAAAAACTTGACACAAGAAGAGTGGAACGGAAGAATACCCTGGACTGTGTAGTGAATCTATGGCTTAATTACCATCACCATCACCAAAAAGATTATCATCATTATTACCATAATTTTTCTAATCAGCTGACACTATTCAGGGCTATAGTGGTATTGAGCTTAGCAGGGTAGGCTAGACATCATTATCCTCAGCAACAGCCTTGTGCTGATCCTTTGAAATCCTCAGGCTGTCACTACATACTTGAAAGATACAATTCCTCTAAAGTGTATTGGGATAATCTTGGAACATTCCTCCACCCCCAGTGGTTGAGAGCTTGCATGCCTTAGGTAAGGATGCCCAGTTGGCAAACTTCATAAGGTACTCATACCACCTCAACAGTCTTCTCTCAAAACTGAAGCTCAGTGGCTGTATTCTATGGTCTTCTGGATTGCCGAAATCCCCTGCTATCACAGAAATTTTGCTCAGCTAATCCGTGAAGACACATTTTTTTTCAATCACTTGTATATTTCCTCCCATCCTCTCCATTGCTTCCCAAATCTTATGACCTTATGTGGGAATTGAACCATAAACAGACAGAAAGCTGCATCCTATGATTTAGCTTTCATTTAATCACCTCACACAACAAAAATAATTAGTGTAGGACTACCGCTCCTGCATTGATATAACTGTCAGTCTCACAATCACTTTGCAGTCACTCATGAACAAGACCCCAAACTCCTTCAACTCAAGTAACTGGAGAATAAAATCTACCTTTTTCTTGTAGTGGTCCATGATTTCTGATTTATTAATATAGATTTTCATCCTAGCCACTTCAGACAAAGCAGTGAATCACTACACCACACACTGGACATCACAGTCACTTCAGACTAAGCAGTGAATCATTACAGCACACACTGGGCATTACAGTTACTTCAGACTAAACAGTGAATCATTACACCACACACCAGGCATCACAATCACTTCAGACTAAGCAGTGAATCACTACAGCATACACTGGACATCACACTTACTTCAAACTAAGCAGTGAATCATTACACCACACACCAGAAATCACAATCACTTCAGATTAAGCAGTGAATTCTTACACCACACACTGGACATTACAATCACTTCAGACTAAGCAGTGAATCATTACTGCACACACTGGACATCAGAGTCACTTCAGACTAAGCAGTGAATCATTACAGCACACACTGGGCATTACAGTTACTTCAGGCTAAGCAGTAAATCACTTCACCTCACAATGGACATCAGAGTAATTTCAGACTAAGCAGTGAATCACTACACCACACAGTCACTTCAGACTAAGCAGTGAATCACTACAGCCACACTGGGCTTTACAGTCACTTCAGACTAAGCAGTGAATCACTACACTGCTCACTGGGGATCACAGTCACTTGAGGTTAGAACAATATCATCTGCAAACAACAAAGCTTCAGGCCTTGAGTCCTAAAATTGGATAATCTCCTAACCTTATTTGACCCATGACATTCTGTTGAGGAAAATCACAATGTAGGAGCTATACAAGACACATCCTCTGACTTATAGGATATAATGTAACAACACGCACACCTTAGATATAGTGAATGAATATCAAGCAACAGTGAACATGGGATCCCATGTTGGTGTAACACTAAGGACAAGCTGTTCTAGGATGCACAGTCACTTGTCTTTTTCCATTTCCACAAAATACATGCATATAGTACTGGCAAAGTATATTGCCTCCCTCCAAAATTTCATCAAGGAAAAAAGTTAATATTTATCATCGACTGAGAAGTATACAGGACAGCACAAACTGTCTTGCATATTTTGCAAGACATCCCAATTCACAGAACCAACTTACTGTCCAGAGTCATTATTCTGTACATTAGGCAATAAGGTTTAGAGTACCATATACTAACATGGTCTTTTGTGGAAGGGGTCCATGTATGTGACCATCCAGGTATGTTGACCATTTAGAACACTTGTGTAATACAGGATTCATAGAGGCCTGAACGATGCAAGTGCTGGGCAAGTCAGGGTTCCAAAGGTATATGTTTGTGCATCATTCTTACAACACACATACAACTTTCAAAGGTGAGAACTTGTACAGAATGAAGTAGATATGCTTCATTCTATACAGATAAAGACAATACAGATGAGTTGTTCTGTTTTAGAATATAGTATATGTGTATGTATGTGCGTATGTATATGCATTACTGTACATATGTCTGAGTGATTGTGAGAACACTCTGACATTGCTTGACTGAGTCCATGAGTGTCTGTGCATCAATGGCAAATGTGAGTGTCAGTATGATAGCATGCATGTGTGTGTGTTCCTGGTCTGGGGGACGGTGCCTATATTTCATCCTATTTGAATCTATGCAACAATATAGTGCAGTTGGTAGGTTCTCCACTGTATAATTCTTCCAAAAACATAGTGGAGTGATTCATAATCATGCAAATTTTAGAGTAGTGAAATGTTGGTAGTTTGGGAATGTGAACTGGATCTGTATTTGTCCTTTTGAAATAGAACCTTGATTACTGGGTAGAAGTTCCTTTACAGCACCTTGTCATATGCTTTCCCTGTGAGGCTAATAAGAGTGAGCCTTCTGGTACTGGAGCACACCCTTCTGTCCGCTTTTGAAACTAGGAACTATTAACTAGGTTTGCCAGTCCAGATGCATTGTCACAGTCTTCCCCATAACAATGGAATGAGATGCTAATCATGACTCTCCATCAATGTCTAGACCCAGTAGCCCATCAGCATTTCTAGATAGATTATATCTACTCCTGAATCCTTTCCATAGTAGAATTATTTATCTACCTCCACTGATCTCACCTAATGAAATAGATCCAATTTCTCCATTTGCTTTGGGTAATGGTTTCTCACACAGAACTTTATAACAGTATCTGGCAAGTGTATCAGTCCATCTTTTGCAATGCCATCTCCTTTTTTTGTTACTATCCCTACCGTATACATTATTTTAAGTTACAGTTAAGTGTTAGGTTAGATGAGGTAGATTATGTGTTCATTTTTTCTCATTTTGTGCCGATTGTCTGTCAATCATCAACCCCTTCCCAGTCAATCGTCTCATTCATTCCCAATTACTGGATTAAGTATCAGCTGGAAGGGGCCATCATTCAGACAGGCATAAGGAGTTGTTTGGTAATGTTTTTCATTTTTGCAGCTGCGTGTTCTACACACACTCAGCAAAACATTGTGGAGGGTGCTGCAATTGGCTGACTGCTGCTGATGTCCTGTCACTTTTGTTAAGGGTCATTCCTTGCAAGCACAAATTATCCTCCCTTAAAGCATGATCAGCAATTTCAGCAGTGTCCACCACAGAAATTTCACCACCTCATTGCACACATGACTGCCTGCCACCCTCCCCACCCCATGGCAGAGGCAAGTAGACAATTCCCTTTCTCTTCCCTGCCTTGCCTTTCCAGTGGCAGGACCACTAATTGTACCCATTTGCCTGGGGAGCAGACAGGGTTCCACCCCTCTTAACCATAGTGCTACAACTGGAGTAGATTATTTGGAATGTTTCAGAGACAGAAATGCAGTGCAATCCACATTTTATCCTGCTATGTGAAGTTTACATTACCTTTACTTGATAGTAGATGCAAGCAGTAAGTTACATGGTTTGTATTTAAGTGAATTGAAAATTTACCTCTCGTTTATTAGTTCATTACTTTTACTCATTCTGCAGCCTTCCCATGACCTCTTGAATGCTATCTGTGGATTCTCTCAACAAAACTTATCCCAGTAGTCCATTTCAAGAGGCTACAATCCACCCTTTGAAGAAGGACTTTCTGGGCTCCAAGGATTAATTATGACCTGTAATCTATTGTCTGTTCCTCCCCCTTCCTTCTCTGCCTTTCCAGTTTGGGATGGCACCTTAATGTGTCCTTGGCATGATCTTGTGTACTAAAATCATGCCTTCCATCCATTCTTATCTCATGAGAAAACAGCTTTAAGTAATCTAATTTATAGACTTATCTCCCCCCAACATTTGAATCACTCTTGTTGTTTTCATTTAAAGTCTCACTATTAGCATGGCGTCCCTTTCCATGCATGGCTTTCAGATCTGGTATATGGTAGTCGAGTTGTTATATGGCGAAGGGCCTTTTAGAGTAAAAGCAACGCATCTTTGCTTCTGAAGTGTATTGCTTTGAAGATTTAGCCTTTTTTTTTTTTTTTTGTTCTTGCTGCTGCTCTTCTACTCTACTTCTGGTGATCTGCTCTAGATGTGCTCAACAAGCTTAGATCCTACTTTTCACCAACAGTTCCAATTCCCACCACCAGATGGCATTTTACTGCAGGAATGCTGTATCCCAACTGCAGTACTTTGCTTTTATTTGCTCTGAACTGCAACTGTTGACTTTATGTCTACTTGTTCAGCCTTTCCAAATCCATCCACAGATTGCTACCATCATCAACAGCTGCAGCGATGTCTGTATCATCAGAACAGTAAATAATCTGGTCCTGTATTCCCTCAGATATGTCTGAGGCAGACAAACTGAGGAGTACTGGATCTTTGAATGGCATTTGTTGTAACCCCTAGATACTTTCTTAAGGGTCTATATCAGAACATTGAAGTTTTAAAACTTCGAATGTTCTAATATCGACCTGTTTTAATCAAACGCTAAAAATAGCAAAGGTGCAGAACACCGAATTCTTTCCTAGGGAAAGAATTTGGTTGGCCGGTTCATAGGTTCATATGTTCATAGGTTCATACTAGGCTATCTGCCCTAGGGCATTTATAAGCCTAGCCAGAATGTGTTTGGCTTTCGCCACCCATTTTAAATTAATTTTGCTATGCCCTTTTTCGAGGTTAGTATACTGTGCCTCTGTCTAACAGTGACACAGAAGTGATACCGGGTTAAACCTACAATCTCCCATCCACTCATCAAGATTCCTCTTGAAGAGAGTCAATGAGGGACTCTGCCTAACCTGGACTGGGATTTTATTCCAGAGTGAAGGGAGCCTCTGGGTTATGAATCTGTCCCTCCAGCATGTCCTATTTATTTCAGTGCTGAGGTTCAAGTCTCTCGAGCGCGTAGCTCGATGGGATTTGGATTTTCTGAGGTGCAGCATGTCCATTAATTCCGGGTTGGACATGGCTTTATACATCAGGCACAGATCGCCCCTGAACAGGCGGTATGCCACTGAGTAGAGCTGGAGTTTCTTTAACCGGGCAGCATATGGCATCTGTTTGAGCCCTTTGATCCTCTTGGTGAGGTACTTTTGGGGTCTTTCCAGTTGCTGCAGGTATCTGGTAAGGTACATCCCAAAATGGGCATTATACTCAATTATGGGCCTGATGAGGGATGAGTAAAGAGGCACGATGACCTCCCCTGATCTAGATGTGAATCCCTTCATGATTAGGTGGGCTATATAAAATGTTTTTCTAACCACTTTGGCCACGTGGTTGTCAAATGAGAGACTGCTATCAACTTGGATCCCCAGGTCCCTAATTACTTCTTCTGTACTTAATGGATTACCACCTATGTGGTAATTTGTGGGCACTTTGGTTTTGCCAAAGGGGATGACTAAACACTTTTTGGCGTTTAGCTTGAGGCCATGGCTGTGGCACCAGTTGTCTGTTTCTATGAGGCCCTTTTGGAGGATGCTTGTGTCGGCTGGAGAGTCGATTATGGCGCCCAGTTTGCAGTCATCTGCGAACTTGGTCAGCCACAGTCCTTCCATGTTGGCCTGTACCTCCGAGAAATATATACCGAACAAGAGAGGTCCCAGGACTGAGCCTTGTGGGACGCCACTTGTAACTGGTTTGGAGTCGGACATGGCTCCAGCAATTCTAACCATGTGGGTTCTGTCCTTATGCCAGTTTGCAACCCATCTAGTGACATAGGGGGTTATATTTAAGCTGGTGAGCTTATCTATAATGCCCGAGTGGGGTATTGTATCGAAGGCTTTTGCGAGGTCCAGGTAGGCTGTGTGGACCACCTTCCCCTCATCAATGGCCTTGGTGACTGTTTCAAAGAAATCGACCAGGTTTAAGAGGCAGGATCTGCCCTTAACAAAGCCGAACTGGGTAGGATCCAGTGTCTGTAGGTCCCCAATATCTTTATTTATGAGGTCCATGATGATCCTTTCCATAGCTTTGCAGACCAAGCTAGTCAGGCTTATGGGGTGATAGTTTCCAGGATCCATTGAGGCACCACCTTTGTGGAGAGGGACCACTGTTTCTGTACGCCACTCTTTGGGTACATATCCTGTAGTAAGGCTGAGATTGAACAGTAGTTTTATGTTTGGGTTTAGCTCTTCTTGGAGTTCATGTAGGACACAGCCCGGGACACCGTCTGGTCCCATTGATGCTGTGTTTTTTGCTTTGGAGAGGGCGGCTCTTACCTGAGCATCTGAGATGTCATGGGGGCAGCACTCTGCTGGAATAGATATTTGCCCTTTTGGTGGGGAGTTTGCACTGAACCTGTCAGCTAGAATGTTGGCAATGTCTGTGGGTTCGGTGTATTTTTTGTCATTTTGGACTAATTCTGAGCATATCTGGGAATTCCCACCCAGGTTCCTAACATAACTAAAGAAAGCCTTGTGATTATCCTTAGTGTCCTGTGCAATTTTTCTCTCGAAGCTGGCCTTAGATGATTTTATGAGTGCCCGTAGTTTTTTGCTAATACTGATCAGAGATGCCTTCCCTTTTTTGGGATTTTGCTCTATCATGTAGTAGCTTCCTCCTTCTATTGCATAGTTTGTTTATGGCTGGGGTCCAGCAGACAGGACATCTGCCTTTGGAGCATTGGGTCTTGGTTTTATTTGGGATTGCATGATCCATGCATTCCTGAAGATGTTCATAGAATGCATTTATAAAGGATTCTGTGGTCTGGGCCGTATTTTCCACAGGCCCGGAGGCTTTGAAGGATTCCACCTCGGTTTTGAGGAGTGTGAAATTTGCTTTAGAGAAGTTTTTCACTGTGGTTTTCTGGGCAGGAGGTGGGGTCGGGATGTGAATATCCAGTGAGATTAGTTTATGGTCTGATCTTACCAGTGAGGGATACACTTCTGGTCTGGAATATTGAGTCCCCATGTTGGTGATGATCAGGTCCAGTATGTTTTCCCCTCTTGTGAGAGTGGTAACAAGTTGTTCCATAGCATTTGAGTTTATAAATTCTAGGAACCTTTGGGCTAAGGTGTTGGAGCTAGAGTAATGCTCCCAGTCTATGTTTGGGTAGTTGAAGGCGCCCAATATAATGGTGTTTGGAGAGACCTTCATATTTTCCAGTGTTCTCAGGAAGGCCGAGTGGGGTTCCTGGGTTTGGGAGGGTGGTCTGTAGCAGGCTGTAAACTGGAAGGCAGTTTTACCCACTGTTAGTTGCACATGGATAGTCTCTGATGCTTCGTGCTGTGCCACCAACCTGGAGGTGTGGGTATCTTTGACGAATATTGATACTCCCCCTCCTTTTGTGGTTCGGTCCAAGTTTTGGGGCGAAAAGCATGGTATGAGGTATAACCTGGTAGTGCTGGGGTGCTCTTGGGAGCCTTGAACCAGGTTTCTGTTACTGCACAGATATCGATGTTCTCCATGCTAAGGAGAGTTTCGAGTGCGTGCATCTTGAGGTTTAGACTTCTGGCATTGAGTAGCATTACTCTTAGTTTCTTATCCCTTGTGATACCTATGGAGGTGGGTTTGTCTTTTGAGCCTTGCCTAAAAAAGGCACTATGGGGGTAGCAAGAGCCTTTGCCAATATCCGAAAGCCCAGGGGTGACAGGTGCAAGCCGTCCCTAGCGAAGCATTGTGGCTTGTTGAGCATGTCATCCCAGGCTGACAGGCATTGGATCCCCTTTGAATGACACCAATACTTAAGCCAGTTGTTGAAATTGATCATCTTGTCTTCATATTGTGGCATCATTCTTGGTGAGGGTAAGATGCTACTTAAGGTCATGGTCATACCGGCCTGGGCCACATGCTCAGAGAGCTCCTCTATGTCTCTTTTTATGTAGTCCAGGGAGGTACGTCTCAGGTCATTCACACCAGCATGGACAATGACTGAGTCATATTTGTACTTGCCTTGGAGTGACCTGAGTGCTTGTGTTATGTGGCGGATCCTAGCGCCTGACAGGCAGCTCACCGTGACCTTCTCCTTGTTCAGCCTGGTGAGCGGGACGTCAGTGTGCCTGACGATAGAGTCACCTATTACAAGTGTATCAGGTGTGTTCTTTAGCCTTAAGGGCTGTGACTGTTCGGCACACTGGCTTTGTGAGCTATGTGTTGCACGTGTTTTGTTTTGGGGTAGCGGTTGCTTGGGTGTCTGCTTTGGAGGTCTCTGCTGCTTAGGCAGATTTTTATTTAGAGCCTCCGAGTATGTTTTTGTGTGTTTATGTGTTTAGTTTGCTGTTGTGGTAGGTCTATGTGAGACTGGAATTGTAGTGAGTGTGGTTTCCTTCTCCTCCTGTCTGGTTACGCCAGTACTGAGCTGAGAGAGCTTAGCCTCCAGTTTAGCTATATGGATGCATCTCTCACATGTGTTGGAATTTGTTGGGAGGAGGAGAGGGTTGTCTGTGTACATGAGGCAGTGGTGGAGATTTACGGGTCGGGTTCATGTAAGTGTGCAATTGCGTGGTTGTTAGAATTAGGGCGCGGGTTAGGTGAGTTAGGGTTAGGGCGTGGGTTATGTGAGTGTGCGATAGTGACAGACCTTAAGGTTAGGGTTTGGTTAAGGTAAGTGGATAGATAGTAGTGTATGTATAGTTTAGTGTAGGGTTAGTTGTAGGATTATAAGTGTATGTGTATGTATTGATGTTTTTTAGGTGTGCTTGTGTTGTGTGTATGTGTTTCGGAATAGCAAATTTTTTTCCCAAGGAAATAATTCGCTGTTCTGAATGTTCGATATTATGTGGTTTAGATATTTTAGGTTCAATGAAATAGCGTTCGCTATTTTCATCTTTTGATAATGTGATATAAACGCTTTCTTAATCCCTGTCATCATCCTTATACCACGACCTTCACTAACCTATAACTCAGCTATGCAGCAATCCATTTCCTTAACCTTAGTCTCACGTAGTCTATGTCTGTTGGTAATCTCTTGACAGTATGCCCATAACTCAGTAGTAAAACTGAATCAGGTTTGACTGACAACTCATTCTGGCTATGAAACCATGTAGTGCTGTCCTAGAGTCTGCTGTCTGCTGCTAAAAATGCTACCCGTCTCCCATACCTGTATACTTCCATGACATTTCATGCCACTGAGGTTGCGCTAAAAAGCCTGCAGTTCCCTAGATTTTTCCTTCTCCTACCTGTATAAAAGGCATCACACTACCTATCTTCCATTCATCATAGACTTCTAGTCTAGCCAGTGAACTGTTAACAGTCTCAATTACTTGGTGTCTACCAGCACCTTGGTCAGATATCAAAAGTTTGATGTAGATAGACCACTAGGTCTATGTGCTTTGTCTCTCTAAAATGCACAAATTACCTTTCACTTCCTTCCTGTTTATCATGATGTCTGTCCATTTTTTTCTATCCTGTTGTGCATTGCTCCCAGCATGGCACACCCCCACTAATTTCTTTTATAAAGTCTAATGCAAATCATTTTTTCAGTATTGCTGTTTTTACCAAGTCTTTTATGATCTCCCACATATATTTGCTCAAACAGGCCTAGTTTGTCCATCATCTTGTCTTTATTGTTATGTACCTAAAGAAAGCTATTAATTCCCTTTGTGATCCCATCCTGTAACTTCCGTTATGGCTTTCACTTTTACTGCCCTCTTCAATGTACTGCTCTGTCTGAGCTATGCTTCATCCACATCACAGTCTCCTGTGACCATAAACTTAGTAAAACCTATGAACCAACTAACCTATTTTTTTGTCTCAGTTGTTAGCCTCACATTCTAATGTAGTTGCATTGAACTTTTTCCTCCCTTTGCCTCCTACTCAGACTATTGAGCAAAGTCATCAGCATTCTGTCACTGAATGATTGCTTTTTCACTCCCTCAGTTTGTTCTCAGTCTCCTAAATTATACTTAACAATGTATCAAAGCAAAGCATAATCCCGGTTCTTAAAATCTCATACCATCATATATAGCCTTCTCCTATTCTAAACCCCTCAGTGGCATGAACATTGTTGGCTAACTATGCCTTAAACAGGACAGCCAAGGCTCCCTCTGCACTGGTTAGGTATATGTCCAGAACTCTACCATTTCTACTACAGTCTTGCACCAGTTGTGTGAACCCCTCATACAAAGGTGTAAATAGGGTGGGACCAAGGGGGTGATTGCCTAGGGTGCAAAGTATTGGGGTTGAAATCGGTAGATGCTGATGGTGTGGGAGAGCAGTACCACTTACTAGTATTCAGAAATATCGGTGCTCCAAAAATATTTTTTTTGTTTCTGTTTCTTTTTTTGTTTGTTTGTTTGTTTTTAAAACTGCATAAGGGGCCAGCAAAAATAATTCTAGTTCTGCATTCTTGGTCCAGACCTCAGTAAGCTCTATTCCCTTTCTCCAATGGAGCTTGGAATCTCCCAGTTTGCTTGTCACAGATTCCCATGCTCCATGAGTATTAGTTCTTCTTTCCTACTTCTTTATTCTCTTCTAGACTTTCATCTCCTCTCTTGATGTGCCCTAGGGAATGACATTTTAGCAACTCACTATCCCACCCATTTCTGTATGTTAACTGATACAATAATTAGCCTAGTTTCTAGCCTTTGCTTTCCTGTCTGCATTTCTTGATTTATTGATTTCCTCCACTTTCATGTCACAGGTGGTCTCCATTACAAATCCTGCTACTCCATCCCCATCTCTCACAAAGTATTCTATGATACTTCCAAATCCCACTTTTATTTCATTGAGAGCATCAGTGTCTACCCTTCCCTTCCACACCACTGCTTACAGTTTCCTCACCTTCTTAACCAGACTCTTTGCATTGCAGAGTGATACAGCCCAGTCATGATCTGACTCATCCTCATTTGTTACTCTGCTATGCTCTGCATCACTTTTTACCTTCTGACTTCTGCCTCAGTGCCAATCATGTCCATCTTATGTTTTTGTTACACTTCTTATCCTTTCTACCTTAGTTAAAATGTGTGGTCATTAAGATGTGCCTTTCCAATCTAGCAGTAAACATTACTGTCCCTTCTGATGCTAAAGACAAAGCCTGTCTATTGCATATAGCTGAACTCCTGCCTGTCTCCTCTCATTGACTCAGTCCCAGGCCTTAATTCTTTTTCCACTATTCCAGCCAGCTGTTATACTCCCAAATTCTCTATGTTTTATGTCCATTTCAGGTTTTAAAACTTGTTAACCTTGTAGTCAGAATCAGTTATTTGACTAATTATTTTCCTAAGGTTATAAATTCTTAGGTAGAACTATGTCTTCCAGCGTATGACTGACTGATTGATTGATTGCTTGATTGATTGATTAAGGATGCCAACATTTTTCTAACAAATTCCAGAAGGAAATAACATAAGATTTCACATTCAGACCAATATGTAGAGAAATGAGTTCTACTTAAATTATCACCAGGGTTCAATAAACTTCTTGTAGTCCCAAAGTAGAACCTACACATAGTGCATCTATGTACATGACCGTGATCAGTCCTTGTTAGGGCACAATGTATATTAATAAGGCGTGGCATGGTTGAACAAGGTTTCATAGCACTCACCAGTGCTTCTCACCAAGAAACATCTCCATTAATGTGGATAGCACTTCCGCATAGTACTCAAATGTACAGATTTTTGCAGAATGTCCAGATGTTTACCACATATTTGTGGCCTGTTAGCCTTATAAAATCTTGGAGGACTGAATTCAGAAAATAATGACAGACATTTGAAAGTCAGACTTCATATGCCTCAGAAATGTTATGCTAATGCAACACCTGTTATTCCATCAACTGTCTAAGTTTGTAATTGCAATACATAAACTTGACCCTATATTCTAGTCTTTGTTCCCCCCATTATGTATTGCTTGGTCCAGATGTCTTACTCTAAAAGGGTGAGAGCCATGCACTTCCATGTAAGTTAGCATCCTGCAAAAGGTTGATTGCAGAGCAATTTCCTCCCCCTTGTTACACACACACACACACACACACACACACACACACACACACACACACACACACACATATATATATATATATTAGGATTATGCTTAATTAATATTGTATGTGTACTTCTTTACTATTATCTCTTTTTTCCCTACATTTGCACGATGCACCGCTTGTTGGCATGATTGGATCACCCATGTATCAGACATGACCCAGACATCCAGAAATGGAAACTGGATGTTGTTGTATCTTTCGGCTTTTCCCGGTTAGGGGTCGCCACAGCGGAACTCCGGTCCGCTAATGATTGGCAGTAGATTTTTACATACCAAGTTGCCAGCCCTGACGTACAACCTTCAACGAAGGTATGCCCATTCACACATGTCTCAACACAGAAGACGCTTTAGTTGAGAATCAAACAGGACAACGTCTTACTGTGAGGTGACAATGCATTCAGTTAATAGTGCTGCCCATTGCGCAAACACTGTAAGTGAGGCCGTGCTATGCTAATATTGTGAAGTTAACAGTGAATACTAACATGTGCAACTTCATGTAACAAATCCTGTGGTGACAGGTGTTAAGTGTTGGACTAGAGTGCAAATGGTCCTGGGTCCTACTATAGGGTATGCAGACTTTTTTTAATATTGTTGTGACATTAAAAGTTATACAAATAAAGTGCTATATAGATAAGTGTCGCCTTAATATCCTTGTGGCAAGAGCTGTAAGTGTAGGACTATTGTACACACAGAGCGTGCACTTTACGATTTTGTAACATTTGAAAATGGTGCATGTTGCTTACCATCGCACAAGCACAGGCGACATGTTTGAACAATGGTAACCAATAAACAGATGTTAACCAATACAGTTAGTAATACATAAGTACATAAATGACACAATATTAGTGTGTCAGCCATCAGAAAAATAATTATGACATAAGGAATACTAAGTCAAATACTATAATTGAGGGTGACTATAATGTGAAGTGGGGCAACATTAAAAAAGACAGCTGTCTGCTGTATTAGAACACTGGACCTTTTCTATGGTAGTCCTACACTCCCAGCCATTGCCAGAAGAAGAAGAATGTAGAAAATGTATGTCTATGTTTAACTTCATTGCTATCTAATGCAAGGTCATATTACTAAATACAGGCTGCAATCTTTGTATTTTGAACCCAAGACCATGTGGACTTCAGCTCGACATTTAACATCTGCAGCCAGAGGTGAAATTACATGACTGTCTCATAGATTAATATTCATCCTGAGGTTCACATTGTTAAATGCAGCACAATGGCTCTTAGCGGGTTTGTGCCATACACACATATTAATATAATGCATCCCATGTCTATTTTTAGTTGTTTGGGGTCCTGTCTGCTACCCGAGTGGTCCAACTGGGCAGTTTGTACACTACTGCTGCACGTGCAAACCAGCTGAGCATAGCTGAAGATGTTTGTGCTAAGAGCAGCACTGTGCAACCAAGGGCCCAAAAATTAAGAGAAAAAAACAAGATACAACAAGCAGAAATAGAAATTGATGTATGACATACACAGTACAATATGTTACTAGACATGAAATATGCTTACATAGGTCTACAATCCAATTCACCATCCAAGGCACATTCAAAACACAAAGATGACTGCCTTAACCCTGTTTTACATAAATAAATTTTGTAGCAAGCAGCAACATTAATTCAGCACACAAATTGAACAGAATTTACAGTTATATTACAATATGAAATGTTACATGTACATGAAGTGAAATGTTTATCTTTGAAAATACTGCACTTAGTGATTATACACCCTATTATGACTCTTGCTTGCAAATATACAGCACCGTGTTAGCAGCCTATGTTCCTTGGTCATTCAGCAGTTATCTGACCAGTACTATGGGACATACAGTGTGTACACCACTCTATATCATTACACTTACAATGTCAAAGGACAGTAACTGGGAATAATATAATATACTCCTGACAACAAGGAAGCACTACAGAAGCATTACATGCAGGACATCCAGATTCCATAACAGCTTCTTCCCACATACTATCAGACTGCTGAACAACAAACCCGTAGCCCAACCCGCTGAATGAGTAAAATATTATTTATGTGTAATGTCTTATTGTTATTAACATAACTCTCTGCATAGCTCACTTTATGTATCTCTATCTGCATTATGAAAACTACAAACTGTAAGTTTATGGCATATATCGGTGGTGGGTAAGTTTTACATGTTCGCCTCTTTTATTGATTATAGTACTGTTTTTTTATATATCCTTATATTTATACTGAGTCTGTTCCAGTTGTATTTGTTGTGTTTCTGCTGTAAAAAAAGCTTTCAATCTTTTTACTTTATTTACTTTTATTATCTTATTGTGATTTTTATTTTTACTATTTAAATTTGTATTAATTTAATCTATCTTCCTTCTGTAAACTGACATTCTTTTGGAACGAGCCTGAGTATTGAAATTTCGCACACCGATGTGTACTTTTTTATTATTTGGATCTGTATGACAATAAAATTGACTTTGACTTTGACTATAGGCAGTTGCCAATTGAGGAAACCAGGCTGGATGTCACAAACAAGCGATGTCTCATTTGGGGGTGGGAGAGCAAAGTTGTATTCCGGCTATGGCACTAACAAGACTGTGTAGTTCTGGTTAATCTGTCTGGTATCTGATTATGTAGGGTTGTCTAGTGAGAAACTGCAATGTGTATCCTTACTGTCAAACTGTTTTCTGTAATGCTTTCCCAGTAAAAAAGTATAGTGATGTAGGGGATGGTTTTAGTCTCCCAGGTGGTGAGGCAGTGTGCTGAGATTCTAGGTTCAACACACACCTGACTTTCCACTGTGATGGGTTCCCTGTGTTTGGCTCTGGCTGTGAGTCAAGGCTGCCAGAGTTCGCACAGTTCCTGTACTGTGTCCTTGGCCTGTAAAGTAGTCACCCTGTCTGTCTATGTCTATTGCCAGCACCAGCAGCAGCAGCATTGTCATCAGACTGTAGTACAAACAACATTAATAAAAAGCAACAGCTACTAACAGGCTGCTATTAATTTTTTATCTCTATTCCACTGATGTCTCAATCCGCATAAAAAGACAGCATAGAGTCTGCATGGATGTTTTCTGTCTTGTTGACTAGCTCCACAAGATTGGTTTATTACCATGCAATTCAGCTGAGTGTGCTGTAATTAGCATATCTGAAGCACAGACTAGGACAGATGCAATCAATTACTAATGCACTCCATTATAAAAAGGCTAATGTGCAGCTAGGCGAACTGATGTGGATGAGAGTTATTGCGTTCTTGAACTCAGTGACACATTGATTTTCAACATTATATCTCTACAAAGGAGTGTTTTTCTCCAGCAGGTAGGTATCCATTTTGTTAATGTCATAATGCATATGCTGGAATGTAGTTAAGGATATGTAGTTAAGTAACTAAATCTGTATGCATTCTTTTGATCTGTAATTAGGGCATAGCCTTGCTTTTCAACCCATATCAGAGGTATGAGGGCTGTAGAGTTGGCTGAAAATATAATGTTGTGTAATAACTATGTACACATTCCACTAAAAATTCCTTTGATAGCACTTTTAGCATTTCTCAGTTGTTTGGTTAGCAAACTAAGTTCTTAGCATGTTATTCTGTTTTTTTATGGGGGGGTGTGGAAAAAAAGATGAGTTCCTGCTATGGCACAAACTAGAATGGACTATTATATTTGGCAGGTGAGCATAGGTGAGTATCTGTTAGATCATAGAATGGACTGTTATATTTGGCAGGTGAGCATAGGTGAGTATCTGTTAGATCATAGAATGGACTGTTATATTTGGCAGGTGAGCATAGGTGAGTATCTGTTAGATCATAAACAAGGATATGTTCTTCTTGTTGCTCTCCTTGTTTTGTACCCTCCATTATTATTTTTGACCCCTGTTGAATTATTAAAGTTTATCAAGTGGGGAATACTAACAACCTTTCTTTACTGCTGTATCTGTAAACAGTTTATTTGTACTTATGTGATCCTTATATGTGTTGTTATTTTAATGTCTTTCAGGACATAAAATGCCTGTTAGCCATAGGTCCCCATTTACTTTGGCTGAGAATGACCTAATCATAGAGGGATTACGTCAACATCGTGCAGTACTGGTGTCCAGAGAGTGGGCAAAGATGTCTCATTGTACAGCACTGTCAGACGATTTGGTACACAACATTAATGATATTTGTGGACACAATCACACCTATGGGCAGGTGTGTCACCAAGCAACAGACATGATGATAGCTGCAGTGGCACATGATTGCCAGATCACTGGTGGTGGGCCTGCTGCAGAACCACCTCTCACTGCCACAAAGGAATTCCTGGCCAACACTACCACAAAGGACCGCTCCCTGCAATCACTAACCCAGTATGTTCTTGATGTGGCTGCCACTCCTGCTTCTCAAGAGGAGTTTCATGTATACTTTGTTAGATCATCATTAGAATACTGTGGCATTCTGAAATGGTGTCAATGGTTTATCAGTGTTGCATGGATGTTTTCTGTCTTGTTGACTAGCTCCACAAGATTGGTTTATTACCATGCAATTCAGCTGAGTGTGCTGTAATTATCATATCTGAAGCACAGACTAGGACAGATGCAATCAATTACTAATGCACTCCAGTGTTTTTTCTGTGGGGGTATTTAAGATAGCTGCACTTTTATGCTTATTTTAAGGTTGTCACCCACATTGTTGTTAACAGTTGTGTTAGTGGAGGTATAGATGGGTAATGGTATTACCCGCTGTTATACTAAGTGTGGTGCTGGTGCCATCACCTCTTCCTTTATTTATTTCAAGACCGTCAGGTATTCTGCGACATAGGCCTCCTGCAGTTGGTAAGCATAATAGAGTTATGTTATTACTATAGTTGAATACCAAGATATCTGCTAATGTGTCCTCTCAGGCCTGTTGTATGTATTACTGTACTGTCTGCATACCTGTCAATTGTACAGATTCTTGCTGAATGTCCAGATTTTTGACACATATGTATTAGCCATAATTCATATCACAGTGATTTCATGCCAAATTATTGACAAGTTATGAAAGATTGAAGACATGAAATAATGAAAGAGGTCTGAGTTTCACACTTCATACCCTTTACAGATGTCATGCTAAAGCAAAATATGTTATTTTATCAACTGTTTAAGTTTGTAAGAGCAACATTTCAAAACTGCCCCTATTCTTTGCCCTCTGTCCAAACATTATTTATGGCTTCGTCCAGATGTCTTGCTGTAAGAGGCTGAGAGGTATAAGTGCCTGTAATAGTTACAGCAGTGTAAATTGTTTAGCATATATAGCAGCATGGTAGTGCAGGTATTAATGTATTCCTGTGTTTTTTTCATTTTATCACATGTGATCATGGAAGTGGCCGTGTGTCCCCTGTGCCACCTGATGTCAGTATCTCATCCAACTCTGATGATGATGGTGGCAAAAATGAGGCACAGTTGGGGGTTGCAGAGGCTGCATTTGACACAGAGGTTGACATTCAACAACCCCACTCATTTTCCCCATACACAGCCAGTACACCTATGCATACTCAGTCCACTGATGCCACAGATATTGGACAGGTGAAGGGTGAGAACATTGACCATGGAAGTGTAGCTACCACTGCTTCAGAGCTTGTCAACCCTGGCCATAGCAAAAGTGTTGGGGAGGTGCCATACAGGAGGCTAGATAGATAGGCATGCTGTCCCTCCTTCAACTGGTGCAGGTGTCTCTTCATGTGTAATGCAACATATGTTTAGGGCCATCAGAGAGGGACAGGCACCTACAGAAAGGCTCTCCAGACAAATGCTCAGGTTTCTAGATGTGGCACAGTCTGACATCAGTGACTGCCTCTACCATGTTGTTGATTCCATTGATCAGATTAATAATACATTGGAACGAGGTGTGTCAGTGAGGGAGTGCGAAGTTTCTGTCATGGAACACGTATTGTCTGTGCCAAGGTGTCTGCTGGGAGGAGAACTCCAGCCTCGTGGGCGTATGTCAGCAACTACATCTGCTGTGAGCCAACATGGCTGTGTCTGATCATGGTCCCGCAACTACATCTGCTGTGAGCCAACATGGCTGTGTCTGATCATGGTCCCATAGTGGCAGTACTGCCACTGCTCTATCAGGGAGTGTGCTGTCCACACCCAGACATGACAAGCCATGGGATCATGGTCCTGGGCATTACCAAGAAGGGAGCATGTCCAACAGGCATCATTCACCTGCTGTTAGTAACCCTGCATCAGATCTTGGGTATGGAGGTACCAGTGGAACTTCTGGCAGTGCCAGGGGTTGCACTGGCACCTCCTGGCAGAGCTGGTTCTCATGGTTGGGGGCAACAGCAATGAACTGTCAACTCTACCATGCATACTTCACATCTGTTCAACATACAGACACAGAGCTAGCACTGAGCTTGGCTGCGTGCATGTAAACACTCACACACCAATGTTACATTTAGGGCATTTTCATTTCATTTTTCATTGTCCATCTTACCTGCTTCACTTCCTTACTCACACACACACACACACACACACACACACACACACACACACACACACACACACACACACACACACACATTTTATGTCATCCTATGCCTCCTACACCACCACACAACACCCTGTGCAAGTGATGATAACTCTGCCATATCCCTGTTGTCTATCATTTTGATTCAGGGATAGTAAAGCTATGTGTCTGATGCACAGGGTGACTATTTACAGAAATAATAATTACAGATGCATGTGTGGTGTTGAATGGATGAGTGCACCTGTCAGTTGTCTTGTACTTGGCCAGTTAGATAGATGCTGCTGTCATCATTTCACTACTTTACAGTGAGTACTCTCATAAGTGTTGCAAAGTTAACAAATCAAATTTGCATCATACAATTTGAAGCTTTCCATGTAATTATTTTTATTACAGAGTTGCGGTGCACATCAGAAGTCACAACAAATTTGTATCATACAATTTGAAGCCTTCCATGTAATTATTTTTATTACAGAGTTGTGGTGCAAATCAGAAGTCACGACATCAGACTGAGATATCAGGATTGTAAGTATGCACTGTATTCAACTGTCATCAAACCAGTAACACAGTATAGCAGTATTTCTGGCAAATACATCGACATAGCTTCATAGGTGCATAGGATTTTACTAGGTTATTGACCCGATGGTGTTTAGAAGTCTAGCCGTGAAATTACAATATAAAATTGGATGTCAGATATCATGTATGGTCAAGATTTGTCTAGCAAGGACTACCCATATACAGGTGAAAATTAGGGACAATGCACAGCAGAGATTAACAGTTCCATCCAGGCTGTGATGAAACAGTGTTATGGAGGTGCTCGGTATTACATTGTTTTGTAGCCTATTTCAGAGTACTGGCAAGCTATGGGAGATGTATCTGTCTCTCCAGCATGTTCTATATAAGTCAGTCTAGACTGGCAGTCCTTGAATGGCTGACTATTCCCAAATAACATATATACAGGCATCATTTCCATCACTACTGGGTCAGAGATACCACAGTAAGGCATACATAAGTCACCTCAAAGCAGTCTATATCATACTGAGTACAGCTGGATATACATGGATGACACAGCGGTGCAGCGGTAGCATTGTTGTCTCACAACAACAGGTTCTCATGTTCAATTCTCAGCTGGGGTACCTTCTGTGTGGAGTCTGCATGTCCTCCCTGTGTTTGTGTGGGTTTCCACTGGGTGCTCTGGGTTTCTTCCTGGGCCTCTGCTGAAAACATGCTTTGTTCCAAGTCAGAGTTTCCCAGTAAATAAATAATGTATTACTTGTACATCTCTGAGGTCTGTCAAGTTTCTGCAATTGTCTGTTGCAATATATAAGTAAGGGAAATTTATTTATTTCCAGTTTGATGACCGGGGATGGCCACTGGGCTCAGGGAGCCTGTTTTCAGTGGAGGCCCAGGGAGAAAAGCTCCATGTTACAAAGTTTAGATACAGATACAATATAGAAAAGAAGAACAATTTACAATTATGTTTCATGTTAGAGAGCAGGTGTAATTTCTTAGGTACATGTTACCTTTAGATACAGACACAATATTATTAATGAACAATTTACAGTTACATTTCATGTTAGAGAGCAGGTGTAAATTCTTAGGTACATGGTACAAATTTGATATTTACAATATGTACATATGTGTGGTAGCCTATAGATCATAGCTAGAGAGGCTAGTAATCATAGCTGGAGAGGGGTTTAGAGGTGGAGAGAATTATAGGACATGGTGGGGAGAATGCAGTTGCATTTTCTATTAGAGTAAAGGTAGGAATGTAACTGAGATTTAAAGTTTTCAAAGTTTGCACAGGTCCTTAGAGAGGAAGGAAGAGAATTTAATGTTGTTGCTAAGGAAAAGGATAGCAGGAGTTTACCACCAGGGTGATTGGGTTTTCAGACACAGATTAGGTTTTGCTGAGTAGATCTGAGAGTTCTCTGAGGGGTTTAGGAGAGAAGGATGTTGCATAGAGCAGGGCACTTGGAGGGTTGAAATATTAGTTTGTGAGCTGTGGTAATCTGAAGATAGTTTAAATTATTGGAAAGTTCAAGCCAGTGTAACAAATTAAGGGCAATACAGTGATGGGAGGAGTATTTGGCTTTGGTGACAAATTTAGAAATCTTATTATAACAGACTTCCAATTTTGAAGTGAGTGTGGCAGATAAGTTAGTTAATAGAGGAGCACCATACATTAGTGAGGGGAGTAGATAGGTAGTGGCAAGCATTTGTCTGGTGGAAGGAGAGAGAAATTGGATGTTCCTGTATAGCATACCAAGTTTTATATGGGTTTTCTTACTGTTTTGCTGGATGTGAGTGTCAAATTTCAGGTGTTCATCAATAGTGACCCCAAGTAGTTTGGCAAAGGGAACAACCTCTATAGTGGAGTTGTTTTGGCTAATGATTTGGAATGATATTTATCAAGAGGGGAAACTTTTGAGGGAGAGAATAATAATATTTTGGATTTGTTGGCATTTAGTGAGAGGTGATTCTGAAGCATCCAATTTTCAGTGGTGGAGAAAGCAGGTTGGTCAGTGTCTGAAGCTCTGGGAGGTTGGTGGCACTGCAGATTAATGTGGAATGGTCTGCATATTGTACAATTTTGGTATTGGGTATGGCTTTGTGGAAATTTTTAATAAAGATGTTAAACAGTATTGGACCGAGTATGGATCCCTGGGGAACCCCATTGGGGTGGGAAGGAAGGTTGGGGTGCCTGTCCCCCATTTTACAGCTTGAGATCTATTGGAGAGGTATCTAGAGAACCAGAATAAGGTATTCTGGGAGAGACTAAGGTCGGAGAGATGGTTTAGGAGATGGGTGTTGGAGATGGTATTGAATGCCTTGGATAGATCTAGAAGAACAGTAGAAACTATTTTTCTGGAGTCCTGGGCAAGATTTATTGTCTCTAGGAAGGAGAGAAGTGCAGTGGGTGTACTATGGCCTGGATGGAAGCCGTGTTGGGTTGGAGTGATTAGCTGGTTATTGGCTAAGAATGGCATGAGCTGAATGTGAATGCATTTTTCTTGTAGTTTGGAAATTGGAGAGAGGATGGCTATGTGGCGGAAGTTGGAGATCTTATTATTTTTGCCTCCTTTATGGAGAGGTAGAATGAAGGCAGTGCACCATAGTTTGGGAACATAAGATTCTAGCATGGATCTATTGATCAGGATGCTAATGGGAAGAGCGATACCATCTGTGGCTATTTTTAGGAAGGAGGATGGGATATTGTCAGGGGCATTGGAGCAAAGTTTTAATTTGGAGAGTAATTTTTTTAATATATGATGTTGAGATGGGTTTAAGATTGAATATAGGTGGAGGGTTGGGGTCGAAGGGTGTTGTAGGTGGTGGTGACTAAAGGGTGAACTGAGGGGAGGGGTTATTTTTAGGGAAGGTTTTGGTCAGTTCAGCTATGGAATTAGTGAAGAAGGAGTTGAATAGAGAGACTATTTCAGGGTCAGATTTGCTGGGATCAGGGCAGGGGTTGCTTTTGGTACCTGGGTTGAGAAGAGTATTAATGGAGTTCCAGAATTGTTTTGAGCTTTTAGATTGGAGTTTAATATAGTAGGACTTTTTGTCTCTGATTTGCTTTTTAGCAAGGTTGCGGAGTTGTTTATATTTAAGAAAAGTTTCAGGCTGCTTGTTTTGATGGTATGTTTTCCAGGATTTGTCTCTTTGTAGCATAAGTTTTTTGGTATCTTTGGTTAGCTAAGGGGCAGATTTGGTTTTTACTCTTTTTGTTCTTGGTAGTGCTAGGGAGCTGAGAATGTTTAAGAAGGAGGAGTTGAAAAATTCTACGGCATTATCTAGTGGAAGGATTTTTAGTAGGTTCCAATTTGATTGTTTCAGGGAGTTAGAGAAGGTAGTTGGGTCAAAGTTTGAAAGGTTACGTGTGTGGATGACTTGGTGTAGGTGAGGAGAGGAGTGGGTAGCTCGGTAGATAAATGCTGGCAAGTGGCTCCTACAGGGTCGGGTGTGATGCCAGAGTTTTTTTATTGGGATGGGAAGCTAGGATCCAGTCCAGTGTGGTACCTGGGGGATTTGTTTTATTGGGCTTGGTGATTGAGTTAGTAATTTGTGTACAGTTAAATAGATTGATGGATATGGTGGGATTGGGGTTATTGATTTTATTCCAATTGATGTTTACTTCTCCAAGTATATAGGTCTCCTGCTTAATATTGGTCGAGGTCCAGAAGAGTATGTCCTCCAGAGTAGTGGTGTAATTACTAGGGTGGGTATAGAGAGCAATTATACAAATGCTTTTGTGATATTCCCCCGAGAGATTAATATTATTTATGTGTGTGGAGAGAATTTAGTAATCAACTGTCTATTATTAGTTAATGCTTGATTTGTGAATATATGTTATTTTTGTTCTTATTTGTGTTTGAAAATAATATAACAATAAAGATTTATTATGAAAAAAAAAAACAAATGCTTTTGTGGTTATTTACTTTTAGCAGGCCTGTTACTAGTTCTGCATTATTGAATGTGGGGATAGGAATAGGGTATGGAGTGATGGATAGTAGGTTAGAGTAGATTAAGGCTACCCCACCACCTTTTCTGTTTGGGCAGTCATGTCTGAGTTATTGGAATACAGGAGGAAGGATTTCAGAGCCAGTAATGTGAGGGTTTAGCCATGTTTCTGAAATGGCTACAATGTTGGGTTAGTTGTAGTTCAACCAGGCATGGAATTAGGTTACTTTATTTCTTAAACTGTGTGCAGAATTTGAGGTATTTATGGTTAGCTTTATAGTTTGAGGTGGAGAGATTAGCAGTACAGGTAGTGTTTGGTCCAGGATTTGGATGTATGTCTCCAGCTAAGCAGAGGTAGTTGAGGAAGGGTAGTAGTATTTTTGATTTGGTGTTTAGTAGTTGTGGGAAGTAAAGTATTAGCTTAGGAGTGTAGTACTTAGTTGAGGGGGGAAATAATTTTATTTTGAAGTAGTGGAGTGGGTTGGGTTGAACTAGTGAAGCAGATATGTTGTGGAAGTATGTTTTTGAGTGATAAGAAAGGAGGTTGGGAGTGGGGGGATAGGATAGGAAGGGTGGGTGGAGTAGGTTGTGGGAGTAGGAGGTAGTGAGATATAAAGGGAGTAAGACTAAAATGCAGATAGTTGGGGTGATAATGCTTTGAGGTAGGAGTCCAGGCATGGTGGATAAGTGTAAATATATAGTAGTGGGAAATGAATTAGGGAGTTAGGTGGGAGAGGAGAAGTGACTGAGATAAGCAGGTGGAGGAAAAGGAGGTGGGGCTGTAGAGGAGGTTATTCGTTGATAGGGATAAAAAGGGGGTGTGGCTATGGAGGAGGTGTTTGATAGAGAGAGGGAGGTGTTTAGGGTTCCAATAAAGGTAGGAGTACTGGGGGTGGGTGAGAATTGGGGGCAGGGGAGGGGAGCGGAGTGAGCCCATAGGGCGAACAGAGTGGGAAGAGCTAAAGAGAAGGTAGCTGGCTGAAACCAGTCAGCCAGTTGAAGCAGAAAAGTGTACTTTGTGAATGAAATACAAGGACAGCAGGGGAGAACGAGGCTGAGGGAGTAAGGTGGTGAAATACAGCTCAAGTCAAGTCAAAGCAGGCCAGTGGGGCAAGTATGAATGGGAGTGTAGGATAGCTTGGGAGAGAAGGGAAATAGATTTAGGAGATCTTAATCAGTAAGGGGAGAGCAGTGCCACCTAGTGGTAAAAATATATATGAGGTAGCATAGGAGGTAAGGGAGTTAAGGACCACTGTAGGCTGCTTGGCAAGCACGGGGTAAAGCCACAGGCACCACGGTAGTGAGCACCAGTAAAAGATAGCAAGTACATACACTTTATATTTTATCCTGATGGGGCTATAGTTCAGAAGTTCCTTAGAAGGTTATGGTAGTGTCCCGTAATGGAAGTCCTTTAGGGGTTATTTCCTTGACCGTAGTGGGAAGGGTTAATTACACATGCAGTTGTAGGGAGAAGAGCAGAACAAAACAGGTAAACAAGTAAAAGAACTTACAGAGCAAGCTGAGAGAGTGCAGTTAAGGAGTCAGCAGCAAGAAAGAAAATTTGAAAATGAGGCCTGGAGTCCCAGTAGGTAATATCACCTCCTGCAGAGATCTAAATGGTGGGATGGGGGTTATGAGAGTTTACAGCACTCTATGTAGGTGTGGCTAGAGCCAAGCCCAGAGTCAAGCACAATCACTAAAAACTCTTATGGAATAAGGCTATGTACTGTTCATAGTAAGAATACGAGGTTTTGTTGTATAGTACTATCAGGTAAGAAATAACTTAAAACAGGCTGGGTAAGAAATATCTTAGAGTCCAGCATATAATAGACATAAGATTGTTGAAACTAACAGGCAGTCTATTAGGAAATGGGAGAAATGGGGGGGGGGGGGGGTTCTTGCTGCCAAGCTACGTTTATAGCATACCAACTTGCTAGAGAGTACAGTAGATAATACCTTAAATAAGTATATTGTAAAATGTAAAAACCAACATACTTTGCAGATAAGGAGATACTGCAAGGTAAGCGACCAGAGCTGTGTGATGAGCGAGTTTCGTTGCAACCGTTTAATGCAGCATGCAGGGCTTTTAACAGTATGCTGTCAGTATGAAGATGAAAGAGACAAACTTGACCGATAGTTTGCAGATAAGGAGACACTGCAAGGTAAGAGAAGAGAGCTGTGTGATGAGCGAGTTTTATTGCAACCATTTAATGCAGCATGCAGGACTTTTAACAGTACTCTGTCAGTATGAAGATGAAAAAGACAAACTTGACCGATAGAGAGCAAGCTGAGGGAAAGCAGTTAAGGAGTCAGCAGCAAGGGAGGGAAATGAATGTGATACTGCTGCAATAGCTTTGTTAATTTGATACAATATTTAGGAAACCTTCCTCATATCAGTAGACACATTTTGCAGTCTACTTGTGTTCCCAGGTCTATCAATTCAGAATTGGTGATTAGTGTATTAAGAGTTATGTCATAATAAGCTGGAACATTGTTACTATCAGAGGAAATGATGATGCATTTAGACAGTCATTTAACAGCACAGAGCTGTCTTCAGCCAAGGACATTTTGAACAGGAATAACATTGTTAGGGAATAACATGATAGCACCTAAGTGTCATTCAACCAGAAACTTGGCTAGCCACAGACACTCTGGTTGTGTCTGGATGTCTGAGATGTACATGGCAAACATGAATGGATACAGCAATGACATGTGTGATGACCCAAGTGTGATGGTTGTGCTGCTAGACATCAACTCTCAAACTTTGAATGAGTGTTGTTTGTCTGTGAGACAGTTTGCAATTCACCAGACAACATATCACTTCATATTCACCTGGCTTCACTTCACACTTCTGCACAAGTCTGGGATTGTTGGGAAGGCCTTGGTCAAGTCAAGATAGACAAACTCAATGCTGTGCACACATGCTATGTTTCTGTTCATAGAAATGAATACTAACAGTTTTAGCATGCACAAACATCCCTTGAGAAAACCATGCTGGAACACATGTCATGTTTGGATGTCATCTCTGCTCTTGTATGTGACATCCATGAAAATACATTCCATTGACTCACAGCTGAGGCTTGTGAAACTTAAGGGACTTTAAGTACATGTGTATGTTGATGGCACACCCTTGTGTAGGGGGAAATAGGTCTCTGGTTTAACATCTGTGTGGATAAAGGCAGTACTGACACTGTGATTGAATATGGTGCCTAGTGCAGTAGTTTGCTAGGTATGAACATTAAAAATGCATGACGGAATGCCATAAAGTCCAATGAAGGCTGTCTCCCTCTTCTTATAGAAAGCACTAATTACTTGCTCTTTGTAGAGGGAGGTTGGAGGTGATGTTGAAGACCTATGTTGTGGTGGGAAGCTTGTGGGTGGCTGGGGGGATAAATTTATCCAAGCGTGTTTGCTAGCTGATTTTCATTTTACACAGCTTCAGTGGGTGCAATACCATCCACAATTAATTCAGAACACATCTGAGTTATACATTTGATGTTGCAGATGTATCAGAGGAAAGCCTTATGGTTATCCTTGCTTATGATTTTAACATATTTCTCATAGCTGCTGAATGAGGATTTTACAAGGTGTCATTGTCTTGCTTAAGTTGGAGACGTTAGTCTTCTAGTTTGGGATTTACATTTTTTTATTTGTAGACATCAGCCTCATTCACTTACTGTATACTCATGTAATGCCAGGGATCCAAAAGCATGGTTATGATTTTCTTAAGGATCTCTCTTTGATCCTATCAGTTACGTCTGTGTCTGTACATTTGTGTAGATGTTTATACAGCCCATCAGGGTATACCTTTCTATAGTATCTTACTATAGTTGTCAATGTCCTCTGTGGAAACTGCAGTGTGTAAGATGATTATACCATCCCTTAGAATAGTGAATTTAAGTTGGAAAATGCATGTTCAACTGACCTATCATTTTTAAATTCTGTACCTACTGTAAATTGTGAACAAAATACTGTATGGTTGGAATGACACAGTGTAACCACTACACGTAAGGGCTTGCATTGGTCAATGCTATTTGTGAGGAATAGATCTATAATATTACAGACACTTGTGAAGAGGTGCAAACTTAGTTCCATGGCATATGAGATATCAAAGTCCAGGAATTATTGTGCAAGTGAGTCTTGGTTCATATAAGTTTCACAATCAATGTAATTATAGTTGTAGTCATCCCTGAGTAGTTTGTTTTGTTCAACTTTAATTGTTACAAGTACTTATAAATAGGCTGTGTGGTCGTTCTTGTTCATGGAATGGGACATATAACTAGCGATAACATTAAGGGGTTTCTTGCACACAGTAAGTTGGAGTTACGTTAACCCCATACAGTTATGTCGTATAACCCCTGCAGAGGAGGAATTATCTTCAATGAGGAGAGATAATCCACCTTCCATGGTTCACACAACTTCAAACTGTATTCTGAATGGGTGGAAGGCCTTATAGCCTTGCAAGGCCGGGTTACTTAATGCAACCTTTAATCAGGTTTCTCTGACTGCTCAGACATCTACTATTGCCATTTTGACAACTGCGGATAGTGACTGCAGTTTTTGATGCTACCTCTTACAGTTTAGCAAAACGGCCCTTACTTTGTTGGAGTTATACATTTTCACATAGTAACCTCTGATTTTATGACCTTGCCTAATAAAGGCATTATGGATGAGACACGTGCCTTAGCCAGCAAACAAAAGCCTAGAAGAGCTTGTTGAAGTCCATGCTTTGCAAAGTAGTGTGGTCTATCCACAATGTCATCCCACACTGACAGGAACTGGATCCCCTTAGAATGATACCAGACACAATCAATTTGAGAACATCATTTGCTCTTAATACAGAAGCCGTGGTGGTACAGCGGTAGCATTGTTGCCTCACAGCAAGAGGTTCTCCTGTTTGATTCTCGGCTGGAGTGCCTTCTGTGTGGAGTCTGCATGTCCCTCGAGTGGCCTACGAAAGACATGCGTGAATGGGTGTGCCTTCGTTGAAGGTTGGGCATTGGGCTGGCAACTCGGCACCATAAAAATAAAATCTACTGCCAATTATTAGTGGACCAGAGTTCCGCTGTGGAGACCCCTAACTGGCGAAAGCCAAAAAGGCAAACGACATTTGTTTTTAATATTATCATCTTATTCTAGGCAGGCTTATAATACTGAACAAACATAGGGCCATACATACCTGGGACACACATTTAGACAGCTCAAGCATGTGTGTCTCCATATATTCCCTTGAGATACATCTGAAGTTGTACATATCAACAACTACAGTGGATTAATAGTGGGATTTGTTGTTGGGAGATTTGATTGCATGTGTGATTTGCCAAGTACTTGTGACACACAGCTGAACCAACATTTCCCCTTCTTTATGCTGGATAGTGGGACAGGTGTATGTCTCACTGTACAATAAACTGTCAGGGCAACCTTTGCAATTGGTAGCTATTGCCTTAGGTACTTCGTGGTGAGACAATGGTGCTCCTTTTTTATGTGTATTGTGTGCTTTAGTTTTACTGTTCGATGTACTATGCTTCTGTTTTGAATGTCTCTGCTGTTTATGTAGTTTGCTGGGGAGTACTTGTGCGCATGATGGTTCTTAATTTATGTTGTAGTACAGGCCTGGGGAATTATCTTCCCTGGGTCAATAAAGACAAGTCAGCTAGGCTAGAAAATGAAAGACAGGGACACTGACAATGAAAATGAATAACGGATGGATGGATGGAAAAATAATTTACTTGTTGTTTCAGCATCTATAACCATAAGGAGTTTAAGCTCTCTGGACACAAACAACAACAGAACAGCTAATAAAATGAAACAGTGTTAAAGCTAAAACGTACACCCCTAAAGGGCCCATCTCTATACCTGTAATCACGGCTGCACAGGTAATAGCCACACTCTCCAAAGCAAAGAACACAGCATCCATGGGACCTGACAACATCCCAGGCTGTGTTCTACATGAACTGCAGAATGAACTGGCACCCCACCTATGCACCATGTTTAATAATAGCCTCACCTCAGGCTTTGTGCCCACTGAATGGTGCACAGTGATGGTTATCCCAATCCACAAAGGGGGAGTCACCATGGACCCCAGGAACTACCACCCCATTAGCCTAATGAGCCTGGTCTGCAAGGCCATGGAATGTATCATCATGGAATTTATAAACAAAGACATTGGTAATCTACAAACTCTGGACCTCATCCAGTTCGAGTTTGTAAAAGGCAGATCATGTCTCCTAAACCTGATTGACTTCTTTGAAGCAGTCACCAAAGCCATAGACGAGGGTAAGGTGGTTCACACAGCCTATCTAGATCTCGCCAAGGCTTTTGACACCATCCCCCACTTTGGAATTATATACAAACTCACCAAACTAGGTATAAATCCCTATGTCACAACATGGGTTGCCAAATGGCTCACTGACAGAACATACACTGTGAAAGTAGCAGACTCCAAATCCGACTTCAGACCAGTGACAAGTGGAGTACCACAAGGTTCAGTCCTGGCCCTCTTCTGTTTGGTATCTACTTTTCTGAAGTACAGGTTAACACAGAAGGTCTTTGGCTAATGAAGTTCACAGATGTCAAAGCCATGGCCTAATGCTCAATGCCAAAATGTGCATTGTCATTCCCTTTGGTAAAAACTCTGTACCCATGACCTACCACATAGGTGGTAGTCTACTTAATACTGAAAGTTGCTGCCTTTAGCTAATCCTGCGTAAAACACAGATTTTCTAGAGTTTCTGTGATTTAAAAAGCTTGTTTCAGCTACATATTCTACTTATTTTACTTCCTGCACTTTAACAAAGTCATTTTTGTGTTTAAATTACCTGTTTAACTGTTTTAGGCTACACTCAAGTGTGATAGCCATTTCTGTGCATTAAAGTGGTTTTTTTATTGTATCTGCTTTCATTTCTGAAAAAAAATAAAAAATATACTTGTTTTCCCTCCTTTCTAAGCAAGTATAGTGCAATTTTCAGGTTAGTGCTGAATTCAGGACTGTGTTACAAGTTTTTGTGTTTGCCCATACCTTACTTGGATAGAAGGAAGTTTCTCTGTTCACTGTGAGAGAAGGAGCTTTGAGCAGCCTCTCTTTCCCTGGAAGAGTGGTTTCAGCCCAGACATTAGTAGTTTATTTGCCATTTTGGGCTAATTTCTATCTGTTTCATTTCTCTGCTATAAAACCCACAGTCGCATGGTTTTGCACGCTGGTTAGCTAGGGTATAACTAATCCTGGTTCCACAAAGTCCACTCTTCAATTTTTCCCTTGGAACTAGACAACCTTTCAACTTAAACACTCAAACCATTCACTTCCTATTCCAGCACTTGATCAAAACTCATAGCAAGCATGAATAAACGTTAGCACTAGACCCCTGATACTGTAGAGAAGGACAGGGCTTTCTATTCGACCTTACCAGCCAATCAGTAAAACAGTTCACTGTACCTATTCAGGCATGTCCAAAGGGCAGTTTCAGGTGTACTCTCTGGTCCAACTGGTGAATCTGGGTATTTTGAGGCAATGTTACAATTGCCTCATGTACACAGACAACCCTCTCCTCCTTCCAAAAAGCACTAATACATGCGAGAGATGCAAATATGCAGCCAAACTGGAGGCTAAGTTCTCTCAACCCAAGACTGGACCAAGCAGTCAAGAGGAGAAGGGAATTACTTGCATCACACCACCAGTCTCACATAGACTTATGAAACCAGTACAGGTAAAAAACACACATAAATACACAAAAACATACTCGGAGGCTCTAAATAAAAATCTGCAAAAGCAACAGAGACCTCCAAAGCAGACATCCACGCAACCTCCACCCCCCCCAACACAAACCATGAAACACATACTTCACAAAACCAGTGTGCCATTGAATCACAGCCCTTAAGGCAAAATAACATACCCAACACACTAGTAATAGGTGATTCTATAGTCAGGCACACTGACGTCCCACTCACTAGGCTGAACAAAGAGAAGGTTGCGGTTAGCTGCCTGTTGGGTACCAAGATCCATCACATAACACAAGCACTCAGGTCACTCCAGAACAAGTACAAATATGACTCTGTCATAGTCCATGTTGGTGTGAATGATCTTAGCTGTACCTCCCTGGACTGCATGAAAAGAGACATGGAGTAGCTCCCTGATCACCTAGCCCAGGCCGGTATGACCCTGACCCTGAGTAGCATCCTGCCCTAACCAAGAATGATACCATGGTACAGAGAAAAAAATATCGATTTCAACAATTGGCTAAGCTTTTGGTGTCATTCAAAGGGGATCCAGTGTCTGTCAGCCTGGGATGACATGCTCGCCAAGCCACGCTGCTTTGCCAGAGACGGCTTGCACCTGTCACCCTTAGGCTTTTGAATACTGGCAAAGGCACTTGCCACCCCCATAGTGCCTTTTTTAGGCAAAGCTCAAAAGACAAACCCACCACCGTAAATAGCACAAGTAACTGAAAACCGAGGGTAATGCTACTCAATGCCAGAAGTCTAAACCTCAAAATGCATGCACTCGAGGCACTCCTCAGTATGGAGGAAATCAATATGTGTGCAGTAACAGAAACCTGGTTTAAGGCTCCAGAGAGAACCCCAGCACTATCAGGCTACAATTCATACCATACATTTCAGCCACAAAACCCGGAACGAATTACAAAAGGCGGGGAAGTATCCATATTCATCAAGGATACCCACACCTCCAGGTTAGTGGCACAGCACGATGCATCAGAGATCATCCATGTGCAACTAACAATGGGCAAAACTGCTATTCAAATTATAGTTTTCTACAGATCACCCACCATGTCCCAGTACCCCCACTCTGCATTTCTGGAAACACTGGGAAACATAAAGGTCCTACCAAACACCCTGATATAGGGTGATTTCAATTACCCAAACATTAACTGGGAAAACTACTCAAGTACAAACTCCCTTGCCCAACATTTCCTAGAATTTATAAACTCAAATGCCCTGGATCAACTGGTCAACACCCCCACCAGAGGTGACAACATATTGGACCTGGTCATCACCAACATGGGCGGCCGGTGTTCCACACCGGATGTCAACCCCTTGCTGGTTAGATCTGACCATAAACTAATCTCTCTGGATATCCATATTCCACCACGACCCCTGGTCAAAGAAACCACTGTGAAAAACTTTTCAAAAGCAAACCACATTACTTAAGACTGAGGTGGGAAGTTTCAAAGCCCCCATGCTAAAGGATAACACTCCCCAAGCTGCAAAATCCTTTACTAATGCACTCTACAGGCACCTACAAGAATGCATGGATCATCCTATCCCAAACAAAACCAAGACTCACTCCTCCAAGAAAAGGAAACCAGTCTGGTGGACCCCTGCCATAAACAAGCTATACAATAGAAGGAGGAAACTAGTACAGAAAAGAGTAAAATCCCAAGAAAGGAAGACATCCCTGAGCAGTATCAGCAAGAAACTACATTCTTTCATAAAATCATCTAAGGCTAGCTGTGAAAGAAAAATTGCTATGGACTCCAAAGATAACCACAAGGCATTATTTAGCTATGTCAAGAATCTAAGTGGCAATTCTCAGATCTGCTCGGAGTTAGTGCAGAATGGCACAAAATACACTGAACCGACCGATATAGCCAACATCCTGGCAGACATGTTCAGTGCAAACTTCACCCCCCCTCTCACCCCCAAAAGGGCCCATAACTATACCAGAAGAATGTAGTGCCCCTGAAATCACAGATACTCAGGTTAAAACAGCCCTCTCCAAAGCCAAAAACACAGCATCAATGGGACCAGACGGTGTCCAAGGCTACGTCCTACATGAGCTCAAAGATGAACTAACCCCTCACCTGAACACACTGTTTAAACTCAGCCTCTCCACAGGTTATGTGCCCACAGAGTGGCGCACAACAATGGTTATTCCACTCCACAAAGTTGGAGCCACAACGGACCACTGGAACTATCGCCCTATAAGCCTGACTAGCTTGGTCTGCAAAGCTATGGAGTGCATCATAATGGATCTCATTAACAGAGACATTGGGAGCCTCCAAACACTGGACCCTACCCAGTTCAGCTTTGTTAAGGGCAGATCATGCCTCCTAAACCTGGTGAACTTCTTTGAGACAGTTGCCAAGGCTATAGATGAGGGAAAGGTGGTCCACACAGCCTACCTAGACCTTGCAAAGACCTTTGAAACCATTCCCCACTCAGGTATTATAGACAAGCTCACCAGCCTGAACATAAACCCCTACATCACAAGATGGGTTGCCAACTGGTTCACGGACAAAACCCACATGGTAAGATTTGTGGGAGCTAAGTCTGACTCTAAACTGGTTACAAGTGAGTTCCCCAGGGCTCAGTATTAGGGCCCCTCCTGTTCGGCATATACTTCTCAGAGGTACAGACAAGCACAGGAGAACTATGGCTGACCAAGTTTGTAGACAACTCAAACTAGGGGCTATAATTGACTCTCCGGCTCACACAGACATCCTCCAAAAGGGTCTCACTGAGACAGATACCTAGTGTCAAAATCATGGCCTCAAGCTAAATGCCAAAAAGTGCATCCTCTTTGGAAGAAACAAAGTACCCACAAACTACCACATAGGTGGTAGCCCCCTAAATACAGAAGACGTAATAAGGGATCTTGTGACCCAAGTAGATATTAACCTCTCCTTTGATAATCACATTGCTAAAGTGGTTATAAAATCCTTTTATGTGGCCCACCTAATCACCAAAGGGTTTGCATCCAGATCGAAAGAGGTCATTGGGCCCCTCTACGCATCACTCATCAGACCATTCATAGAGTACAATGCCCTATTTGGGATGTACCTTACAAGACACCTGCAACAACTGGAAAGACCACAGAAGTACCTCACTAAGAGGATCACTGGCCTCAAGCAGATGCCCTATGCAGCTCGACTGAAGAAACTCCAGCTGTACTCAGTTGCATACCGCTTACTCAGAGGTGATCTCTGCCTGACATACAAGGCCATGTCCAACCCAGATTTGATGGACATGCTCCACCTAAAGAAAACCATATCCCCTCGAGCCACATGCTCCAGGGATCTAAACCTCACCACAACAATAAATATGATGTGCTGGAGGCATAGATTCCTGTCCCAGACACTTCCCATGCTCTGGAACAATATTCCAATCTACATTAGGCAGAGCTCCTCACTAACCCTCTTCAAGAGAAACCTTGATGAGTGGATGAGAAACAGAAAGTTTACCCCAGGGATCACTTCAATGGCTCTGCTGGACAGAGGCACAGGGAACTAATCTAAGGGGGCGGCGAAAGCCAACACATTCTGGCTAGGCTTGTAAATGCCTTCAGGCAGATAGGTTCATAGGTTCATAGACAGGTACTAGGCTAAGTGTGATAAGAGACCTTGGGACACAGGTGGACAGTAGTCTCTCATTTGATATTCAAATTGCCACAGTAGTCAGGAAATCCTTCTACATGGCACAGCTCATCACAAAAGGTTTCTCATCCAGGAAAAAAGAGGTAATTCTTCCCCTCTACTCATCACTCATTAGACCTTTTATAGAGTACAACACCCTTTTTGGTATATACCTTAGTCCTTTTCTCCACAGAAGCAGCTTGCCAGTACACGACTGGGGTCATTCATCATATAACCACCTGCCTAAAATTGTACACTGCTATCAGATCATAGACTGTATATTGTACAAGTATTTCTCTGTATTATATTTGGACATAGAGCAGTTAGTAGTCGCACAACCTGTCATAATCATGGTTACAAATATACGTCTCTCTGTCTTACATGTGTATGCGTAGTTAATTCTACATAATTTTCCTTAAAATGTGAGGGGGTATTAACTGTGACATAAACACGCATATACTGTGGTTTTAGGTGTAGCATAGCTAAGTTACTGTTATGGTAGTTACAAGGCAACCCTCCTCTCTGGGTGAGGGAACTAAGCACAGTTACTGTTACGATACAAACAAGTCTCAAGCCAGAAACTACATGTATCCTCACTTTCTAACTTTTCTCTTGAATGATGTACCACTAATCTGCTGTTGTAGGACTGTATGAATGTTTTGTGCATGATGCCTACTAATTACAAATGGACACATATTAGTAAAATAAGTGTCTGTAGTCCCATGTTAATTTAATTTCTGTACAAATTCACTACTGTTTACTTGCATACTGTGCCAAGTTCATAGATGCTAAGATATGTCATAATACTCTTCAAGAATACAATGTAGTTTAAGGACTTATCTTGCAAATGCAGCAGTTGACACAACTTTAGTTCAGGACTGAATCTTATGTAAGCAGTACACTACCAATACATGGATAAGTACAGGTTGTGTGAATTGCCTGGCATCAATCTTAATACATGTATGTGAGTAGGAGAAAGGTATTAGTCCCTAGGTCCCTAAGTGGTCAGTGAATGTGCTACGCATTGACTCTTAGCTAAAGCAAGGGCATACTGAGCATACCTATGTCTGCCTGTGGCTGTGGTGACCTAGGAGTTGGTGAGGGGATGTGTGTACCTTCCCCTTGCTGCTCCTGCTGTAGCTGGTTCCACATGATCAGATTGTGGAGCATAGCACATGGTGTGAATATTTGTGTATATCTGCATGGAGTATACTGCAAGGCTCCACCGAATATAGGCAATGGAGCCATGACTTCAGAAGCCCAAACACACACTCTATGATTCTAGTTTGTGCATGTGCCTCATTATGGCATTCTTCCATGGGTTTGGATGCATTTCTGTTGGATGTCACCATCCATGGTTCCAGGGTATAGCCAGCATCCCCCAGTAAATAGCCCTGTGCAATGTCCACCCTAGTAAACATCTGGGACAGGTGTGATGTATGCCAGATATGGGAGTCATGATAACTGCCAGGGTTGCCAGCACACACATTAAAGGTAATCCCCTAGGCATTGCACACTACTTGGTAGTTGATGGAAAGGTATCCCTTGTGGTTAATGTAGATTTTACCCTGATCAACAGGTGATGCCTTGATGTGTCCATGACTGCAATCTATGGCACCCCGTACTGCAGGGAAGTGTGCTACATGGTAGAACTGTTGCATATTGCTGGCCCTCTCCTCAGCAGATGGAGAAAATATATGTGCTCACTGACATGTATGAGCATAGCAACAAGGAACTGTTGGATTATCTTGGATGCTGGTGCCTGTGTCACATCCATCATGTCCTCAGTTGGTCTTTGGAAAGTACCTGTAGCTAATATTCTAAGGGCTACACATACCTTAGTTTCCACTGGGATGGCTTCCCCTTGGTTGACTCTAACTCTGAGTTGAGGGTGGCAGAGTTTACAGAGTTCTTGTAATGTGTCCCTCTCCACCCTGTAGTGCTCTACAATCTCCAGCTCATGTAGCACCTGGAAGGTTATCCTGGGTCTGGGCATCCTTCTCCTTCTCAGCCTAGGCCTATTGTCAGCAGCACCAGTAGCACTTATTTCAGTCTCTACCACATACAGATGTAGAATAGCTGCAGCAGCTCATAGTATTATCTCAGTTAAAATTGTCAAGTCTCTACATCAATGGTGTTGAAGTATTGAGGGAAAATAAGAATGTAAGCTATATGGACATGTTATACATTTGTTGAATAGGTCAACCATGTGGGATTGGCTACTTAAGATGCAATTCACCTGCCTAGGCTGTAAATAGCATAATTTAAAGGGTTCCTATTATGTAATCGAATGCTTAAAGTTGCGAACACTGTTTAATCGAACGTGTTTACCCAAAATAGTGAAATTCCTAAAGCACAGAACAGCGATTTTTTTTCCCAGGGAAAAAATCTCTGGGCCATTTTTGGGGCTTTGCCATTTCCTCCACTGTGGTGTGCTCTCAGAGTTGGTATATTTAAGTAGGTGGGGTGTGTGGGGCACAGCCCCAACTTTATTTTGTGTTTGTTTTTTTGTATTTTTTTATTTTTTTTACCGATCAGCGATTTTTTTCCCTGGGAAAAAAAATCACTGATACGTGTGTTCGGCATTTTGGATTTTTGACGATTTTGGGTCATTTACATAGCATTCACAATTTCAAGCATTCACTGATATAATATAGACCCTCATTTAAAACACCTGCTTTAGTGCTCAGTAGTGCATTATGCACACCTTCACTCAGCTCCGTGCATCATTGCATAAATAAGGTAAAAATAAGAAAAATATATAATTTTAATCTCAGTTTTCCTGATAGCATAAAAACATGGTACATTACACATGAGGATAAGCTTCTACATCCTATACTTGAACCCAGGATCATCAACACTGTCACTCTACACATACAGGTGCTGCCACAGGAATAGTATAACAAGCCCTTTGTTGCACTATTACCCATCAGTGAGCTATGTGCAACAACGCGGAAATGTGTTAAAAAAAATGGAAGCTGACACACCCTTGATATCATCACTCACAGATGACATCCATTGGAAACATAAACACCGTATAGATCCTTACATGAAGTGAACATCCCTAAGTTTTGTGATTCAATAAATCTACAGATTCTGGGCCTTATTTGCATAATGACTATGCTGACACCCTGGATTCTCCATGGTTAGTAGTCATGTAAGCAGGTCAACTGCACATGAACACAATGTTGTAAACACAAGGCAGGCTATTACTCTGCCTATATATGTAATACAGAACACATTATGCTTACAGTACATTATAACAATATGTTTTATCATTTTGTTTATATTGTAAAGGCCTGCATTATGTACATGTTTATTATTTAGTTGGGGATGGGGGACCAAAGATGCATTTATGTTAGGGCAGTAAAACACATTTTTATTTCAATGACTGATGTTCTAGCATTCACAGTGTGTATTTGCATTGAATATGTGTGCTGTTCTCTGTTAAGGTCTGTTCTGTCGAAATTGCTATATATATATTTTTTGCCCGTGTTTCTGTGTAGAGTCAACACTTACACGGAGTCTACATGGCTTCATTTTAGGTTGTTGGATCACTCGGTCATGCCAGTTTGCTTCATTATCATAAATTTCAGCTACTTATGCTGAAATCTGCATTCCATGAAAGTTTCAGCATTTGCACATGAATGTGCATGATTGCACGCCCTTACACAGTTTACTGAATCTAAAACTTGCTGCACCCATGTAGGCATCTTACCGCAATGTGCAAATGGTAAAAATGGCTTATTCAATTCTCCTGTATGCTTATGTTGTATGTGGTATTATTAACAAAAGTACAGTTCACCACAGAAACAGTGTGTGATCAGTGCGACCAAACAGCAAACCAAAGAACAAATAAAAAGTCCATGGTGACCCAAACACCAAATTGTTCATACAGGTACCAAGTTTATTAAAACTATACAAATAGTCAATAGGTTAATCACTTTCATCCTTCACTTGGACTTCTTCAGAACTAAAATTCATATTCACCCTCTGCTCATTAAATAGAACCAACAGTTGAAAACAGAAAATTAAAATCCTAACCAATCAGAAAACTGATATAGTTAACAAAGCATAATCAAATCTAATCAAATAAAAAGTCAGCCAAATCATTTGTTAAAAAAATTCAATACAAACAAATGTTTTTATACAAAATCTTTTTATGAAAAGTCAAGTGACTAAAACCATGGTTATGACCAGATATAAAATTTATAGTTTTGCTGCTCTCATTTTTAGCACTGAATTAATAGAAATGTGATCATTTAGACCCCATTTCAGTGTAGCATCCAATCTAAGTTTCCAAACATGTTCCTTATACTCAAGCTTATTTTCCCAGGCACCTCCTCTGGCATCATGTGGAACAATTTCAAGTATACCAAAAACATTTTTTTTTAAAACCAGCACATGTTAATGAGTGTCTAAATAAAGCATTGTTAGGATTGGCTTTTCTCACATCATAAAAATGTTCATATATCCTTTTAACAAGTTTCCTCTCTGTCTTCCCCACATACAAAGAAAGACACTGATTACACAGCATAATATATACCAAACCAGCCAAGTTACAGTCACCTTTCCAGAAAGTGATAGTTGTTTGGCTGCCATTGTTTGAAGTAACAACTTTCTTTTTCGACACTGTATTGACAGTGTTTACACCTGTCACGTTTAGTAGTACATATTTTAACCTCATGTGTGCCTCTCTCCAACCTTTCTTTAATGTTGTTATGTACTTTGTTTATAAAGCTAGGTTTATCACCCCAGTGTTGGTACAATTCCTCATCAGTTTTTAATATAACCCAGTTATGGCTAATAATCTGTTTTACCCTGCAAGCAAGACCATCAAAGTTGATGGTCATCCCATGATGGAACTTTTCACTACTTGCATCTTTTGTTAACCTTACACTTTTCATTGAGTCAGGTTTTCCTAAGATGCACTGAAATCTCGAATCCCTGTTCTCCATTAATTCTGTCCTCAATAACTTTAAGAGGTCCAGGGGATATCCCCGATCCAGGAATATAGAAGTCATCTTATCAAGTTATCTCTTGAACAGTTCCTCATCTGATACTATCCTAACAGCCTTGATGAACTGGATCTTCACTAGGTTTTTCTTATACTGCATAGAGTGACTGCTAGTGCGGTGAAAATGGCAATTGGAAAATGTCTCTTTCTTATGTATACTAGAAACCAACACCCCATTGTCTACTGTCAGTTGAACATCTAAAAAGGGTATGACTTGTGAGTTAATGTTGTGTGGGAATGTAAGAAAATTATGGCACTGGTCATAGGTTCATAGGTAGGTACTTGGCTATTGGCCCTAGGGCCTATATAAGCCTAGCCAAAAAAGGTACCCTGGCTTTTGCCACCCAAGAAAATTATTTTCCTGTGCCACTGTCAAGCAGAGCTACAGAAGTGATCCTTCGGGTGAATTTCCTATTTCCCATCCAATTATCAAGATTTTTCTTTAAGAGTGCTAATGAGGAGCTTTGTTTGATATAGATGGGTAGTTTGTTCCAGAGTATGGGAAGTCTCTGGGACAGGAATCTATCCCTCCAGCATGTTCTGTTTATTGTGGTGACAAGGTTTAGGTCCCTAGAGCATGTAGCTCAGATGGATTGGGATTTCTTTAAGTGGAGCAAAATTCATATTCACCCTCTGCTCATTAAATAGAACCAACAGTTGAAAACAGACAATTAAAATCCTAACCAATCAGAAAACTGATATAGTTAACAAAGCATAATCAAATCTAATCAAATAAAAAGTCAGCCAAATCATTTGTTAAAAAAAATTCAATACAAACAAATGTTTTTATACAAAATCTTTTTATGAAAAATCAAGTGACTAAAACCATGGTTATGACCAGATATAAAATTTATAGTTTTGCTGCTCTCATTTTTAGCACTGAATTAATAGAAATGTGATCATTTAGACCCCATTTCAGTGTAGCATCCAATCTAAGTTTCCAAACGTGTTCCTTATACTCAAGCTTATTTTCCCAGGCACTTCCTCTGGCATCATGTGGAATAATTTCAAGTATACCAAAAACATTTTTTTTTAAAACCAGCACATGTTAATGAGTGTCTAAATAAAGCATTGTTAGGATTGGCTTTTCTCACATCATAAAAATGTTCATATATCCTTTAACAAGTTTCCTCTCTGTCTTCCCCACATACAAAGAAAGACACTGATTACACAGCATAATATATACCAAACCAGCCAAGTTACAGTCACCTTTCCAGAAAGTGATAGTTGTTTGGCTGCCATTGTTTGAAGTAACAACTTTCTTTTTCGACACTGTATTGACAGTGTTTACACCTGTCACGTTTAGTAGTACATATTTTAACCTCATGTGTGCCTCTCTCCAACCTTTCTTTAATGTTGTTATGTACTTTGTTTATAAAGCTAGGTTTATCACCCCAGTGTTGGTACAATTCCTCATCAGTTTTTAATATAACCCAATTATGGCTAATAATCTGTTTTACCCTGCAAGCAAGACCATCAAAGTTGATGGTCATCCCATGATGGAACTTTTCACTACTTGCATCTTTTGTTAACCTTACACTTTTCATTGAGTCAGGTTTTCCTAAGATGCACTGAAATCTCGAATCCCTGTTCTCCATTAATTCTGTCCTCAATAACTTTAAGAGGTCCAGGGGATATCCCCGATCCAGGAATATAGAAGTCATCTTATCAAGTTATCTCTTGAACAGTTCCTCATCTGATACTATCCTAACAGCCTTGATGAACTGGATCTTCACTAGGTTTTTCTTATACTGCATAGAGTGACTGCTAGTGCAGTGAAAATGGCAATTGGAAAATGTCTCTTTCTTATGTATACTAGAAACCAACACCCCATTGTCTACTGTCAGTTGAACATCTAAAAAGGGTATGACTTGTGAGTTAATGTTGTGTGGGAATGTAAGAAAATTATGGCATTGGTCATAGGTTCATAGGTAGGTACTTGGCTATTGGCCCTAGGGCCTATATAAGCCTAGCCAAAAAAGGTACCCTGGCTTTTGCCACCCAAGAAAATTATTTTCCTGTGCCACTGTCAAGCAGAGCTACAGAAGTGATCCTTCGGGTGAATTTCCTATTTCCCATCCAATTATCAAGATTTTTCTTTAAGAGTGCTAATGAGGAGCTTTGTTTGATATAGATGGGTAGTTTGTTCCAGAGTATGGGAAGTCTCTGGGACAGGAATCTATCCCTCCAGCATGTTCTGTTTATTGTGGTGACAAGGTTTAGGTCCCTAGAGCATGTAGCTCAGATGGATTGGGATTTCTTTAAGTGGAGCATGTCCAACAGCTCTGGGTTTGACATAGCTTTGTATGTTAGGCAGAGATCGCCTCTGAGTAGGCGATATGCGATGGAATAAAGCTGGAGATTTTTGAGATGTTCTGCATAGGGCATCTGTTTGAGGCCAGTAATCCTCTTTGTGAGGTATTTCTGCGGTCTTTCCAGTTGTTGTAGATGTCTTGTGAGATACATATCAAAAGGGGCATTGTACTCTATAATTGGTCTAATGAGTGACGAGTAGAGGGGAAAAATTACCTCTTTTTTTCCTGGATGAGAAACCTTTTGCGATGAGGTCTGCCACATAGAAGGATTTCCTGACTACTGTGGCGATGTGATTATCAAAGAAGAGACTACTGTCCACCTGTGTCCCAAGGTCTCTTATCACACTTTCGGTGTTACATTTACTACCGCCTATGTGGTAGTTCATGGGTACAGAGTTTTTACCAAAGGGGATGACAATGCACTTTTTGGCATTGAGCTTGAGGCCATGGCTTTAACACCAGGCATCTGTCTCAGTGAGGCCCTTTTGTAGGATGTCCATATCATTAGGAGTTTCTATTATGGCTGCTAGTTTGCAGTCATCTGCGAACTTCATTAGCCAAAGACCATCTGTGTTAGCCTGTACTTCAGTGAAGTAGATACCAAACAGGAGAAGACCCAGGACTGAACCCTGTAGTACTCCACTTGTCACTGGTCTGAAGTCAGATTTGGAGTCTGCTACTTTCACAGTGTGGGTTCTGTCAATGAGCCAGTTGGCAACTCATCTTGTGACATAGGGATTTATACCTAGTTTAGTGAGTTTATCTATAATTCCAGAGTGGGGTATGGTGTTGAAATCCTTGGCAAGATCTAGATAGGCTGTGTGAACCACCTTACCCTCGTCTACGGCTTTCGTGATTGCTTCAAAGAAGTCTGTCAGGTTTAGGAGACGTGATCTGCCTTTTACAAACCCGAACTGGGCGGGGTCCAGAGTTTGGAGATTATCAATGTCTTTGTTTATAAGTTCCATGATGATACGTTCTCTGGCCTTGCAGACCAGGCTTGTCAGGCTAATGGGGTGGTAGTTCCCGGGGTCAGTGGTGGCTCCTCCTTTGTGGAGTGGGATAACCCTTGCTGTGCACCATTCAGTGGGCACAAAGCCTGAGGTGAGGCTATGACTGAACATGGTACTTATGTGGGGTGCCATTTCGCTCTGTAGTTCATGTAGAACACAGCCTGAAATGTTGTCAGGTCCCATGGATGCTGTGTTCTTGACTTTGGAGAGTGTGGTTTTTACCTGTGCGGCTGTGATTAAAGGAACTTTGCATTATTCCATTCACGCAGTCCACAAATACCTCTATACCTGAAGGATCCTTTCTCCAAATAAAAAATATGTCGTTGAGGTACTTAGTAAAAGGACTAACTATAGACAAAATCAGAGTTTATAATAAACCTTTTCTCCCAAACTAAAATAACTATGTTGGCAAAAATGGGGGCACATGCTGCCCTCAGAGCTACTCCCCTCACTTGTTTGTAATATTCACCTTCGAAAAGAGGAAGTTTTCAACACCAGGTCCATCAGTTCAACAAGAAAACATGTCTCAGTCCTTTCAAGGAATTGGTGTTCCAAAAGCACTACCTCAACTCATTCTAATCCTGTTTCATGAGGGATGCTTGAAAAAAGATCTACCATGTCTACAGTAAGAAAACAAGTTTATTCTTTAAAAAAAATCATTATTTACTTTAATTAAAAAATCCCAAAAGTCATGTAAAATGTGAGCGGTGGTTCAGTAAAGATTTCAGTTTTCTGTCAATATAAATTGCTATGGGATCCATGGGCTGCCACTATTAACCTGTAAGGTGGATCAATCATGTCTTTATGTACCTTTGGGATACCAATATGGTAGGGAAAAAAAGGATCCCTATTGCATAAAAAATCATAAGTTTCAATTGTGATGACACCTTGGAGAAGGGCATCTTCTAGAAACAAATCAATGTTTCTTCAAGCAATATTTGTCTTATTTCTGGAAACTACCATATAATGGGAATTATCTGTCAACATGTTGTATATTTTGTTGACATAATCCATCTGCGAGGCAGTCATGACACTCCCATCCTTATCAGGTTTCATAACTCAGATGGACTTGTCTCAAGAGAGTTCCTCTAACAGGACATGTTCTTCTAAAGTCAAGTTGTCCACCTTCAAGAATTTCCCTCCATATAAGGAGTAAAGATCTCTTTCACACACTTTCTCAAAAGTGTGTAAGGGTTTATGTAGGGACAGGTTAAAGATGCTATTTGTCTTTAGGCTGGGTGTAACCAAAGAGTTAACTTTATCCCTATTGAGAACGGACAAGTTCAATGTCCTTATAAAAAGTTTTAGGTCTAAAATGACCTCACTAATATTACCATTGTTCTTAGGAACAAATTAGAAACTTTTTTCAAACAAAGGAAATGCGTAGTATCGATATTTAAATTGGTATAGTTAAAAATATAGAAACCCTTGTGTTCAAGTACCTTGCCATTGTGTTTAACTTTGACAGCATCGATAAACCTGCTGTCTACCTGTTCTGAATTATTCTGGGTAACGTTCAGGCTAATCAGAAACATCATCTCATAATGTCCGAAGGGACATGTAGCTCAAGAGATGTCAAGTTATTTTGTTTTCATTTTATTATTGCTCTATTTCTTGTTGACTTTGAGGGTTGGGGATTCATCCATTCCACACCATATTATTTACTCTGTCTAACTCTAACGGGAATGTTGTAGATCACCAAGGACATCATGCTGCACTGCTGGTCTTATTTATACCATTCCTGCTCTTCCCAGCACCATCCAAAGTACCTGACCTTCACTTGTGTCAGTTTGCAAGATAAGAATGTAAGTATATTTCCCCATGTGCAACCCAACTATGGATATGTGTTGTACCTCCCTACGTACAGATTTAAGGCCCAAATTCACTCCTGAATAGAGAAGGGCTGCTCTTAGCTAATTGATAACTCTCCTATATTCCTCTTGCACCCAGTCTGCTCACTTAAGCCCATTTCACTGCATACATATGGGAGGTTTTCCTGTGTGCCGTTCATTTGAGACACATCTATATAAAATTATCAGTGTTATAAAAGTCTGTTTCAGTTGTGATGTTGACTCAGTGAAAAGTCATACCCTACACTATTCCTGCCATAAGTGTCACAGATAGTGTGACTATATCTTCAGGCAGTCCCTATCTCATTACACACAGTTAAGGTATAGCATTAAAGTATGATTCATCTATTCACAGACAGACTGTGATAGTATAAGTCTGAACACTAAGGTAGGTAAGGAAAAGAAGACGATAACATATTTCAAATGATCTGAAGCATTTTTTCAATGTTTTCCCCACTTTTTTGTACTCTGTATTCTTTTTTTTCCACATAGTCCTTGCCTCTATAACTACCAACTGTAAAGAATCCCCCTAATTAGGCACAGCCTATTTGCTCTCCTCTACTGGGAATTTTGCCCACCGTTAGGGTAACAGCTATTTGGGGAAGAACATTGTTCAGGCAGCCTTGAAGTTGCTTTATGCTTCTACCCCCTCCCCATCTTTATTAACATGCTCCCAGATCAGAAACATCAAACAAAGCAACCCACATCAGTTTGGCTTAATCCCTCCAGTTCAAGCCTAGAGGAAACCTTATCTATCATGTCCCCAGCCAAGGACATATGCAATCTTATGGTCCAAGTAAATCTGGCTTATCATCCAGACTGGGGCATCAGGCTGTCTGTCCCTCCCATGGCCAGAAACAATCAGTGGTGATCCTCCATCACCACATCTTTTATCAGAAACAAGCTATATGTGTGCAGGTAATATCCCAATCCCACCTACCAATGTTGACATTGATGCTGCATCACAAGGTATCCAGTGCCTTCTCCTGGATATGCACATGCTACCATACGTGTGATGATGGTCACTATTACTGGCTTGGGATAGCAAACTGATGTCTCCCTGTGTGATGGTTAACAACAAGCTTCTGCTTGCCTGCAGCACCAGATGACTGATTTTCTATATTTGGAGAGGGCAAGCTGGCAAGATCTGCACAATTTCACCCACCCCTCACCCTGACACTTCCAGTGCTAAAGCCCCTAGTCAAATCAGGTCATTTGGATCATAGTCAAGGCTTTATCTAACTATACCCCAGAACTTGGCTACTCTATATTCATTTGGCACTAAGAAGTTACTGTATGACAAATCAATATATTTGTCATTATGCACTAGGATCCATGAAAGTGACACTTGGTTGTGACTTTTGTACAAGTTTTTTGTAATTTCAGACTGGATAATAAAGGCAAATTATGGCCATGTATAGTTTAGAAATGATATATAGACATGAGCAATACAGTTGTAGGACTAGTATTTAGTTTGTAACAGAGATTTCTAAGCAGGAGAAACTGAAATCCTTTTGAATCTTCTTCAGAAATTTGAAAGATATTCTTTCTATTTATTCGCTAAATGAGAATATATTGTAAAAATGTGTTGTCACTTTGTACCTGTAGCTGTTTAGCAAGATTTAGTTGCTTGTGATTTTATCTATTAAATTGTGAATTCATTTGTTTTAATTTGTTAACTTGGTAGAACACTGATTGACGCAATCCTTTTTCAGGTTCAGGATGGAAAGAACACATAAAGGAAGACATGAGTAAAGTGAAAATGGAGGGTCATGAAATTTAGTAAGTACATGTTAGGTGGAAGGGTGGAGAAGGGAGAGGTGCCATACTAATGTGGGTCTGAATAAAAGTGATTTGCATTCCACAGAAGAATTCGGCTACATATATTAGCAATCAGATTTAAACATTCATTTTGGGTAAAGAGGACACCCTTACCTAAATGCGTTTTATTTGAAGGGTAAAAGAAATGGTCAAAAAATGTTGGGCCCAAAATAGGAGTTCATTTTATTTTTAGTTATTTGGGTATAGTATTAAAAGTTAAAAATTTGAGTGGAGATATCTGAAATATGGAGCTGTTGCAGTTTGTTCCAAAATCTTCTGAAATATTCCAGTATTGAGGTTCTCAGAATATTTGTGATGTACATAAGATTGTGGTGTGTGTGTGTGTGTGTGTGTGTGTGTGTGTGTGTGTGTGTGTGTGTGTGTGTGTGTGTGTGTGTGTGTGTGTGTGTGTGTGTGTGTGTGTGTGTGTGTATGTTAGCACTGTATACTATCATGTCAACTGCTTACAGAATAGTTGCAAAATGAAGGAAGCTCTATGGGAACTTTCCTGATAAAAGTAGGAAAAACTAATAGAGATAAAGCAGATCATGAGGGACACATTTATTAAGTAAGGCAATATGAGCTGAAGTGGATACATTTGTGCTCATCTCTTATACTGAAAGTGTCTTTAAATTATGGTATGGCTTTTGTACTTATTCCTGTTCTAACTAGAGATTTGGGTAAGAGTGAATGACCAATGAGATCAAATCTATAGTGAGGTCAGTGAATACTGATCCAGTTAGGAATCTTTCCTCCATATTCTGATGAAAAGTATCAATGAGAGTGTATAGGCCTGTCACCGTGCTCCTTCCTGAACAAAATCCATTTTGGTAATGAGACATAATGTAATGTTTTTGGTATAGTCAAATAGCTGAGCAACTACTATTTCCTTAAAAATATGCTTAGTGTAGGCGGTATAGATATTGATCGGACTTTTTTTGCTTTTGGAGGGTTTGAGGAGTTTTAGTATCAGTTTAAAAATGGCATGCTTCTACTCTAAAGGCAAAGTATTTTTTTGTTAGGCAGAAGTTGTATAGATGGAAGAGAGGGTGTATGAGATGGTCTTACCAAAGTAAGATGAATCAGAGTTGTAGGCAATATGGTCCTGTGAGAGCTTCTGAGGAGACTTCATCTGTCAAGTTTTCCATATGTTTAGACCTAATGTTTTGAAGTAGAATGTGGGGGTGTGCAGTGGGGGTGGTTAGTGGTTCCTGTATTCTGAAGGGAGAATTCTGATTTGCTGAATTGATGGATTTTAGAGTGGAAAATTCTTTGAGAAAATCTAATGATGGTACTGTCCTAGTCTTTGTTGTGATTGTGACAACCCACCATTGGACCAGTAAACAAGGACCTCAGTCCTCACCACTGGTAACAGTGGGAAAACGTTCACTGGCAGGATGACAGGTACATACACAGTATTTCAAGATGCAGCTCTCTGTATCAAATGCAATTTCTATTAAGAGCCCACAGAGACCACAGTCAGTCTGGGGCTGGTTTCTCATTCTTCATCCAGATCCCCAATAAGACTCCTCACTGGCACAGCTACAGAACTGAGATCTCAGGTGAGTTACCAAGCCAAGACCCCCAGCACCCTCTCTGTCCAACCAGTGCTTCACACATACACACACACACACACACACACACACACACACACACACACACACACACACACACACACACACAGACACACACACACACAGGGGGATTTATAGACACACACACACACATGCGCACACACCTGGGAAAGGCTGGCACAGATTTACTATCTATGTCCCCTTCTGAACAGACTATATGGTAGGTAATACTTGCACCATTCACTCCTTATCAGCTACTTTAAAATCCCTTAACAAAGGGTGTCCAATCTTACTGTGTAATATTAATATTAACACAAATAGTAGCTTGACCAAGAGCAAGGCTATTAGGAGTGGCAACATAGTGTCACCAAATAAATAAGCAAGTACTGTCAAAACATAAATATCTCTATACAGATCAGCCATAATGATAGGTTTAAATATAGTTAATAATAAATGATAAAAGAACAAAACAATACTAAATATATATTCACAGTGACATTAGAGTTCAAAACCACAGGAAATATTTAAAACAACATTGCAGGACATTCTCAAATAAAGAAAAATATCTAAACTAAGCTTCACTATATTCCTGACTAAAGCTAAGAGATTTATACTATAACCTAAGAACTTACTAATAGTGCAAGGCAGATGTGGTGAATGGATCTTCTAGTTGTTGTCAGGTCCAAGACAAAATGCAGAATTGTTCTGTCTTACTAAGAGACTTCTCAAAATAATATCTAAAATATTATTCCTCAGATAGCTTGCAGAATGACGTCACTTCTTGTCATTTGACTCTAGTTCCTAGGCAAAACAACCATTGATAAAGCTGGCACTATTTAGCCTCTACCTGAAAAATATACAGACAAGTACTTCCCCTCAGATCTTTGGCAGATATTGGAAGTCATAAAACAATTGCATTCCTTCATGTTTTCAAGACTAGTAATTACTTCACCCTAAAGATAATACAGAAAGTTTCCTAGTACTGGCATTGAGTCTCTTGCTGCATTGAAAACTGAAAGATACCATCTTTTGTGGCCTGGCCATTAAAGTAATTTAATTTCAGTTATTTTTCTGAAGTTTGCAGGACTGAAGTTCGCCTTTTGTATTCCAGTTTCCACTGTTAAAATATATACATTTAAATGGTTACAATAGTGCATGTACATCTCTGTTCTCTTCCAGTAGGGCCCACTGTGGTTACATTTCAAATACAGTACTCTACAAATACCTTTTCAACATGCAAATGTAAACAAGCAGTTTGATATACATATGACATCAATTCTAATACATTTGTAACACAAGCATCTTGTATAAATCATTTTGATATTCACAATGACATATAATTATTTACAAAATTCCAGCTAGCTGTGCTGGCAGTATCTCCTTTTGTCACAATTCTTCCCCCTCGAAGACTCAAGCTAGTTTTTCAAGTGACCCTTGAGAAATGTTGCTTGAGAGGTATGAACATGTCTGGGAATACACTAACCCGTTCCTTGTTTTGAGAACCCATCTGCATTGAAATTGCTAGGTCCACTGCAGTGCTGCACTGTCATATCATATGCCTGCAACCCTAGGCTCCACCTTAATAGCTTAGCATTTTGCTGGCTGGCGTGATGTAGTCATGTTAAGGGATTGTGGTCTGTAACTACAGTGAATTTCCTTCCATACAGGTAAGGGTGAAGTTTCTGCAGTGCCCATACTATAGCGAGACATTCCTTTCCTACAGGTGCATAGCATTCCTCCCTGTGTTTGAGCCTATGGATGAGATATACCAGGTGCTCTTCTCCCTCTGAGGAAACCTGGCGGATTACAGCCCCCATCCCATTGTCTGAAGCATCCACCTGCACAATACATTCTTTGCTGTAATCTGGGCTGGCTAACACAGGGGATTCTCCCAATGCTACTTTAAGCTTCTGGAATGCCTGCTCACATGCTGGGGTCCACACTACCTTGTTTGGCCTGTTTTCCCTTGTTAGGACTGTGAGGTGAGCAGATATGGTACTATAAGTGGGGACAAACTTTCTGCTGCACCCTGCTGTCCCTAAGAATGCCCTCACTTGCTTTTTGGTAACAGGAGCAGGCCATGCCTGAATGACTTCCACTTTGGCAGGTTCTGGTCTGATCTTACCACTCCCCACTCTATGTCCCGGATAGAAGACCTTTGCCATACCCACCTGACACTTACTGGGCTTAATGGTCAACCCTGCCCTCTGTGGACTGCCCAGCATCTCACTGACATGCTGAAGGTGCTCTTGCCAGAAATCTCTGTAGATGGCAATATCATCCAGGTAAGCAAGGGCAAGATCTCCTGCTCCTGCTAGGATATGATTTACAAGCCTCTGGAAAGTTGGTGGGATATATTTCATCCTAAAGGCCATCTTTGTGAACTCATACAAGCCAAAAGGAGTCACAAAGACTGACTTCTCTCTACCATTGGAAGTCAAGGGCACCTGCCAGAAGCCCTTGGTAAGATCAGTAGTGGTAAGATACCTAGCCCCACTGAGCAGGCTTCATCTGTCCTAGGCATGGGGTAAGCATCTGACCTTTTATGACTATTTAGTTTCCTGTAGTCCACAAAGAACCTGGTGCTGCCATCCTTTTTTGGTACCAGCAAAACTGGGGAGGCCCATGGACTACTGGACTCCAGGATTACCCCAGTTCCAATATTTCCTGTATCTCTTCCATCAGATTCTGTCTGACTCTCTCAGCCACCATATAAGGGGCCTGATTGATAGGCCTCTGGGGTCCTGTATCCACATGGTTCTGTACCAAGTTTGCACACCCTGGTTTCCCAGTGAAGATGCCCGCAATCTCCTATAACACTGCTCAGATTTCTCAAACCTGGGTAGGGGATAGCTGCTGGGACACTGCTAGCCCTTCCACTGAGGTGTCAGTCTGAGCCTCACTGAGGAGATCAGTCACCAGATTCCCCTCAGACTCCTCCTGCCATCTGCTGCAAATACTCAGCACTTGGGCCTCCCTATCATGGTAAGGTTTCATCATGTTAACATGGTACAGTTTGTGCCCCTGCCTCCTGCATAGCAGTTCTAACATATAGTTAACATAACTGACCTTTCTTACAACTTTGAAGGGTCCCCCCCAAGCTACCTGCAGCTTGTTGTGTCTGACACGAATGAGAACCATAACCTGCTTCCCCATAGCATACTCTCTAGCTCTAGCATTCCTGTCATACCAGACCTTTTTCTGCTGTTGGGCTTCTGCCAGGTTCTCCTGGGCCAAGCCCATAAGTTCTCTGAGTCTTGTCCTGAGGTTTAGGACATATGCCACAACAGACTCCTTGTTGGATTCACACTCATCCTCCAACTCATCATGAGTCAAATCTAGAGGTCCCGTCACCATATTCCCACACAGCAACTCAAAGGGTGAAAAACCTGTGCGTTTCCTTGGCACCTCTCTGTAAGCAAACGACAGATGGGGCAAACAGTTGTCCCACTCCCTCTTAAACTGGTCTGCAAATGCTTGTAGCATGGTCTTTAATGCAGAGTTTAACCTATTCGCTAGACAATTTTTCTGGGTATGGTAGGAGATGGTCTTTAGGTGCTTCACCCCTCAGTGCTCCCACAGGCAAGCCAGCAGGTCTGACATGAAATTGGCACCTCTGCCAGTCAGTATTTTGTTTGGGAAACCTACCCTGCTGAAAATCTCTCAAAAAGCATTTCTACCTTTTCTGCCTCAATGGAGGACAGAGCCACCGCCTCAAGGTATCTCATAGCATAATCTACTAACATTTGGCTGTACTTCTTCCCTGTGTAACTTGGGGTACTCTTATAACCCACAATATCTATAGCTACCCTCTGAAATGGCTCCTCAATCATAGGCAAATGCATCAAAGGAGCATTGACCTTGTCTCCTGCCTTGCCTGCTTTTTGGCACTACTCACAGGTCCTGCAGTATGCTGTTACATCCTTGGAAATCCCAGGCCAATAAAAGCTCTGCATAATATGTCTCTTAGCATGCATTATACCCATATGACCTGCAAAGAGAATGTCATGGGCTATGGCTAGAAGTTTCAGATGGTAGGCTCTGGGTACTACCAACTGTTGTATTACCTCACCTTCTAGCCCTCCCTCAGGGGGTCCACTGTCTATAAAGTAACCCTTTGTCCCAGTATACTGATTCCCCTTTTCCTTGAGAATCAGATGCCTCCCTGGCTACCTCTCTCAAGCCTTGCAATGTAGGGTCTGAGAGCTGAGCCTATCTCTATGCTCTCTTTGTAACCCCTCCCAGCTCCCCTTCCACAAGAAGTCTGGTATCCTCTGACAGCGGTGCCTCATTGTCAACCTGGGTACTACTACTCACCTCAGCCCTTGCAGTCACTCTGTCCATGGGAACATCAATACCCACAAGCAGCTGTGGCTCACCTTCATTCTCATTGCTACAGGGTAGCTACCTCCCTGAAGTAGCCACCTCACCAGTCCTGGTTTCTAGTGTACAGTCTGTCTGGGTCCCCCGGGCTACCAGCCCAACATGCTAGTCTCCAAGCCTGACTGCATGTAATTGCATGCACAAAATGTACTGCATTATCACAATCATTCCCTGTAAGGACATCTACAGGGATATTCTCAAGCACACCTACTTGCTTGCTTCCTTTCATACCCTCCCAGTCAAGGTGAACTCTAGCCAAAGGTATTTTGAATGGGGTCCATCCTAAAACTCTGACAGGAGTAGACTGCCCAAGCAAGTAGTGCTCCTGTTTAACCATTGCAGGCTTCACAATAGTTAGGTCAGAGGCTGTGTCATTCTTAGCCGTGGCCTGCTTCCCATCTACTAAGATAGGATATAACCTCTTGTAGCAGTTTGGTACCCTTGTTGCCTCCAGACAACTTACTGCTGGCATTCTGTCATTCCTACTTGCTGGCTCCACTACCTTTTGTTCCCCACCTTGCCTCCAAGGACATCTATATGCTTCATGGCTTCACTGGTTACATTTAAAATATTTAACCCTTGATCCTGGCCATGTACCTGAACTAGTGGCTTCCCCTGTTACTGGCAGACTATGTTGGGGGGGGATTAAGGCTGCCCACCATGGGTTCCCTTAGACCCATGTGCAGCACTGGGTATCCCTTTCCTGTGCAGTAATGCCCTGCTTGCTAGGTATAGGTTTCCTTTTTTTCCAAATCATCTGCTGTGTTTCATTCTCTGTCTGCCAACCAGATTCTCATGTCTTCAGGCATAGTGCTAAGTGCTTGTTCCCTCACCAAATGATCTGCCAGCCCATCAAAAGTGGTGACCTGACACCCACTCACCCACCTATGAAAATAAGTGCTTAACATAGTAATGTATTCATACACACATTCATCTGCTTGTGCCTATGCTCATAAAACTGTTTTTCTATAAGCTTCATGTGTTAAAGCATTCCAATAAGCAATTTGTAACTGTATTATAATTTTTGCAATCAGTATTAGACAATTTAAAAACAGCAGTTTCAGCTTTATCATCGAGTAAGGGATAAGGAACGATACCCAGAACCATTGGTCAACATTATATTGTTTACACACCCATTCAAACGTTTGAATAAAACTATCAAAATGATTACCATCTGTAAATCGTGGAAGAAATTTACTGACCTTTACTGCTTCTGGGGTTTGGTTACTCCCTTCCCCATTACCTCCATGACCCCTCCAAAGAGTCATTTCATTTCATGTTGCCTCTGCCTCTCATTTTCTTTAGCTTCCAGATGTCTCAGTCTCTCTGTGGAGTCTAATTCCATTTATTTCTGTTTCTCCTTTTCTTCAGCCTCCAAACACCACAGTTTCTCATTTTCTTCAGCCTCTAAATGCAACAATCTCTCTGCTGATTCTATTTCTAAATGTTTGACCTTCAGTTCAAGTCTCTAACTCCAGATAGATTTTTAAGTCCTCTGAGGCAAAGTTGAACTGTCCATTTCCTGAGAGTTATACATCCCCAAGGCCAGTCTGGCTGTCTTCCTGGTTGGTCTATGATGCAGCTGTGACTTAGGCTGCAATTATTTCCTCTTTACCCAGGTTGGCATGCACCAGTACTTTTGCTTGGCACATCTCAGCCAACTGGCTCATTGTCAGCTTCCTTGCCTGCTCTCCTTGATTAACTAAGCTAACAAAAAAATAAATAAAACTATTGTGATATGAAACTCTGAATGTCTACTGTGTGGCTGCTTGAGAGTACAAACATCTTCTTTAGTGGCCACTGTTTACAGGCTATAGGAGTTCAATATCCACACCACTGAATCCTAATATGTGATGTGGTTATCCCACCATTGCCAGCCAAAATGTGATGTGGATATCCCACCACTGCCAACAATGTGACAACCCACAACTGGACCACTAATCAAGGAGCCTCAATCCTCATCACTGGCAACAGTGGGGAAATGTTCACCGGGAGGATGACAGGTACACACACAGTATTTCCAGATGCAGCTCTCTGCATCAAGTGCAATTTCCCTGAAGAGCACACAGAGACCACAGTCAGTCCATGTCTGGTTTCTCACTCTTCCTCCAGATCTCCAGTAAGACTCCCCACTGGCACAGCTATAGAGTTGAGATCTCAGCTGAGTGACCAAGCAAAGACCCTCAGCACCCTCTCTGTCCAACTAATGATTCGTGTCCCTTCCCAACTAACTTATACTCACACACTTTGAAGTTTGTTTTACACATACACACACACACACACACACACACACACACACACACACAAACACACACATGGGAAAGGCTGGTACAGGTTTACTAGCTATGCCCCCTTCTGCCCAGACTATAAGGTATTTATTACTGCCACTAGTCACTCATTATCAGCTACTTTATGGCCCTTAACAAATGGGTGTCCAGTCTTACTGTGTAATATTAATATTAACACAAATGGTAGTTTGACCAAGAGCAAGGCTATTAGGAGTGGTCTACACAGTGTCACCAAATAAATATGCAAGTACTCTTAAAACGTAAATATCTCTACACAGATCAGCCATAATGAAAGGTTTAAATGTTGTTGTTTTTGTGTCTTTCGGCTTTTCGTGGTTAGGGGTCACCACAGCGGAACTTCGGTCCGCTAATGATTGGCAGTAGATTTTTACATGCCGAGTTGCCAGCCCTGATGCACAACCTTCAACGAAGGTACGCCCATTTAGGCATGTCTCCACACAGAAGACACTCTAGCTGAGAATCGAACAGGACAACATCTTACTGTGAGGTGACAACGCTACTGCAGCAGCACCACCACCGCAGTAATGAAAGGTTTAAATATATTTTATAATAAATAATAAAAGAACAAGACAATATTAAATATATATTCACAGTGACATTAAAGTTCAAAACCACAGGAAATATTTAAAACAACATTGCAGAACAAACTCAAATAAATAAAGAAAAATATCTAAACTAAGCTTCACTATATTCCTGACTGATTCTAAGAGAATTATACTATAACCTAAGAACTTACTAATAGAGCAAGGCAGATGTGGTGAATGGATCTTCTAGTTGTTTAAAAAACTGCGAAAACACCTATGAGTACCCAAAGAATAGTTCAAAACGTTGACCCAATACGAACACCGACCAATATAAAAGCATAAATACCACTGGTTTATTGAATCACGAACAAAACCACAATACGAACGAAACAATAAAGAAAGTAATGACAGTGAGTTAAGCGCTTTCACCCATTGCTACAGGGTTTCATCAGAACTCTCTGAAACAATTACCCTCAGACGCTTAAATGCCTTTTTAGGCGCCAACATAATGTCAAATCTTTAAAGTCATATCACAACAATATTACATAAAACATGAAAATATAAGTATATCAGATTTCGTAAAATACAAATGTACAATGACAATGTGTACCTATACTAAATATAAAAAATGTTTGCAGTTAAAAATTTCAATAATAATGTATGTTTAAAATACGAATAATGTACAAATAATATAAATCCTTCGTCTTTACAGCTGATACAACCATAATACATATTGTTTCCTGTGTATAAGTATGTAAATAAATAAATATATATAAATATAAAAATGTTGACAGTTGAAACATGTTCAATCCTATGAGTACATGTAAATAAATACACTACCATTATATAAGTAAATCAATGAATAAATACTATTCTTGTGAAACCAGGGTGACTAAATTTGACAACAATAAACACATTTGACGTAAAACCTAATGATGTTGCATAAGTATAAACAACCTGTACATACATATTATTATAAATATGAAAATGAAGATAAAATTGTATGTATGATACATTAATTTTGATATTGATATTTAATAAAACTATTGAATAAATAAATAAATAAATAAATAAATTGTCCCCATACACATAGGTGTTAAAAATCTTTTTGAATCATAAATCAGAAATCTGTGTAAAATTTGTTAAAATCTAAAATGTCTGTATAAAATGAATATAATCTGTGTGATGACTATATGAAATCCAATTTCATGAGGGAGCTATGACACTGCTAAATAAACGTGAAGTATGTTAAAAATATTATAATATTACAGTTAATAGATTGTGGGATACAATAGAGGCTTAATTGATATGTGGTCATTTAAACCTGGGGGGGTGGTGACATCCAAATAAATTTGCCACCATACTTCTCTATAACCTAACAAACTTTTTATGTCCCCTCCCATAGGGCTAGGTTTTAATACTTCTAAAATAATGAATTTAAAATTATGATCTTCTCCTTCATAAAAAATGTGCTTATATAGTGCATTATTCATGTCTTTAGTTTTGATACTGTAAGTGTGATCATAAATTATTTTTCTTAAATTTCTCTCGGTCTTACCAACATAAAAACTAAAACATTTTTGACATATACTTAAATAAATGACCAATTTACTATTGCAATTACCTAGTCTACTATAAACACAACGTTTTAATTCATTATTTAAATTGATAATAGTTTTGTCTGACATATATTTACATTGTTTGCATGACCCACATTTTAAACTTTTATTTGTCATTTTGTTTTTGTCTGTCTTTCCTTTTTTCTTGTGTTCCACCATATTTTTGATGTTACTACCCATCTTAAAAATAAAATTGGGTTTTGTACCTATTATTTTCGTGATTTGAACATCGTTAAATATTAGATTCCATGAATCACTTATAATGTGTTTAATGTAACTAGCTGCCATATTGTACTGAATCACGCATGATTTTTTGTACCTATTACTAGAAATCAAATCTTTTTCTCCCATTTTAGAATCTGTATCGGTTAATTGTCCTCTAAAACTGTTACTTAATAACGGTTGATATCTAGTTCCCCTAAATTCCAAAATATATTTGATGGTAGACTCCATCATATAACTGGGGTATCCTCTTTGTAAGAACAATTTCTTTAAATACTCTAATTCCAATTTTAAATCTTTATCATTGGAAGTCATGCGATCTGAACGTATACACTGACCCTTAAAAATGTTGTTTTTTAATTTTTCTGGGTGGCAGCTAGTATAATGAAGATAGCTATTGGAAAAGGTGTCTTTTCTATAAATAAACGAAGATACTTGCTGTGTCTCATATTTTATTAAAGTATCTAAATAAGGTACACCAATTTTATTGTGAGAATGTGTAAATTTCAAATAGTTACTACTTGAGTTCAAAAAATGAATGAATGTGTCTAATAATGTCTCATCTGCTCCCCATAATATATAGATATCATCTAAAAATCTTGAGTAATATTTAACGTGTTTAAAAAATTCACTAGTAAATAAGATATTGTCTTCCCATTTAAGCATAACCAAATTGGCATATATTGGGGCACATGCAGCACCCATAGCAACACCTCTAGTCTGTTTAAAAAGTTCTCCTTCAAAATATATGTAATTATTATCAAGAACTATGGACATCATTTCCTGTAATAAACATATTTTATTCCATTCTATACTAGTGTGTTTCCTTATACTATTACTGAAGGCTATGAGTCCTTCATCCTTCGGAATACAAGAAAACAAATCTGTCACATCAATGGTTAAAAATATTATATTGTCTAAGTTGATATTTTTTGGAAAATTCATTAAGAATATCCATGAATCTTTAACCATATGAGGCACATTTTCATAGATAAATTTCAGTTTTGAGTCAATATATCTTCCTATTGGAAAAGTTTTAGAATGCCTGCCTGATACAATAGGTCTAAAAGGGGGGTTGGAGGTATCTTTGTGTGTTTTAGGGATACCTACAAACGTAGCCAGTTGTGGAAATTCCACCCTCAAAAATTCATATTCATCTCTAGTAATCCTTGCTTCTATATAATATTCTTCTATATATGAATCTATTCTACAATAAGCTATATTGAGTTCATTGATAGAGATGGTAATGTAATTTCCAGAATGATGTAGGATGTCATACATTTTCATAATGTACCGAAAATTATCATATAAGACTATACCACCCCCTTTGTCAGGCTTCATTACTCTTATATTCTTGTCATTCATAATTGTATTTAATAAATTGTTGTCCTCTATTTTCCTTGATGTAATTTTATCGTATAAATCTACTTTCGGATGAGTAGGTGGGATAAATACACTCGCTTTTTTTAAAAAAGAAATTTGATCATCATCTTGTAATCTTATTTGGTTTTCATTAGTCTGTGTATTGTTAAAAAATAAATCTAAATTAATTTTTCTAATATATTTTTTAAAATCAATAATAGTGTGTACCAAATTAAATTTGGGGTTAGGTATATATTTCATACCCTTACTAAATAGATTAAAATGTTCCTTTTCAATAACACAATCTGTGTAATTAAAAATGTTAAAATTGTCAAGTGTGTGTGTGTTGCCTTTTACTTTAATAACTTTGTTCTCATTACTATCATCCTTATTCGACATTGAATCCTGGTTGGTATTCAGTACTGCCAATTCCTTGTGTCTCTTACATAACTCTGATTGTGATTCCAAAACGGTTGTATCGATTGTTTCCCTTCTCTCTGAAAATCCTTCCTATTGATGTATCCTTTGTTGTGTTTGTATATTATATTGTTTCCCCCTTGCCCAAATTCTCTATTTTCTTCATGTAATTGTGTATTATGGTCTATGTACTCATGGTTATTACTACTACCTTTATTGCTTGGCCATATATAGGCTTTGTTGGTGTTATAATGTTCACTGTCCCTTTTCAATTTATTAGTTTTGCGTTTATTGGAGTTACTAATGTGTTTGTTTGCTTCATTAAATTGCTTATTGTATAAGTGTTCCCATTGAGGGAATACCAAATCATTTAATATGCTATTATTCAATGTCTCTGCTTCTAATATGTATTTACTAAGTTTGTCATCATTATATTTCATTAATAACTCCATGAATTTAAATCCACAACCATCAAAAAAATTGTTGAATTCCTTCTTTAAATTTTCTGAATATTCAGGCATGTCTCCACACAGAAGACGCTCTAGCTGAGAATCGAACAGGACAACATCTTACTGTGAGGTGACAACGCTACCGCAGCAGCACCACCACTGCAGTAATGAAAGGTTTAAATGTATTTTATAATAAATAATAAAAGAACAAGACAATATTAAATATATATTCACAGTGACATCAAAGTTCAAAACCACAGGAAATATTTAAAACAACATTGCAGAACAAACTCAAATAAATAAAGAAAAATATCTAAACTAAGCTTCACTATATTCCTGACTGATTCTAAGAGAATTATACTATAACCTAAGAACTTACTAATAGAGCAAGGCAGATGTGGTGAATGGATCTTCTAGCTGTTGTCAGGTCCAAGACAGAATGCAGAATGCTCTGTCTCACTATGAAACTTCTCAAAATAATATTTAAAATATTATTCCTGGGATAGCTTGCAGAATGACATTACTTCTTCTCATCGGACCCTAGTTCCCAGGCAAAACAACCATTGATGAAGCTGGCACTATTTAGCATCTTCCTGTAAAAATATATAGACAAGGGCTTCTCCTCAGATCTCTCGCAGATGCTTTAAGTTGTAAAACAATTGCATTCCTTCATGCTTTCAAGAATAGTAATTAGCTCACCCTAAAGACAATACAGAGTTTCCTAGTAGAGACATTGTTTCTCTTGCCACATTAAAAACTGAAAGATACTATGTGTTATGGCCTAGCCATAAAGTCATTTAATTTCAATTATTTTTCTGAAGTTTGCTGGACTGAAGTTAGCCTCCTGTATTCTAGTTTCCACTGTTAAAATATATACATTTAAATGGTTACAATAGTGCATGGACATTTCTGTTCTCTTCCAGTGGGGCACACTGTGGTTACATTTCAAAGACAGTACTCTACAAATACCTTTTCAACACACACATGTGTACAAGCAGTTTGATATACACATGACATATAGTTCTAATACATTTGTAACACAAGTGTCTTGTACAAATCATTTCGGTATTCACCAATAACATTTAATTTTTACAAATTTCCAGCTAGCTGTGCTGGCAGTATCTCCTTTTTTCACAGTGGTGTTATCATTTTTAAGGGCTCTTTAGATAGGGAGCATCCTATTATACAGATGACTGGGTATTAGAAAAACGGATGTGTAAAGTTCTTATTAAAAAAGGGAGGACCAGGTGCTTCCATGCAACTCCTTAAACCATTCTCTGAACACACTGTGATCATCACTGAAGCCTTTGATTAATCTTTCACAATATTATAATCTTTACCTCACCCAGATGTCCTCAAATATGGTTTATCAAGGAATCAAATGAATCATTGGAAATACAGAGCTATTCAAAGGACCATGCTGACCTGAAAATTGCCACGCACAGGCTCTATCAGTCTATCAGTCTATCAGTCTTTTCAAGGAGAGCAAGGCTTACAAGTCCCACAATGTATTTAATGATACCTTTCCATGTATTAAAGCTATGTCTGAAGGCCGATATGGAGTCATATTGCTTGACTTTCAAAGGGAGTCCATTCCAGAGCAAGAGGAGGAGCTGGGTTATGAACTAACCTCCCCATTTAGTTTGGTTTATTAATATTTGGTATATCATTAAAATAGACCTTGTATAATAGGGTCCTGGAGTGCAAAGGAAGCAATTCAAAGCTCTCCCCATGAAGACTCCATTCAATCCAGAGTACAGGGAACTGATTTCATTATTTCATGATAATTACACTTTTTGACATTTGAGATCCTTTAGTTAGGAATCTGTCAAATATTTTTTTTATGTGTCTAGTGGGATACATGCCATGGGGTTCAATTTGTTCTACAATGAGTCTAACACGAACAGAATCCAGGTGGAACAATCACTTCTTTGGCTTTAGATGAGATGTTCCTTGTGATTAATTGTGAGATATAAAAGGATTTTCTGACAACAGTTGCTACATGGTGATTGAAGGACATGAGGACAATGGCCCAGATGCCGAAGGTCCTTATCACAGACTCACTATAGTGTGCATTGTCAGTGATAAAATATGAGGTAAGAATCTTGTTATTTTCTGAAGGAGATGATGCTGCACGTCTTAGCATTTAGTAAAAGCCTTTTTCAGTGTACCAGGAGTTAACATGTTTTTGCTCTATTTGAAGGTTATTAGTATCACCTGAGTCTCATTCAATTTAAGGAAATTACTTATATCTCCCTCATTCAGATTTCTAAACATCCAAAAGACTAAACTTGCATGTAAAATCAAAGGAAGGGTGAGGCAAATAGAATGGATGCCCAAGGTATAAGGTAGCAAATGTCTTTGTTGGCACTATAGCACAGATGCCAGTTATTCCCTGGCAGCTGTGGCAGTAATCAGTTAAGTGGCTACAGTCAATATTGTAGCTGCTTAAATAATATTCAGTCAGCGTCTGTGTGTTAGGAACTGTTAAATGGAGCTAGCTTTGCTGCAGGAGTTTGACACAATTTACTAATGAATTGTTATTCATATACATCATAACTCTTTACATAGCTTCAATAACTTGTTTTTGTTCTTTTTACACATAAATGTAATCAATTCAGTGAAATGTAGTATGGAGCCCCCCCCACACACACACAGACACACACACAAACACTTTTTTTTACTTTTTCCCTTGGCCTTCAGGAGAGAGGACTTTTTTTAATTTGGTGCTAAATGTCAGAGTAGAGATGCATGCTTGTCTAGAATGCCAACAAAACTTGCTACAACTCTTGTTCCATAAGACACGTAGACTAAAAAGAGAATTGATTACTGTTCAGACTAAATGAGGGCAAAACCAGCTTGCATTGATTGATCTTAAAGCTGTGCAGGTTCATACTGATTTATTTTAAGCCACTGGGAATGATGAAATATTATCTATCCTTACTGAAAACTTAGTGAATGTTGAAAAAAGCCATAACGGTACATCATTGTAAAAGAATCTTTGCTTAATGATGGTTCTGAAAGCAAGTAAAGAAACAAGATTGACTCAGGACACTCCTGCTTTTATTTCTTTCTTTGTTTGTTTGTTTACTTAATTCATTAATTTACCAGGTAGGTGAAGTGAAGTACAGGGGCCCCTTTTCACTTCTGACCTAATTGCAATAAAATTAATGAAGTGCATGCTATACATAATAAAGAGGACATGATGAAAAGCAAAAACACTCTAATACAATGTGCCATTTATGCAAGCATCAGTACTAGGAAGCATTTAGCACAAATATATATATATATATATATATATATATATATATATATATATATATATATATATGAGTACTGATACTGTTGAAAACTATGCTCCACAAAGCAATCATGCAAAGTACTACTAACATGAAAATCTGTTCTGGGTGATCAATAGGTTACAAAACCTATTATCAGTATATACAGTTCTAAATGTAAGACCAACTTTTTAAGCAGATGGATTACAGTTACAAAGCATTTGCATTCACTATGGTTCTGCAGGTATTATTTAGGTATAAATTCAATTGCTTGGGGAATGCGGAAACAGTAGAAAGCTGATGAATGTATCTGGAAGGGAGTTCCATATCGTAGGACCTGATAGAAAGTAAGCATGGATAAGTGAGAAATGTTGGCTGTTAACATAAGAGTCTTTGAAGTAGAAGATCTAAGGTGTTTTGAATACACTGTCATTTATTTAGTTGAATTTTAGGTGACAATACTTTAGTGAAATAAACAGTAACCACTCAGCCTGTGTAGGTTGTTCCAATACTTTATAAAATCATTTGCAATAGATAACATTTTAACAAATGTAAAATAGCAAATCTTGCTGTACTTTTTGCCTGTGTGACTCCTATAGACACCAGATTATAGAATGTAGACTCGTAAGAAGTGATTTAACTTGACATGATTATGACATGTTCTTTGGAGTGTTGCTACTCTACATTTACAGTCTAGTCAGAAATAAATACAACATGTCCAATCTGACTTTCCAAATCACCTCTGAGTTGCAGTTAAGCAGCTTGGTTTGCTATATTGAATAAATCCTGATGTTTCCTACAGAGCTGTAATGATATCTTCAATGAAACAATGATCAGGGACATGTTTGTTATGAACTGGATGGAAGATTGCATACAAAGAGATAACCGGTTTTAGCTATGATGCCTTATGAAAAATGACCAAATAATTTAGTTATGGAGCTTTTACAGCCATTATTGTTGCTGTTCTTGCAATGACTTTTTCAAAGATGTATTTAATCAAAATGTCTGATGTGCTTTCATTATCTTTTGAAAAATACAGGAAGTGCATGAGCACATGCATGTATAAAATATGTCAGCATATTGAGCAAGTCCACAAAAAACATACTCAAATACTTGGATAATGCACTGTAGGGTGTAGATGTGGGGGACAAAACTGACCCGAGACTGAATGACATGGTTGTAACAAAACAGTCTTTGAATGTAACCGTGACATGTTCGATATTAGATACTGATGAAAAAGAAGGGCAAAATATTTAATGTCATAACTGGAATATGAGTAAACAGAATAAAAATAATTTCTGATTTCAGATTTTCATCAATAATGTGGTAAGTAACCACATCCAAGGTAATGGGTAAACAGTGAATGGTGTATGTGCTTGAGGATACAGGGTATTAATGGGTTGTGAGGGATAGAGCATACTGTATCTCCACCTCAGTGACAGGAAGAGGAGTAGGAGAAAGGAGATAAGAAAGCTGATGGCTGTAATCATCATTCCACAGACTGGCTTGTGGTGTTTGATGTGGGGTCAGTACAGTTACAAGAAATGAGGTCTGGGATTTTAATTGAATAGACTTTGGTCTGCTGGGTAGGAAATTAATGAATAATGTAATTGATGGCTGAAATGAAAAATGTGTGAGAAACAGAATGCATTAAGATAAAAATACAGAAGTTAGTGAAAGTGTAATAACCAAAAGAATGTAGTAAGGAAAGGAAACATTCTTGGCTGAATGGGAAAATAAAGTTAAAAAATGACATAAGAACATAGAAACTGTTGGAAATGGTGGAATATAAAGAGAATAACAAAAAGCAATAGTTTTAATGGAAGCTAAAAGAGGTTTGTGTGTAAGAGTTTGCTGAACTGGAAGTTGGGGCTATGAGTTTTTTAATCTACAAGGACTATTGCAGTTCTCAATCAGTCCCTTGACTCATTCTAGTAGGAGGTTAAGAGCTATGAGGAAAACATGAAGCAGGAAAAATGCTAAGCAGATTTTTGTTTTATACTACCACAAAATAAAGAAACAGAGTGCCTGCTTAAAATGAAACCATGGACTGGAATGGGAACATCAGGACCTGAAAATCAGTGAAAAGTGACAAAAGTATAATAAAGCTCAGAGCATTACAGGGTGATAATTGCGTGGACTACTACTTTGTGAACTCTCACTACAAATCAGCAGTTATAATGATAGCAAAACAGCACACTATGTCTATCACATCAGGTGATATATGAATCAACAACACATGGGCATATATCATTTGTGGACAATACGTTTAATCCATAAGATGCCCTGTTTCTGCTGCATTAGTGAAAGAAATGTAGACTGTGTAGAAGCCAAACAAATAAATTCTCAAGATGCTCTATACCTATTGAGGACATTACGTTTAATCCAAAAGATGGCATTGCCCTACTGCCACTGTGCAAGAAACCTGCATTTAGTCAATGCAGATAAAAAAAAATCACACTATACCCTATATTTGTCCTTAACAAAAAATAAATAATTAGCAAAATGCCCTGTTGGTGCTGTCCCTGCGAAAAAGGTAAACATGCACTCTGCATGTTATAAAAAAGTATCGACAAGAGAAGTTTTATCTACCGAGAATGATAAAATTAATTGACAAATGACCTGTGGCTGCAAGAATGTGAGCAAACCTGAAATTATTTGCATATCTTGCATTTCAGAGTAACCAGTACTACGGCTTTCCACTTGTCCCTTTAGTCTGTTCCTACATTTCCCCTATTCAGTGGTGTGACATGCCACCGCTGTGATATATCTTGTGTGGAGGACAGTATTCTTAGCTACTTCATTCCCTCAATACAGGTGATACATATGCTGATTCCAGGACACAGAAGGATGAAGCCTTAGTAGGCACAGGCATAAAAAATATATAAAAAAAAATTAACTTGCTCACCACATCAGTATTTATTATGCAAAATACAAATATAAAGCAAAGCTTTAGAGACTATCTCTTTACAATCTCATTTTTGAAATTGTTTTAGTCCTACCTCAGGAAACGTAGATAACCCAGGTCTTTATTGTGATCTGGGCAGAAGAATAGATAGTTTGGCAGTGAGAGTGAACAGCTAATGCTTGATCACACACCCCGAGGTTTGGGATGGTTTTACTAACTTACAAGAATCCACAAGTGCTTTATTCAGTTGAGGTCTGTGTACAAACACAAAGGGAATCAATCAAGAGTGTGCTCATTACTGCCAAGGAATGCATATCATTGTAGCCAAAAGTCAGAGAATATGTGGACGGATATTTATGAGTCAATTGTAACTGCACAGTGCCATATTCTTACATTAAGGATAATACTCTGACGCTACTGTATGACTACACTTATACAGACTTGCTGATGTTGTGCAGCACTACAGTGTGAATAGTGACTTGTAACCTGAATTAGATAAATATAGACTTTGGAAGCCTGATAGTATTGCTGCTCCTTTTTCCTGAGCATTACTGTCTCCTGGTCATATAAAACAAATTATTCACTTCTCCTAAGAGATGCACTCTACTGGTGTGCTCATCATTTCTCCAAATATTTAACTCGCCCATCTGCCATGCTCGTTGTACATGCCAGTCTTGCACCACACCTACAACATGTAAATAAATCCAGACTAATGCCACACATAAGAAACTACTTTCACCTTCCACAGTAAAATAAGTGACGCTGTTCCCTGTTTGCTTAATCCACCTTGTTTACATATGTTGCCATGGAGCAATACATCAGAGGTACGGAGGTTTCAAACAATTTCCATTTATACTACCAGGTAACAGTCATTCATTCTTAAGAATCTATCCTTGCACCTATGCTGCCATTCATCCCTTCAGTCTTTGACCTCAAGAGAGAGATGGCTATTTTACATTCTGTCAGTACCTGCCAACAGACCTTTCAACCATGCAGTCATTCAGTTCTGCATTATTCACAATAGCAACTGTGCCATTGATGAAATGTCTTCTATAATGTTGTAACATTAATTTATATTCCACTATCTCATACAAACTGATCTCCAATATCTGACCAACAGGTGAGTAGTTGTTACAATGTGTTTCTACTAATACCAGCTATGAACTATTAGATTGGGGAAGATATCCGTTGTTACTGACCAGCAATTTGGATTGCTACTGTTATCTCACATCAAAATTATATGGTCTAACTCATCTAGTTGCATTTACTACCAAAGTTCATAAACAGACAAAGATAGAAGGTAAAACAGAGAACATTCTACCTCTGTGCCAAGTCATGTTAAGGGAACTGCTACCATAATACTATGTTAGTCATCACATATTATACAATGATAGCGTGTTAACATTCAAAAACTTGCAGGCTGATTGGTCAGCCCAACCAGTGTGCCCATTGTAAATCGAGCATATACCGATAGAAAAAAGTCCAGCCACTTGCACTTACTTCTATTAATATATGCTAAGGCTTTGCAGTTTTCTTGAGCTAAGAAATTGAGAGGTACATACAGATTGTAAAGAAAATACAAGGAATATCAGGCACATTACATACCTCATTTTCCTTGTATTTTTGCCCTGTCTCTCGTAACCTCTAAACTATCCAGATTTCACAGTTTTTTTTTTCTTCATGAATTGACTGATGACTTTTAGAGAGAAAATGACAGACTTGGGATATAACATATAAACTCATTGTACAGAAGGGCTGTCATTGAGGAGATTCACACATCTGTACATTTTGCCCTAAAATTGATCAGTCAAGCCATTGGTAGACAATAATTTATTAGTTTTAAACCTATTTTGTTACACTGTATGACAAACTATACACCATACTAAGAATCTTATCCTGTTCCATCTTAGTTTTGTTACCTTCACTTAAACATAGCTTGGTTTATTTATTTATTTATTTATTTATTTATTTATTTATTTTTATGACTGAATAATCGGTTGCGTTGCATTCTGATTACTTTATAATAAAATCTGCTGCAGACTACAGAAAGCATGACAACACTCTACTGCATCAACAGAAGGTGGGGGCATATGACATGGTTTTAGGAAGTAATTGGGCAGTTGCTTAGCATACAGTAAATATAAACACCTATTTATTAAACTTATTATGTGTAAGTTCACTGAAAAAACTAAAGCAAAAATTGTACATTTTAGAACAAGAAAGCCAACTTTCCAAGATGAAGGCATACTTATAACAAAAGGAAATGGTAAGCACATTTTTATATTTGATCTTTAAATGTGTAGTTATCTACTAGATCATTTTAAAATATATTTATTTTAATAAATCAAAACTTTGTTCATTTGTTTCAGATTTGAGTGGTCTTCAGATGTCTAATTGTAATAACATTAATTTTCATAGTGATATTTTTCAAGTTAGTTTTAAACAAAGACACATTAACCACAGTAAGGTATTCCAGTTTACTTAACACAGCTGTACATCAGTTCTGCTAAGCCAGAATAATGCCTGTTTAATAGGTGTAGGTGACAAGATGGGAAGTTACTTTCATCCACAGAGAGACCATCTCTCTACTTGCAGCAGTTATAGCTACTTTGTTAAATACATCAACCCTAGATCTCTGTTTATGATATAAATAGCGACCACAGTAATTTATATCACATTTGTTTCAATCAAGCACAGAATACTGCCTTGAATGTGATGTTGGCATAATGGTTAAGATGTTTACCTTACACACAAAAGTACAAGGTTTGATTCTCAACTTGAAAGTAGGATTTGGCTTAAAAAGGCTCCCTGGGGTCATTACCCTAGTAATCAAATATATGAGCCTGCAATAAACTATTCCAACTTACATAGAAATACACAGTAGTGCTGCAAATCTAAACCAACTCCTTAAAAAGAGAAAATGACAAGAGGATAACTTACTTTCATCTACAAATGGAACCACCCACTCCACCCAGCATTTAAAGCCACTTGGTTAATACAGTACAAATAAGATGCCTGGCTGAGATAAAATACTGGCCACAGCAATGCATTTCAAGTTTGGTTCACACAAACAATTACCAATGTCAGTCATTTTCAATCACAAACAACTCCTGTACCTTGCTGTTGTAGCTGTGCTATTGACTGTGTGCAGCTCAGATGCCTATAATAATAATGATGATGATGGTGATAATAACAATAGTAATAATAATAATAACCACAATATATTTCAAGTTTGTTTCATACAATGTACAGTTGCAACAATAAACTATTCCAGCTTAAATCATACAAATACATACTAGTCATTTAAAGCCAGATTAATGATGGCTTAAAATAAGCAATTGACAAGAGTGTAAGGTACTTTTACCTACAGATTGCACAAACCCACAATCAGCAATTACATCTACTCTTCTGACATATGATTGTGATAATAATAATGACCACAGTCTCACTGGTCAATTACAGGGTACAGGAGTTGTCTACTGAACCTGATTGACTTCTTCAAATCAGCCTCCAGAGCCATGGATGAGGGTAAGGCAGTCCACACAGCCTATCTGGACTTCGCCAAGGCCTTTGACACAATCCCCCACTCTGGAATCATAGATAAACTTACTAAGCTGGGCATTAATCCCTATGTCACTCGATGGGTTGCCAACTGGCTTACTGACAGAACCCACACTGTAAAAGTAGCTGACTCCAAATCCAGCTCCAGACAAGTGACAAGTGGAGTACCTCATAGTTCAGTCCTGGGACCTCTCTTGTTTGGCATCTACTTCTCTGAAGTACAGGCCAACACTAAGGGACTCTGGCTAACAAAGTTTGCAGATGACTGCAAACTGGGAGCCATTATTGAATCTCCAAATGATGTGGATACTCTACAAAAGGGCCTTACAGAAACAGATGCTTGGTGCCAGAGCCATGGGCTCAAGCTCAATGCCAAGAAATGTATAGCTATCCCCTTTGGGAAAAAAACATGTGCCCATGAATTACCACATAAGTGGCAGTACACTAAACACCGAAAGTGTGATAAGATACTTAGGGACTCAGGTGGACATTGGTCTCACCTTCAATAACCACATCGCCACAACAGTCAGGAAATCCTTCTGTGTGGCACACCTCATCACTAAGGGCTTTTCATCCAGAAAAAAAGAGGTCATTGTCCCACTGTACTCACCCTTCATTAGACCCATTATAGAATACAACACCCCATTTGGTATGTACCTCTCAAGACATCTGCAACAACTGGAATGGCCACAGAAATACCTCACTAAAAGAATCACAGGCCTAAAGCAGATGCCCTATGCTGACCACCTTAAAAAACTCCAGCTATACTCTGTTGCATATCATCTGCTCAGAGGCAATCTCTGCTTAACATACAAGGCCATGTCAAACCCAGAGCTGTTGGACATGCTACACATAAAGAAATCCAAATCCCTCAGAGCCACACGCTCCAGGGATCTAAACATTGTCATCACAATAAACAAAACATGCTGGAGGGATAGGTTCCTGACACAGAGACTCCCCAGACTCTGGAATAGACTGCCCATACATGTCAGGCAGAGCACCTCTTTGGCCCTCTTTAAAAAGGAACCTTGATGACTGGATGGAAGAAAGGAAATTCACACCAGAGATTATGTCAGTCGAGTGTGGGAAGAAATAGCCAGGAAACTGTTATGGTTAGGCTTATATAGGCCCTAGGGCCAATAGCCTAGTACCAACCTATGAACCTATGAACCACAGTAAATGTATTTCAACTTTATTTCCCAGAAAGAGAAACCACAGCAAAGTATTTCAGTCTGGTTAACAAATAAAAATCACACTAGATCTGCAAAGCCAGAATAATGAACAGACAGAGCAATCAACCATTTTCATGAACAAATAGCCCTCATATGTAGGGATTATAGCCATTTATATTCCACATGATTAAAGAATATAAAAATAATAAAATAATGGCTATACAGTTGTGTTCTTTGATTCCATTTTAAACAAGCACACAGTTGTTGGACAGGCCTTTTAGTAAAGTACTCCTGCAATGCCATATATCTGGTTACCTGCCATGATTATAAAAAACTCATACTATCACCACAGCTGCTCTTTTGCACTGTGACTGTCCTTTTAGCATTTAATATTCATGGCCTTTCTGCTGCCTACCATCCCATGAAATCTAGAAGAATATGGGACAACAAGGAACAGAAAGCCCATGAATTGACTGGTCAAGTGCAGCTTAACTTCCCCCTAGAGTACCATAGGATATTTATTTATTTATTTGTTTATTTAATATATTATTTTTTCCTTCATTCCTGTATGTATGCATATCTTTATATATTTTATAAGCTAAAAAGCAAAAACATTGTGTTTCTTTATTAAAAATAAATAAATAAACAAATAAATAAAATAGCCTCAGATGCAGCTCCCTAACCATGTACTGGTAATTGACCACACTACTGGAACTGTGGGCCCTAGGCACCTGCCCAAATTACCCCAATTATAATTTGCCACTGTACTGGGGAAATATATGGGTCAATTTCTAGTTGTATATGAAACAAGTTTTCTAAAATGAGATAGTGATGTATATTTTAAAGGAATTCTGTGAGCTACATTAACGCAATGGTAACTTTAAGCAGATGAAAGAGCAAAGAAGGACAAGAGCAGGATCTATAAAAAAAATCAAAGAGTAAGGAGAAGCACAGAGGGAGAGCAAGGGATAAGACAGCACTGGTAACAATTAGAACATAATACCATACAGCTCTATGTTTCTGAGACTAAATAGCTGAATGTGATGCTCACAAAAGATAGGGTGGATTTTGATTTCATGACAAAAAATTCAAGTAACCAGTATCTTTGTATGCACATAACTCAGATTATGTTATTTTATCTGTCTCTCTCTCTCTCTATCTATCTACTTGTTTTTGCTTAATGTCAGAATCTGACTGGGTAGGTATCCCTTTTCTGTGGAGAACCAAGGAGAAATGTTTCAACAGAAGTTTAATACAATACATACACTATAGAACTGAGTTTCATAATACAATTAAATTGCAGCATAAAATAAAGGCATGAGAGGCAATTCAGTAAAGCCTACACAATTTTTTTTCCATGTACACATCACGGCACAATGTGTACACTGGCACGGACAGTTTTAGATTCAATAAACCCTGTGTAGCAGTGTGCAAGCATGAGTAAACAGGGAATTTTTTGTGCAATGCAAATTTTGGTTTAAGTAGTTGAATTTCATGCAAATTACCCAGGTGGAGTGATCCAACAAGATATAATGCATCTGTTTAGACTCCATGTCTGTGTCAGTAGTGCACATAGAAATATTCTGCGGACAGGAGCCTACACTGAAATAAGGGGATGTACAAGTCCACAAATATGGATATAATTCCCCTGAAAAGGTAAGATGAAATACATAAGTGTGCAAAGCAAACATTGTGGATGTCTGAAAACAGTATGGATTATGTGAAATTAATATTTTTTTGTACTCATTTATGCATGTTAGTGCTATGCGCCACACTGCGCAAACATGCTTAACATAAAAACAAATGTAAAATAACACTTATAATGTACGTCAGACAAATGTACTGTAATACCTTACGTTGGGTCTGTACAATGGTGCATTTGTACTGTTACCCAGCTTACACGGCTATGAAACATGTAGTTTCCAGGTTGTTAGCTCAAATATTATGCAAATGAGCAGTAAATGCCCTGAATTAGTCAATAAATGGAGCAACCATATCTGCATATTCACATCATGTAGGCTCCTACATGGTGTTTATATTCTCACTGAATGTGGATGAGATCATGGGGGTGTGTCATGTTACTTTTAGGATTGTTTTGTGCTCAGTGCATATGTTTTCATAGTGTGCCACTTGCTATAAATGGCTGGGCATAGATTATTGTGTTTGCACAACCAGACCACTCCCATGACATTCATGAATTAGCCAGCTATGAAGGAAAACTGGATATATTCATTTAATAATATCTATTTTTTATGAGCTATGCTGCACAACGCTGCACGTAGTGCCACATCATGCAATAAAATGTGGCCTTTAAATCATGTCAATTATATCTTAAGCATGTGAACGGCATCATAATTAGCCAATCTAACATGGTGGATCTATACCACAAATGTATACACCCTACATTCTGATTTTCCCTCAATACCCTGAACCATTGGAGTTGAGACTTGGAAATTTTAACTGAGAAAATTCTAGGGGCTGCTGCAGCTATTCTAAATCTGTTTGTGCTAGATGCTGAAGACAATGCTGTTAGTGCTGCTGACAGTGGACCAAGGCTGAGGAGGAGAAGTGTGTTCTGGCCTAGGGTAACCTACCAGGAGCTACACGAGTTGGAGATAATAAAGCACTACAGGGTGGACAGGGACATTTACAAGAACTTAGTGAGCTCTGCCTTCCTCAACTCAGAGCCAGACCTAATATAGTGGAATGCATCCCAGTAGAAAATAAGGCATGCAGCCCCTAAGATGCTAGCAAGAGGTACTTTTCAAAGACCAACTGGGGACATGATGGGGGTGTCACAGGCATCTGCATCAAGGATATTCCACCAATTCCTGGATGCTATGCTCCCACATGCCAGTGGGCACATATCCTTTCCCCTTGACCTAAAGTGAGGTCTGGCGATATGCAACACGTCAGCTGTGCAGCACACTACCCTTAAGTACTTGGTGCCATAGACTGCAACTGCACTCATGTACGCATCTAGGTACCACCTGGTGAACATGGTAGAATCTATGTTAACTGCAAGGGATACCACTCCATCAACTGCCAAGTTGTGTGCAATGCCTAGGGATTATCATGATTGGGTGTGCTGGCAATCCTGGCAATTATCACTAATCCCATATCTGGCACACATCAGAGCTGTACCAGATATTTGCTAGGGGGGACATCCCACAGGACCATTTACTGGGGGATGCTGGCTATGCCATGGAACTGTGGATGATGACACCTATCAGAAATGCACACACACACCCATGGAAGAACACCATAATTAGGCACATGCACAAACTAGGAACATCATAGAGCATATGTTTGGGCTTCTGAAGTCACGGTTCCCTTGTTGCCTTGATATATCTGGTGGAGCCTTGCAGTATACACCAGCCACATGTGCACAGATATTCACAGTATGTGCTATGCTACATAATCTGATCCTGCTGAAACAGCTGCAGCAGGATCAGCAAAGGGATGGGAAACACATCCCCCACCAGTGTGTAGGTCACCACAGCCACAATCACAGGAGGAATCGGAGGAGGACCCCCCCCCCCGCTAATGTCCCTGTAGGCAGACGTAGGTGTGCTCAGTATTCCCTGGCTTTGGCTAAGAGACAATCCATAGCACATTCACTTACAACCTAGGGATCTAGGGGCTAATGCCTTACTCTTACTCACATACATATACTAAAATTGATGCCAGCCAACTCACACATCCTGTGCCTATCCATGTATCGGCTGTGTACTGCTTGCATCAAGCAGAGTCACCCTTGAACTACAATTGTATTACCTGCTGCATTTGCAAGGTAAGTTCATAATCTACACAGTAGTCTAGTGGATTATGGGTCTATATTATGACGTTGAAACGCCATAACATAGAACACTTGAACACCAAGTATTCAGCGAAATTCACTTCCGTAATTTGCTGAATATTTGTCAGGCAAATAAATACTTGCCCTGCAATGCAATGGAACTAATTCTAACTAAACAAAACCCACCCATGAAGGGAGCTGCACCCCCCCATGTGGGGGCTGTTTCCCCCCCACACACCCCTAACTAAATATACCAACTCCAAGATCGCACTACAGTGGAGACAAAGGCAACATTGTGTAGCTGGCCAACTACATCTTTGCCCAACAAGTATTCAGTGAATCACGGCAGTGAATTTCACTGAATACTTGTCGGCATTGAGGTGTTTGATGTTACGGTATTTCAATGCCATAATATAGACCCATGGCTTATTATGATAGGTCATTGTAGCTATGGACCAGGTACATTATGCAGGTAACTATATTTGGAGAGAAATTACATTCACATGGGACTACAGACACCCAGCCCACTGCCATGTCATTATTTGTAATTGGCAGGCATCATGTGTGGAATATTCATGCAGTCCTACTGCAACAGTCTGTAGTGGTTTAATCTTCTGTTGCCTGCATTAACTTGTTTGTAGTATCAGCATTTTGTTTTATTCTTTCTCATACCTCGTACACGCTGTGAGCCCAATTATCGCGTCTTCTTTGAAGCACTAGTGGCAGCTAGCCCAGCGGTGGTCCACACTGTTCTAAACTGATAGCTAGCCCCTATCTCAATGTCTCTGTTCTTCGTGAGACCTTAAATTCCTTAGTTGCCCAGCATTATATCCCAAGGTTTACTGGCTTTCATAGCGGCATTCCCTGCTGCATGTTAACAATTTAGTAAACCGTCTTGCATCCTATAAATTCCCTCCTCAATGAGACACCTACAAAGGCTTTTGTTTCACTTTGCATCTGCTGACTGAGGTATTCTGTCTGCTGTTAGCCACCCAATCTGACCTGACTTTCAGTCACAAGACACAATTGTATTGTACTGTGAAATGGGGCTATATTACATGCTGGTAAGTCCCCTACTTAGCTGAGGTAAATGTCTGGTTTCAGGACAACATTGCGCAGTACTGTAAAATGTGGCTGCAATATAAAATAAGTTGCAGATACTCCTATTTAGCTGAAGTTTCATCTAGCTTCTACTCTGTGATACTGGATGCTTTTTCAATGTAGGCTCACCATTACACTTAAATACCGATAATATAATCACTTAAACCTAGGAATATTCCATTATTGCATGCGTCTTGTCTGAAACTAAAGGTGGAGAGTGGACTCTTTTCTGCACCGTTGGTTTCCCGCCTTGCAATCTACCACTTTACCCTCTGGGCTACACTTAATGTTACATTTGTGCATCTAGATATCTTGGTATATACTTATATATATTGTTAATTGTTAGAATATTTAAGTGCTGTTCCTACTATAGATTTCTACTCCTGTTTAAATTCTACTACCTTGTATAACAACTCTAAAAGCATTTGTTTGACATTTTTAACTGCTACTTTATGTTGTACCAGTAAGTCTACAGTCTAAGCATTTGCCTTATTGTTATGCTTTATTGTTATTTCAATGGTTAAATGTTCCTACTTCTGTTCTCTCACCTGCATACACCCCTATACTACACCCTCCTAAGCATAACCCCCTCTCCTCTCTCTCCTTCCTTTAGCTTGATGTACTGCAATATTTGAAACCACATATTCATTTTATTTATTTTCCTTTTCAGTTCACTCCCACTGCATCTGTACTATCCCAGGTGCCTTCCAATACACTGTTTGGAACCCTGGTTTCCCGCCACTGAGTTTTGGAAAACACTGAGGAATTACTGCTGTGTAACTGTAATCCCTCCCAAGGACTAAACACAAGTGTATGTATCCTATAGTAAACTATAGCTCTACCCTCATTCTACCCTGTTGTCTACCAACCCAGTGAGATACAGCTAGCAGCCTACCACAGAATGTTTCCCCTCTTATTTACAAGACTCCACCCTCTCTCTCTCTCGAGTGTCTGAGGTCTTCCCTTGCACTTAACTGTTTGGCCACTAGGTGGCACTGTCCACCCCCCTAATTTGCATTCTAAAATTTCTGAACAGATCAACAGTTTGAAACTGTTCCCCCATCCTAGCAACCCCCACCTTGCCCCTTAGTTTCTCTTATATAGTCCCTACCCCTTACCTTAATACCCTGGAACTCCTCTCTGCTTCACTGATACACTTCTGCTGCTTCTTTTCCTCTTCCTTGGCTCTTCCCACTCCATTCATCCTGTGGGCTCACTCCGCTCCCCTTCCCTACCCCCAATTCTCACCCACCCCCACTGCTCCTACATTTATTTCTGCTGTACATCCCTCCCCTACTCTACTAACCAATCCCTTCCACTCATCTACTCCTCTCCTACCTTCCTCCACCTGCCAATCACTACCACTCCTCCCCACCCTCTAAAGTTTTCCTTCACTCTCCTCCCTACTAAATATTCACAGAAACCATCTACCATGCCTCCCCATACAATCATTATCATCCCATCTATCTGTATCCTGTTCCTACTCCCTTTATACCTTGCCACCCCCTACACCTACATCCATCTTCACCCTTCCTTCCTATCAGACCCCCCCTCTACCCTCTTCCTCTTATCTCAAGAACACACTTTCATAACATATCCTCCTCTTTAGTTCAATCTCATACTCTACACTTTTTCAGAATAAAACTTCTTCCACTCTCTATTAAATACTTCAAGCCTAAACTAATACACTACTATTCTCGACCTTCTAACAATCCAAAACTACTTCTACCCTTCCTCAACTACCTCTGCTTATCTGGGGACATACACCCTAACCCAGGACCAAATTCCACACCTACCATTGCTCCCCCTGTCATCAATAATAAGTCCAATCTTAAATACCTAAAATTCCTCACCATTAATGCCCAAAGCCTAAAAAATAAAGTAACCCACTTTTAAAGTTGGTTAAATCACAACTTGCCCAACATTGTAGCCATCTCTGAAACATGGCTGAAACCTCAAATTAGTGACCCTGAATTCCCCCCCCCAATACCAATGCCTCAGATGCAACCGCATAAACAGCAAAGGTGGTGGTGTAGCCCTAATCTACTCCAACCAGCTATCCATCACCCCATACCCCAACCTCATCCCTCCATTCAACAATGCTGAACTAGTAATAGGTCTACTAAAAGTAAACAACCACAAAAATATCTGCATAATTTCCCTCTACATCCCCCCTGGAAATAACACCAGTACTCTTGAGAAAATCCTATCCTGGGCCTCCTCCAATATCAAGCTAGAGACCTATATACTTGGAGATGTAAACATCAACTGGAATAAATTCAACAACCCTTACCCCTCCTGATCCATCAATCTATTTAATTACACCTGACTAACTAATTCCATTACCAGGCCTAACAAAACAAACCTTGGTTCCATACTAGACTGGATCCTAGTATCCCGTCCAAACAAAGTCATAAATTCCGGTGTCATAACTGACCCATTAGGAGACCACTTACCAGCCTTCACCCATCGAGTTAACCCCTCTTCTCCTAAATTACACCAGTTTATCCAGACTCAAAACCTCAAAAACTTTAACCCAATAACTTTCTCTGACTCCCTAAGACAAACTAACTGAAACCCCCTAAAAACCCTTCCTCTAGACCAAGCCACTGAGTTTTTCAATTCACCCTTTTTAAATATCCTGAACTCCCTAGCTCCAATAAGAACAAAAAGAGTAAAAGCCAAGACTGCCGCTTGGCTAGCCAAAGACACCAAAAACTTAGGCTACAAAGAGACAAAATCTGGAAAACATATCTCCAAAACAAACAGCCTGAAATTATACTTAGATGCAAACAACTATGCAACCTTGTTAAAAAACAAATAACTAGAGACAAAAAGTCTTACTATACAAAACTTCAGTTAAATAATCCAGAAAAAAACAAACTATTCTGGAACTCCTTTAATTCTATTCTCAACCCAAGTACTAAAATCACCCCTGCCCAAACACCAGCAAATATGACCATGAAATAGCCTCTCTATTCAGTTCCTTCTTTACCAACTCTATAGCAGAACTAATCAAGTCCTTCCCCCAGAATAACCTTCCCCCTCAAACCACCCAATCCTTTTCATCCCCTACTCCTCCTCCTCCTACTTTTGAACTTAAACCCATCTCAACCTTTCACATAAAGAAGCTACTCTCTAACCGAAAACCTTGCTCTAACACCCCTGACAACATCCCATCCACGTTCCTAAAAACAGCTGCAGATGGTATCGCTCTCCCCATCAGTATCCTGATCAATCGATCCATGCTGGAATCATACATTCCTAAATTACGGTGTTCCATCTTTATTCTACTTCTCCATAAAGAAGTTAAAAATAATAGTACTTCAAACTTCTGCCCCATAGCTATCCTCTCCCCACTCTCTGAACTCCTTGAAAAATATATCCACCTTCAGCTAATGCCATTCCTAACCAAACACCAACTAATCACTCCTACCCAACACGGCTTCCGACCTGGCCACAGTACCATCACTGCTCTTCTCTCCTTCCTACACACTGTAAACCTCGCCCATGACTCTGGAAAAATAGTTTCTACAGTTCTACTGGATTTATCCAAAGCATTCGATACCATCTCCCACACCCACCTCCTAACCCATATTTCTAATCTTAATCTCTCCCTCAATACCTTATCCTGGTTCTCTAGCTATCTTTCTGACAGGTCTCAGGCTGTAAAATGGGAGAAAGGCTCCTTTACATTCCTTCCTACCTCCACTGGAGTACCCCATGGATCCATACTTGGCCCAATGCTATTCAACATCTTTATTAACGACTTCCACAAAGCCTTACCCAACAGCAAAATTGTGCAATACGCAGATGATTCTACTTTAATCTGCTGTGCCTCAAACCTTTCTGAACTCCAAACAGTCACCCAAACTGCTTTCTCCTCCACTGAAAACTGGATGCTCCAAAATCATCTCTCTCTAAATGCTAGCAAATCCAAAATACTTCTATTCTCTCCCTCAAAAGCTGCCCACATTGACAAAACATCATTCCAAATCACTAGCCTAAACAATTCTACTATAGAAGTTGTTCCCTTTGCCAAACTCCTTGGTGTTACTATCGATGAACACCTACAATTCGATACTCACATCCAGCAAAACATTAAGAAAACCCATATAAAACTTGGCTTATTATACAGAAACAGCCACTTCCGATCTCCCTCCATAGACTAAGTCTAGCCACTACCAATCTGTTCCCCTCACTACTATATGGTGCTCCCCTACTAATTTATCCACTACTCTTACCTCCAAACTGGAGGTCTGTTACAATAAGATTTCCAAATTTGCTACCAAGGCCAAAACCTCCTCTCACCATTGTGCTTCCCTTCATTTGCTAAATTGGCTTGAGCTCCCCAACCATTTAGATTACCTCCAAATCATCACAGCCCACAAATTATTTCAATCAACTAGGTGTCCTGCACTATCTAACATCCTCCAACCTTATACTCCTCACAGAACTCTCAGATCTACCCAACAACACCTAATCTCTGTCCACAAACCCAATCACCCTGCAGGTCAGCATCTCCTATCATTTTCCTCAGCTAAAAAATGGAATTCTCTCCCTACTTCCCTAAGGACCTTTAAAAACTTTGAAAATTTAAAAACTCAGCTACATTCCCATCTCTTCTCAACTAGGAAATGCAACTGTGCTCTCCCTCTCACTCCTCCTAACCACTCCTTCCCCCTTACTTCCTTGGCTAACTCTGAACTCTAGCTGACCAGTTGACCTGATACAATTTGTACTCTCTGTAAATAACAAAACTGTACTTTGTATGTTAAATGTTATTGGCAGTTATTCATGCTAAAACAAAAATGTAATTGCTTCCTTGTTGTTGTTCTTCTTCTATGTATGTTAAACGCTATTGCCAGTTTCTCATGCTAAAATGAAATTGTAATTGATTTCTTCTTCTTAATTGAACCTATCTAAAGTATGGTTTGCAATAATTCACTGTAATATTCTCTGTAACTAAACTGTGTATTGCAGAGCTTTTCTCCCTGGGCCTCCACTGAAAATGGGCTTCCTGAGCCCAGTGGACCTCCCCGGTCACCAAACTGGAAATAAATAAATAATACATAATAACTAATTACTGGTACATTATTCAAGGGACATGTTAGAAAGTGAGGTTAAATGATAGTCAGAACATGGCTTTTGTTCCTCCACCCCTCAAAACAGCAGTATGCCCTTGTAACTGCCATAACAGTACTTCATCTATGCTATATGAGAATTTCACAGAGTTAGTATGCCACACAGTATCAGGCCAGTAATGTACAATTGTACAATTTGAACTTACATTGTATGTGCTAGGTAACTGAGGAACAGCAATGTACATATTCATGCAGGTGATTGTGTGATGAGTGATCCCCTTTTTGTCAATTAGCTTCTGTGGCTTAAAGACCAAGGAACTTAGCTGGTGTGATGGTGTTCAGGGTTCTAATCCTGCGATATCCAGATATTTTGCATGTGTAGTAATAAGTAGTGTTTTACAGACTGTGACTTTGTATGTATATACTAGTATTAACTACTTTCACATATTAATTATACATTTGCGCACTGCACTGTATATCTGAGACCTATTTAAAAAGTCTTAGCAAATTTGTGTGAAGTGCAGCAGTGCAGAAACAGGTTTAGAGGTCACACCATGTAACACACGTAATCCCAGCTTGGAGTACAGCTAGGCATGGGCTGGATTCAGTTTATGGAACCAAAGTCTCTGATGTAAGCAATGTGCCTCCCATTTGCACACTGCTTAGTAATGTGCAAGCAATCCAAAAATGCCACTGCACATCTGTACACTTAATTAAGCAGAGCACAAATCCATTCCTCTTCACGCAATTTATTTAAAAAAAATTATACACATATTCCTATGTATATGTGTGCGTGCATGTGTGTGTGTGTGTGTGTGTGTGTGTGTGTGTGTGTGTGTGTGTGTGTATGTCTGTATTGCCCTACATACCCAGATCATGAAGGGTACAGCTACAGTGCAACACATATAATGTTGGAGAAAGGACCAAAAGTAAGGGTTCAACATTAGATAATGTATTTACAAAAGTGTGGATGTGCATATAACAACATATGTTACAACTGGAGAACTATTGGGACATCTGAAGTTCAGATTTCTGGCAGTCTTCTCTCACATCATGTGTAAACGATACCACATTTGACAGAAAAACACAATTTTGTGTGAAACACACATAAATATGAGAGAAACCTGTGTTCTTGCTGCAAACATCTGGATGGTGGTAAGTTATACCTTGTCTCGGTAAGATAGCATGTGGAAACCTTGAAAATGTATAGCACAGTATATGAATATGTACATGTATTGTGAAGCCATGTATTTTTAATTACAGCAGCAACAGCACCCACATTCTCTACAGCCACATGTGTCTGCTGGATTTCACCACACATACATCAACTGAACAAGTTGTGCAATGTATTATGTTTTGTGCTCACTCATTGACAGCGGTAATTAAGATTTGCCACAGGCTTGCCCATTCAAATGCAAACACACATATGCCCAACATGGGTACTGTTGTCACATAGCTAGGCTACAAAACATTTTCCTGACTGCTAGGCTACTAGTTGCAGATGACAGTAAGAAGCAATGTGACTCTTCATGCCTCCCAAGCTGCTCAACATAGAGTTTGTTTATGTTGTCTAGGATTAGTTAGTAAAAGGTATTACTGCCCACAACTCGAACTCAGGACCTACTATACTGTAGGTCATGACTCAACCTATCTAGCCACTGGAATAGTAAAGGTAACTCATATATCTTTAAATATAATGCAAAGACACCTGTAAACATAGGGCAGTGTTGCTGTGTAGGTTTGCACTTTGCTAAGCACCACAGTAATATGCCCATTAAATGCATCCGGTTTCTATTTTTAGATGTCTGGCACATGTCTGATGTATGATTTTGCAGAGCTTAGCATAGCTAAATAAAGCAGTGCATCATGCAAACAAGCACATAAAAATAGAAATAGAAACTGATTGCATCCAGTTTCTATTTTTAGATGTCTGGCACATGTCGGATGCATGGCTGCGCAGAGCTAAGCATAGCTAAACAAAATGGTGCATTGCACAAATAAGCACATCAAAATAAAAAAAATAAATAAAACAAATCCAACTTAGTGAAATAAAATGTCTTGTGGACCTTTTGGTCAACATTAATAGGCCAAAAGGTATGTGGGTGTGCCATCAGTCTTACACAGGTTCAATATCTGTGTTGTTCTGACCACCCTTAGGTGTGCACCACAATTAATTTGTGTTGCTGAGGGAGAATCATGGCCATGTACACAGATACATTCCATGTAGGCTCTATACAGAACCTACATGGACTTTACTAAATCCTGGGAATAGTTTATCTATGAAATTAAAATGAAAATACAAAATTGTAATACAAAGAAGAATGTAGCTAAGAAAAAATATATGTATATGCAAAGTACAGACTAAAACTAAGAACACCATTATTGACAAACAGGGAGGATTTTGCATAAATGCAATTTGAGTATGTGTGGAAAATTAATAGTGTTAAACAAGAACATTAGTGAAATATATTGGAGCTTATCCTCAGGAAAAGCATTAGCAAATCAATGAACCCAATAGACATTCTTTTAGTTGTAGTTTAGAAGAGTTCAGTTTGCCCATTTTTCCTCAGGAAAAAAAAAGGATTGACAAGAGTCACACTTTTTCAAAACATAGTTTTGAGTATAGTGAATCCCCTTCCATATTGTTTGATTTGGTTATGAGTAAGTGGTGTTTGTCTGTGGAATGCTGAGTTGTATTTGTGAGTGGTACAAGAAAGTGCCATTTAGAGATATACATTGATTGGGTAACTTAAAATAATTTAGCTGGGTATCAGGGTTTAGAAGCTGATATTTTTTTGATGAACAGAATGTTCTATATTTGCGGTGTTTCTTAGGTGCCTATAGTTTTGAAGATTTGCCTTGATTGTGTTGCATGACTACATGTTTCAGGCCTCATCTCTTTGTTTCATTACTTGCTTTGTATGTCTGGATAGCCAAGATGCTGGACTGACTTTCACTCTTTTAGTTCAGAGAGGACCAAGTTCACTTAAGAATAGTTTGAAAAATGAAGTTAAATTCAAATACATCTTCATCTAGTGGGGTTATTTTATGATGTTCCAGTTGCATGGTATTAAGTTGCTGTTAAAATGTTCTTGTTTTAAGAATTTTAGATTTCAGGCATGGCTATGATGATATTGCTTTTGGATGTGGTTGCAGTTTCTTATGGCAAAATGTAGGGAGGTGGTCATTTAGTGTAACTATTAAAGTGCCTAATAAGATAATATTGTTAGGAGAGGAGATGTGGATTTAATCAATAGTTATTTGTCTAAAACTATTTCTTGTTACATCAAGTTGGTATTCTGATGAGTTGGGTGAAGCCTTATAACTGTATGGCTTTAGTAGGGAAATCAGAGTTTATAGAGAGACAGTCAATGCTGATGTTACCACATATAATTGATTCTTGAGGGATACGTAACGCTACCCAATAGAATAGATCTTGGCAGTGCTGATATTGTTGCCTCTGGAATCCATGTTGAAATGATAGATACAGACATGTGATTAGTAAGTTTATGGAAGGAAATAAGAACTTTTCCATTATTAATTTGCAAGGAATGGATTGTAGAGAGAATGATTTGTAGGGTGTTTTTATAGATTACTGTCACTCGTTTTCTTTTCTTCTTTTTTGTCCTGTTTGATTTAGAATTATTGTAGCTTGGGGAATAATCTCATCTTTCATTTCTTATTTCATTCATATCTCTGTAGCAACTGGTTTGTCTGTGGAATGATGTTCTAACCAGGCACGGCCTTCTGGTAGTTTATTGCAGATGCGTTTGAGGATTATGTTAAGAAGCTAAAGATCTGTGGGTTTTGAGGTGCAGAAGAAAATAAATGGGATGCATGGTTTGAGGTGTATAACTATGTTCAGAAACTTTTGTCGGACCTGGAATGGGGTGGATTTTATCACTTAAGTTTATGGTTGGTATACTAAGGTGGAAGTGAAACAGCCACTTACATTTGGTTGTCTGCCTAAAAGCTTAGTTTGTGGTGTATGTGTTTATTTCCATTAATGGTTATTCTTGAAAAGATGTACAAGAACACAGGAGCTTAGGAATAACACTATACAAGTGATCACAAGGATGGTAAGATGCCTACCTATCTGCAGCTTTAAGGAGATATGCTTAAAATATCTTGCTTCTTTTTTCAAACACTTAATAGTGCTTACCACCCAAATCAAGCAGGGCTGTACATAACAATCTTAATGTAAATTTGTCTACCAATCTAGTCATCAAGAAAGGCCTTAGGGGTAATCAAAGTAGTACTTTGGTTAACCTGTAGTGGTAAATTATTCCAATGGCAGGGAAATGACTGAGTTATGAACCTACACCTACAGTCTGTCTTGTTTATTTGCTGGTGTAGACTTAGGTCCCAAAGGTGTTTGTAGAACCACTGGTTTTCTAAAGAAAGAGAAGGTGAAATAGTATTGTGTCTTTCATGGCTTCAAAAACAAGACACAGGTCATGTTAGAGCAGCATGTAGGCTACTGAGTAAAGTGAGAGTTGTGCTGATCTATCAGGAAAGTTGAAGATTTAAGCTCTTTAATTTTTTTGGTGAGGTATCTTTGTGGTTCTTTCTAGTTGATCAATATCCTTTAATGTATACATACCAAAGGGGCATTGTATTCAATTATGGGACATATGAGGGAAGAGTATAGTGTCAGCATGGCTTCTTTGGATTTTGAACACATTCTCTTGGAAATCACCTGGGTCAGGTAGAGGGAATTCCTGACTATGGTGCAGACATGATAATTGAATAAGAACTGCCCACATAATACCAGGTCTCCTATGACAGTGTCTATCTGAAGGGAAGTACCATTTAAAACATAGGGAGACAAAAACTGTTAAACAAAATTATGAGCTATGGTAAACAAACTGTGTGCTGTACTGAGGGGTTGAGTTTGGGATGTAGAGATAGGCTGATAGTGAGTGAGTATGGAGCATGTGCTTTTAAAATGATAGGTGTGTCAGTAGTATAAGGTGTGCTGTAGTCAGTGACTGTAGCAAACGTAGTGTATGCAGATAAAATTAGTATTAGATAATTAATGGATTACCGGAGAGAGAGAAAAAATTGCTAAACTAGCCAGATGGTAGGTGTGTTGGATAGACATCTCTGAACATGTAGTAGTCACCAGAGAGAGAAATCTACTGCAGAAAGCAATCAGTTGAGTAGAGAAAAATAGTGCTGGGGTAAGCAAGTACAGTAGGTGCAGGGCTTGGTGTAAAGAGTATGAGTGGGAAAGGAAGGAAAGAGCAAGAAGCAAAGATGAGATTGACTCTGGTGAGTGTGTGTGTGGGTGTGTGTGTGTGTGTGTGTGTGTGTGTGTGTGTGTGTGTGTGTGTATGTGTCTGTATGTGTGTGTGTGTGTGTGTGTGTGTGTGTGTGTGTGTGTGTGTGTGTGTGTGTGTGTGTGTGTGTGTGTGTGTGTGTGTGTGTGTATGTGTGTGTGTGTGTGTGTGTGTGTGTGTGTGTGTGTGTGTGTGTGTGTGTGTGTGTGTGTGTGTGTGTGTGAGAGGGGGGACTGTAGGAAATGTGGTAGCATAGTGTGACTGACTCAAGAAAGAGAAGGTGGAGTCAAGGGGTTAGGTTTAGACAAAGTAGGGGTGGTTGAGAACTGGGTATAGGGCAGTAGAGTAAAGCAAACCTGAGAGTAGTGAGGGACAATGGAGCAGGACTAATTTGAACAAGAAGGCCAAGGCATTATCGGAATAATCTGTAGATTGAATCAGAGGGGTCAGTGGGATAAGCTACCATAAACGTAAATTAACATATGCTGGGGAAGAAAATAAATACTGAGAGAAATTGGGGACCAATTAGCTGAGTGAATGTTTACTGATTGATCTAGTAAGCTCCTTTCAAGTGAGATATGAGATGGTATTTCTACTGAGTAGAAAAAAGTTGACCAGGGCATCATAGAAATTACCCTATACATCTTACAGCAAGCACTTTTGGAACTTCCAAACTCACCTAAGCTACCATCAACTTGGCAGTTGCGACTTCTGTTTCATATCACATCAAATAAAGGCAAACTCTGAAGTTCAGAACCCCTAATGCTGCTCTGTAGTGTCAGTTATGGAAAACAGATCTGCTCAGCTGTGTAGGAATAAAACCTGGATCTTACTTATCTTAAGCACGAAAGGTAAATGGCTTAAAAATAATACCTATCTGTTAACCAGGCAGGTCCACTGGACACGCAGTCCCTTTTTAATGTCAACCTGGGAACAATGTCTGGTTTATTGGCTTGCCTAAGGTGAGACAGCAGGGAAATGAGACTCAGAGGAATCAAATCCTGTACTGGGATCTTATATCTTGAACTATTGACACTGATAAGGGTATTGGGTCCCTTGGAAATATGAAGGCTTTGGGGGGCGAGCTATAATGCATCTAAGGTAGGAATCAAGCACATAATCAAATATGCTGAGCAGCAAAATATGATAAATCTAAAATATATGCACTGGTACTGAGGCTGGTACTTACTGATTATTGATTTTTATGTTTGCAGGATAGATGGGATGATGGATCTTTTTGAAGATTAACTGTCCATGTGCACACATAAAACTAGTAAATGTGCATGGGATTGAGCCCCTCTGGTGACATAAAAGGATAGAGCCCTGACTATGGTCTATCTCAGCCAGATTAGATTAGCTCCTCAAGTGACTCATGGAGTGGCAATGAGGGATCCTGGGAAGGAGGTTGGTCCTCTGTAAGACTACTGTGATGAACCCTGGTAGAGGCTGGGGATGTTGCACTGGAAGGTGTGGTCAAAAGGGGGTAAAAGGGTAGAAAATTGGCTAAGCTGCCACAAAGGCAGGGTGATACACTGCATAACTCAACTGAGCACCCACACCTTCAGATGTAACCATTGGTACTCACAAGGGAGGAGGAAACCAGTGCAGTCATCAAATAAGAACCCATACCAGGTTTGATGAAGGGCAGCAATGACCCCACAAAGCATCCTTAAGGGCCTTCCTGTTCTCCACTCAAATGTGGGTATTGGACTGGATGCTGATCGTCTTCTAGTTCCAGTGAAGGACATAGGGTACTGGGATGGCTGTCAGAGTGAGTGAGTGGGAGAAAAAAAGTTATAAAAAAGGTGAATGACAGAATGAAATACAGACACGGGGAGAAGAAGAAAATAATAGAAATAGGACATCTTAACATTTTGCATATAACTGACATATTCCTACTAAGAGGGTGAGGTGGAATTAATGGAGCAGATACAGATTTTGCATTGAAAAGGTAGAATAGCTTACTATATATGGTAAGGATGGGTTATAATGCAGATTTATAGAAGCCAATAGATTAATGATGAGTAATGGGAAACACAGAAAAGAAACATTTGACTGGCTTTTGAAAGTGCATTAAACTGGATACTGGCAAAAGGAACTACTACAGACAGGGAAGTACAATGATGAAGAGAAGAAACCTAAATGACTTAAAAAGAAGGTAAGTAAATTAGCTAGTAAAGCAAAATTATATTAAGGAAGGTCAAGGACATAAATGAATGGGCTTAGGAGAAATAAAATTAGGGATATATTGAGAAGATTTAAATGAAGACCAAAAAGATGGATAGAGTATGTGCAAAGGGCATTTTTTTATTGTTTGGTTTGGTTAATGTTTTGGGAAATACAAATTAACAAATGATCAGATCAAGATTTAAGAAAGAAATGCAATAATGAGCCAAAAGATATGATGTCAGATGATGTCAGATAAAGATGCTGGGCAAATATTTCTCATCAGTTTTTACTAGACAGTGCAGTAGAAAGGAAGCAGAAGGAGAAGGATACTGGACTGTAATGAACCAAGCAGGTATCCATAGATGAGGTCATGGAGGACCTACAGAGGATTAAGACAGATAAGGCAAGCAATCTAGATCAGAAATCCTGGAATAGCCACTACTAAAATTGTTCCACCTTATTTATGACCTCTGGAATGATTTATTTTTAGGCAACTTATGGCTCCTCAGAGCTGACAATCATCTACCACCAGCTCTTCTATTCATTCACCAGGTCTACTGGACCCTTTTTGTCTCCCCTGGGCCGTACCCAATCCATGTTCATGGCTGATGAAAAGACTGTGTACACTGGTGCAGGGTCATGCTGCTGCCGAAGAGTTTTTTCTTTTTTTTTGTTATACCCTAATTTTTCTCCTCCACACTTCAAGTTCTTACTGAATATCAGGTAGCAGACATGAATAGGAGCATGATATCATATCATCCTACCTTAATGGTGACTGAGCCAATGTCCGGTGTCTATTCCTCTGAAATGACAACAAATCCTTGTGCACCAGCGGCCTCCACTAGGGATCACCTATAACGTGTTCTCAAGTACTCACCTTTCCCCACAGAAAGGGCATGCTGATCAAACTCAAGTCACGCAGACTGTAGTCAGGATTTATTCCATCTAACCTTTAGCACTGGAAATATCTAAAATGATGCTGGTAAACAAGAGAAAACAAATATAAATTTTGCTGCACAATATGATACATTCAAAGAAGAATCTAAGTAAATAGGAACTAGTAAGCTTTAATTATGCAAAATTTACTGAAGGCCAGGTTACTCATCATCATCAAAAAAAGACTACAAGCTGATAGATGCCACCTTGTACAGGTTCTTGCAACAGGTTCTCATTGTAAGCTGATGTAATTCTATCACTGAATTATTTCAGGTATGGAAAAGGTGAACTCCATGGACCTGGTGCACCTCTGGTTTAACAAACCATGAAGCATAGTGAAATATAGGAGGATTAAAATGAAACAAAAGTATTGCTATACATATGTGGATTATTAAACAGATGGGAAAATTGCTGTTCAAGAAGTTCAAGGCAGTGGAAAGTATGGTCCTGTTCAGTGGGAAACTAACAGCATGCAGTTTGCTGTAAAGCTGTTAACTTGAAACATACTGAAGACATATGACCTCTGGCTTAAACCTAAGAAGCTGCAACTTCAGTTTAGGGGCTAAAGCAGAGAAAAATGTACAAAATTTCAGTAATACTTTATTGCCCTTAAAAGTTACATTATATAACAGTATCCGTCATCTATAAATTATATAAACAGTTTTGCATTGTAGCGTTTACAAGTGAGGGGTAGCCTGGAATACTGTCTGCAGTTCAAGAGGCATTTCACACAGATTCATGTCACACTTAGGAAATTTCTGCTTTCCTTTAGATTGAAGAGGCATTATAAATGCAAACTAGGAGAAAAAGTAGTTTGACTTCACTCAGTGATTCTTGAGCGGAGTAAGGGGGCAGGGCAGCTGCACAGGGACTTGCTGTGTTGTTTATTACTCAAGAAGGGTTTATAAATCTTTTTCTACTAGCTTGTTTGTGTATTTATGTATGATGTTACTGCCCTCTCTGGTTAATTATTATGTTGTGACTATTTATTAAAATGTAGTGAATACAGCACTTTTATCACTAGCTAATTCCTGTCATCACTATTATAATAAAATCTATTTGGCACCCGATATGATACCCCACTCACAAAAAACAGCACCGATAAATAACCTGCATGAAAGAGACCTTTGTGCCTAAAAATGTACTTTTGTGTTACATAATGAAATTAAGTATTATTATTACTATTCTGGTAGTCACATTAGCCCTAATGATTGTAAGAAAAAAGTAGTATCATGTTATTATGGGCTTTATTCATCTCAGTAAGTATGTGTGGTGAAGTTCTGCACCATTGCTTCTGGATTCTTACTGGGTACTACCTCAAAATAGCAAATGATTGGAATTCAGAAGGTAAATGAGGTTTGGTAACAAACCAAGTTGTCTTGGACATCTTCAGTATGGGTTAGGCTGATATATTAATGGGAGTTAAGTGGGTGGGGGAGGTGATTTTTTAATTTTTATTTTACATTTGTTAACTGGAGGTGTCTGACTGTAGTGGTATGCAGCACATCAACAGTTACAGTGGAGAGAACAAACAAAAAAATATTAATTTAAAAATAAAGGTAATTCATAGATTTGTGGTGTACAGCTGAAATTTAGAACATGGGTAGAATACATACATAGTACACAGGTACAGTACATACATTGTAGATAAGCCAGTGTTTGTGAGTAAGATTGACAACTATTATGAAATACTCTAGGTTTAGTATGTGGACCTTATCTGTTTTCACTAGCCTGGTGAGCAATCATGGCACTGCCAACTCTGCTTGAGATGTTGCCTGATGAGGTCATTAAAGGAGGCTTTGGACGATGTGTTTTGAATGCTAGTGGGGACAGAGTTCCAATTTTTAGCCACTGAACTATTATATAGTGCATCTCCAAAGCTATTGTAGCTTTTGGTGACTTTTAGTAGTAGTTTGCTTGATGATCTAAGAGGCCTTTTGGCTGAGTGATGTTGTACTAGGTTTTTGAGGTAAGGACACTTATTGGGGAGGTAAAAGATCGAATGACAGAGCCAGAGCTGATTGTAGGTTAGGAGGTTTGGGAGTGGAGTTCAAGCCAGTGGAGCTGTCTCAAAGCAGTACAGTGATGAGTTCTATATGAGCAATTTGCAGCAAAGCAGGCAATTCTGTTATAGCAGGCTTCCATTTTGCTTAGTTCAGGTTTGTTGAGATTAGTCAGAATGGGAGATGCATAGAGTAGGGTGGATAGAAGTTGGGAGCAAGCAATGGCTGATCTTGTGTTGTTGGTAAGAAATGGTTTGATATGGTAGCGTGATTACAGTTTGGCATGTAGTTTTTAATAGTTAAGTTGAGGTGACTATCAAATTTTAGGTGGGAGTCTATGTTTATTCCGAGTAGCTTAGCCTGTGCCACTGGGGTGATTGGAGTAGCATTTGTGGAGTAGATAGTGAATTGACTGTTATCAGTGTTTTTGTTAGAACTGGTTATAATCATAAGCTGAGTTTTCTTTGGATTGAGGATAAGTTTGGCTTTGGTAAGGTAGTTTTCAACATCAGAGAATGCTAGTTGAGTTGTTTGCAGGAGGGTGGGAACATTTTGTGCAGCACAAATAAGGTAGTGTCATCTGCATACTGAATGATAGATGCATGCTGTGTGGAGGTATGGAGGTCATTTGTGAAGATTTGGAATAGTAGTGGTCCTAAGAGAGAACCCTGTGGAACTCCTATAGTTATGGTCAGCTGAGGAAAGAGAGAATTTTCCCATTTCACAGCTTGGTACCTGTCAGTTAAGTAGCTTTGGAACCAGGTAAGAGTGGAATTTGATAGGTGATATTGGTTTAGTTTGTTTAGCAGGATTTGGTGTGAGACTGTGTCAAATGCTTTGGACATATCCAAAAAAAGAGTTGACACCTGCAGGCCTTCATTTTTGAGATGATTTACTGTGTCTGTGAAGCAGAGGAGGGCTGTAGTGGTACTATGGGCAGGTCTGAAACCATGCTGAGCAGGTGACAGGATGTTGCTGTCTAGGAGATATTTTAGCACCTGGATATGGATGCATTTTTCTAGGATTTTGGCCAGGGGGGAGAGTAAAGCAATGGGTCTGTAGTTATTAAGTTCAGTGGAGGTCCCGCCTTTATGTATGGGTGTAACATAGGATATTTTCCAGAGTTTGGGCACATAGTTTTCAACAATTGATCTGTTTATGAGAGTGGAGACTGGGATAGCAATAGCATCTGCTGTGAGTTTCAAGAAATAGCTGGGGAGTAGGTCGGCTGTGGTTGATGAGGTTTTTAGTTCGGAGAGCATGCTTTTGATTGAAGTGGTGGAAACTGTTTTGAGGGTAAAGCTTGTATTAGTGTTATCTATGCTAGGGGGGTAGTGAGGAAGGAACTGTCCTGTGATACTAAGGATAGAACTGAGTTCACAAAGTGGGAGTACAATTTGGTTGGTTTGGGGGTATCCTTTTGGGTGGGTATTAGTAGCTGGTTTACATTTTTCCAAAAGTTTTGGGGGTTGTGTTGCTATTTAGTTTGTAATATCATGTAGTAGGATTTCTTGTCCAGCCTAATACATTTTTTTGCATGGTTGCACAGTTCTTGGTACTTAATTAGGCTTTGTGTTTCTTTGCTTTTTGATAGTAAAGCCAGGCAGTGTCTCTGGACTTGAGGATTTGTTTGGTTTCTTTACTGAGCCAGGGGTTTGTAGAGGTTCTAACCTTAATTTTGCACAATGGAATGACAGTGTCTAAGTGCTGCAGAAATGTTTTGTTTAAATATGCTACAGCCTGGTCAAGTGGGAGGGTTTTTATGGGGGCCCAGTCACAGTTACACAGTAAAGTATCGAGGACCTCAGGAGAGAATGTTTTTGTGTTTCTAGTGGATATATAGTTAGTTGTTTTGTATATGGTTGTTCTGCTACGTATACGGTATATTATGTTGTGGTCACTTAAGGTGTCTGGGAGACTGCCTGCATGGGGGTACAATGTAGGGTTGTTAGTTAGGACTCAGGCAAAGACTGATTTCCCTTTTAGATTTTTTTATCACATCTAGTTGGAATTTTGACTAGCTGCTGGTAGCCATGGAGATTTATTAGATTACCTGGTGGTTCTGGTATGCAGGTGAACCAATCTAGGTTGAAATCCTCCAGAATAAGGGTTTCTTGTGAGTATGTGGAAGAACACCAGGATAAGAAGTCTTCAAGGCTAGCAGGTGTATTACCAGGTGGAATATAGAAAACAATTGTGGTGATGACCTTTTTAGGGTGAAGTTAAAGTTGTGAGAAAAGTATGTCCCAATTATTGGGGGAGTGGTATGAGTTGGGTACTTGATGTACAGTTAAATTGGACTTATACAGTAGGGCAGTTCCACCCCATTTATTAAGTGGTCTGTCTTGTCTAATGATATTGTAGCCAGTAGGGAGAATTTCTGAGTTAGCTGTTTTTATTTAGTCAGGTTTCTGTTAAAGCAACTATGTCTGGTGAATAGTGTGCTATTGTGGCCTGGAGTTCAGGTATTTTATTTTTGATACGTCTAATATTAATTTTTAGCATTAAAAGATGGTTGGTTTTGCTGCTGTTGTTGATTTGCCCAGGGATGAAGATAGTGGGGGTGTTGTGTTCTGACATTTGTGTTGGAGCAGTTTGTGTTGGACAGGATGGATTTGGGCCTGGGTCGGGGTGGATATCCCCACTTATGGTAAGCCTGGTGTTAAAATGGTGATACAGATGGAGTTTGGTGATGAGTGTGAGAAAGTATTGTGTTTTTTGGAGTAGGAATGAGAGCATATGTGTTTAGTTTTGCCTTGGTCCGTTATGTAGTTCTTGATCAATTGTGGGCAGATATTATTATAATGTGCGGCATCTGTATATGAGAGTGCATAATGTAGTGTTGTGCTACTAAGTTTAGGGATTTTGTTAGAGTGATAACTTGTGATGTTATAAAGAATTATGAGAAGACAGATTAGACTTAGTTGTGTGATAGTCATGGTTATAAAGTTTAAGTCGGTTCTAGGTGGGGGTCTGGATAGGAATTATAGGGTTGCACTATATGTGGATGGGTAAGTAGTGCGGATGATGTAAATAATGCCTAGTGGGAATGAGAGTGGTTGGGAGTATTTTGTGGTGGAGCAAGTTGGTGTGGTATAATGTGATCTAACTTGAGGAGCTGTGATTGTTGGAGGTAATGTGAGAGTGAGCTGTGGGTGTGGCTATGATTACTATAAATGTAGAGGTAGTGGGGGCGGGAGATAATAGGGGGCAGGGGAGCAGAGAGAGCCTGAGTATTAGTGAGGAAGAACAGAGCAGGGCAGAGCCCACCAAGACAAGAGTAAAACGTAAGTACTACTTTACAAATCTGAACACTTTAAACAAATTCCTGATGTCTAATGGCTTATCAGTAAGCAGAATGCAATTGCTGAAGAGCACTTGTGTCCTGGTGGGAGACTAGAAATTTAAAGATGGCTCCATGTTCAGCAGGATTCTAATATAGACTTAGTATTGGGGGATGGAGATAGCAAAAGGGGTGTAAACAAGGTGGAATGCAAAGAAACCAGCAAAACCAGAGAAGCAATCAATGGAAATCTATCAGTGAAGGCCTCAGAGGGGGTAAGTAATAATTCAAACTACCTGTAATGTGAAGGAGAGAAGAGACAACAAAGTTTCTTAAGGTTGGGAGTGTTTCTTCAGATTGACTTGTTTATTAGTAGTCAGTTTGTGCACAGATCAGAGTAGGGAGATACATAGCAATGAAGGGGAATGTATAGAGATGCAAATAAACAGGTGGGCTTCCAAGTGATGCAAAATAAGGCAGAAAGCACTGAGAGGGCTGCTTGATGGTTAATTTAGTTACTTTGGTCTGAATTAATTGTATACTGTCTAACTGGACAGTTAGGATTACTGCACTAGCTGGGCCGGGGGATACAAGGCTACAACAGTCAGTTTTATTAGCACACTAAGAAATTCTAAGAAATAAATGGAGGGATGGATGATTGGGAGGAAATGAGATAAGGGTGGGGAGGGGCTTAAGGGGTTTAGACAAGTGTAGCTGGGTAAGTAATCACATTTTGGTGTGAACTTGCAAAGGCAAGACATGCCCATGATGACCTGTAGGTATTCTGAGATAAAAGGTAGGCCTCTGGGTAATGGCTGGCGACAGACAATCTGCATATATGGCTTAATTATTATTATTATTATTTTTTATTTTTTTTTTGGGGGGGGGATTTGGATATAGGCAGGGGGCATTTTGTTCTACGCTTTGTTATCTGGCTCTTTGCAAAATGGGTGGCTGGGTAGCAGGTTTCCCCTGTCCCTGGTAGGTCACGTGTATAGTTGTGTGGTGGTGGAGTTGGTGGTATTATGGTCCAAGTAATGAACTGTGATGGTGCTTGGATGTGCGGTAGATTATGTATTCTTGGCTGGTTATCAGTGAGGTTTGCTGTTTGCAGGGTAGGAGGCTGGTCACGGTGTTATCGGTTTATTGTCTAATAAAGACATGTGGTGAGTGGTTGCCGCTATTGTAACATGACCTGGTGCTGAGTTTGGTTGGTGTGGTAGCGCAGGTTGCATGATAATCAGTGGAGCGATATTCCCCTTTTTAGTACTTCATTAGTACACTACTTTGTGGGGAATTGTATTACGTTGCAGCCGATGTGATTGCACATGCACATAGCATGATTAACAGTCTGGTGAAAGCTATGTTTCCTGGTCAGCACATATCAGTAACTACTACAGACTGTGTTGCATGTATGCAGTTTGTTTAAACACTTCATCAAATCAAACCACAGTTAGGAAAGAGATGTCTGTACAATAATCTGCCAGTTACCTTGCACAACATATTTTAGCAGGAGAGGGGTTTGGTAATGAGCCTCATTGGTGGCATAGATTGTAATGGTCCAGATTTCTGCAGAGTGCCAGACTTGCCTTCTGTGTGTGTGTGTGTGTGTGTGTATATATATATATATATATATATATATATATATATATATATATATATATATATATATATATAGCTACATATATATATATATATATATATATATATATATATATATATATATATATATATATTTTTTTTTTGGCATTACTACGTAACAAAATCCTGCACAAATTGTGCGGAAAAATTTTAGAATAAAACTGCATGCTTCTGGTGAGCTTCATGTTAGACAGAATTAGTATTGTGAAGAATAATTTATTGGTTAGCATGCAAGGCCGACTGGGTACTCTTCCCATTGTCAAAGTGGGGTCTCTTGTCCTTCTCCTGCTGGCTTCCTAGGACTGTAGCAATGTTTGCTTTTGAGACTTAATTCCACAGTTCCTGGTGACTTTGTTTGGATTTCTTGCTTTGACAAGTTGAGACATGTCAAAAAATTTTGTCAGCAGCTTCTCCGTGTTTTGTAGTGGTGATTTGTGTGGGTGTTTTTCTTATTCTTTCTCTAGTAAGGGCTTAAGTGGCTCATTGTGGTCTAGTGACAGTGGAACAAGGGGTTAGCAATCCCTTACTTTAAAAACATGTTAGGAGCTGCTTGCGAATAATGAGTTTGTTCATGCGCAGTGAGGTACAGATGGTCGATGAGAGTGCTGTTAGACTAAGTGGCCACGAGTATTGCTTGTTATTAGACATTAATGGCAGATGTATAGTTCAGACTTTGTACCCATCAGATGTTGCATACTATGGTAAACCTGTTATCCTAAAAACTGTTTACATTTCAGGGGCAGTATTATTTGAGCTTTTTTCCACTGTTTCTTATGGTTCTCTGTTTTCTTGTTTGCAGAAGTTGATAGGTACAGTGAGTCCAGTGGGTTGCTACCATATACATAAAAAAAAAATACACAGACTTAAAGTGGAATAAACAGGAGATATCATATATGAAAAAATAAACCAAAATATAAACTGCAGTAAAGCTAAAGTAGTGTGATAAGCATAAACAGTTATGGGTGGCGAGCTGTTCATTAATGCCCAGGCCTGAGATATATGTATGTACGTGTTGTGAGGTTATCTACTCTCATTTTTTTCTTTCTCCCCTTCATCAGTTACCCGATTATATATCATGCAAGCCATTTTGTATAGGACAGCTCTTACAGGGATGTTTACAGGTTATTCTTTGCTTCACCTCAGCCCATAGAAAATGACTGATTCTTCTGAGATGATAATGTTTAAAAGCCATTAGCATAATTTTACAGGACTAAGGTGCATGCTAGGTTCATTTAGCGGCAGCAATAGTAAATACAGATATTGGTGGTTTATAACGATAGATAATTGAGTGATGTTTTGGTTGGAAGTTGGCTACAGGGTCCTTAGATCAGTCAGCTGGCTTAATGCAGGTTGTAAGGGGTGGGCATATATTGGGGTTTAGCATACTGATTGAGGTGCCTTTCCTTAACAAACATAATGTGCAGAGTTTCAGTCACAAAAGAGAATGGTTTAGGCTTACTATGTTACTGGCTGGGCACTACGACTGAAGTTAAGAAATAATGACAGACTTCATACCCCTCAACAAAGTTCATGTTAATACAGTCCCAGTATTTGGTACATACCCTGTTGAATGCTTACTGCAAGGATATTATTAGATATAGTTATATTAATACTTCATTTGTTATTTGTAAATGGGGAGATGTTGATTCAATTTAGCATTCAGTTGCAACATGTATATCTGTTGTGGCTTTGTGATAAATCACATTGTCTATGGTGTGTAGGATCCTGGGTTAGAGCCTAGCAGAGGCTGTTTATTTAGGAATTAATGACAGACATTTGAGCTTAGTACTTCATACACTTCAAAATTCATGCTAATAGATAGGCTGTTAGCTATCAACTTAAGCATTGCCCTTATATTTTGGGCCTTTGTCCCACTTTTACTGATGGCTTTGTCCAGACTGCAGGCTTTAAGAGTTTGAGAGTTATGGTTGTGTTATAGGGGGGAATTGGTTTCTAAAGGTTTGCTTCTAGCCACTGTGAGTCCCTGGGTTGCTCTTGGTTCCGCTTCACTGTGGTATGTTTGGCTACTTAAGTTACATATACTATTGGGTATGGTTTGGGTTATAATGAGATGAGAAATGGTTTTCTGTGGGCTCACTGACCCGTGTGGGATGCCGCAGGTGCCTTTTTGATGCTGGCTGGGCTTCGTCTTTATCTGATGTTTGGAGGTGATCCTGCTACCGCAACCGGTTCGATCATCCTTTTAAGTTTGTAAGAGGAATATTTAAAATACTACCTGACTGTATTTAGTAAGCTGTAGTCAGCTATTATTAGGTTTGCTGCATTGTGTTCATTTGTTCTATATTGTGTTGGTTAGCACACCTCATTTGGAGATGGAAGATTAAGAGCTAGGCTTATAGTTTTACAATATAAGTTAGCTTGGCTTATACAGGGCACTAATTGACATGGGCTGGAATCGCACGGTTACTCTGGTTGTGGATATTAATAGGTCCCTTCATGCATGGGGTTTAGTTTTAACATACTCGAAGGGTTGTTAAAATTATCTTGGGTATTTGGTAGGGTGATTGGAAACATAGCTTCAGTTACGGCTGCTTCGTCATAGAGGTGAGTGTTGGTGGTGCATTGCTTCCCGGGTTGGCAGGATAGGTTGTCCCTGAAGATGTCTTGGAATGTGTGTTATGTATTTTGGATGTTTTACGTGTCTTTTCTTTCATGCAGAAGGTGTCTTGGAATGCTGTGGCTGTCATTTGGAATAGGTGGGTATCATGTAGAGCCATCTCTTTACATATTAGAGGATTTACCCTTGTCCTTTTCTTTGTAGATGGTGGTTTGCCGAGTACCAGGAAGCAGTGGCGAGTGAGGAGGTTACACATGGGGAGCGCAACGTGGTAACAGTTACTGACTGAAATGGGGGTTTTGTAAGGCTGCTGCTGTAATTTGGAATAGGTAGGTATAAGGTGCAGCCTTTTTCTTTACATTTTAGAGGATTTACTTTTCCCCATTTCTTTGTAGATGGTGGTGTGATGGTGCTGGTGGTGGAGCTACACAGTGAGTTCACAGATGATGGAAGCAGGGTGAGCGAGGAGTGGTGGAGATAAAGATAAACTGTTACCATGACATGAACTATCAACCTATTAGCCTGACGAGCCTGATCTGCAAGGCCATGGAACATATCATCATGGAACTCCTAAACAAAGACATTGGTAACCTCCAAACTCTGGATCCCACCCATTTTGGGTTTGTGAAAGGCAGATCATGCCTCCTGAACCTGATCGACTTATTTCAGGCAGTCACCAAAGCCGTAGATGAGAGTAAGGTGGTTCACAGAAACCAAAAAGGTGGTGTAATAGTGCTCAAACACAAACAGATAAACCAAAAAAAGAGCACTAGCATTGTGAGTCCTCAAAAGTTTGTTTATTACAGATAAACATTAAGCACTTTCATCAATGCCAGTTGACTTCATCAGAATAAAAAAAAGTCATGAATACTGTGTTTAAATAGTACAACCTTAACAGTGATTGGTTCATTATTTCCCCAATAGTTTAACTAGAACATATTGGATTCATTCATAAATATTAAACACATACTAGTTAAAAAATTATTAAAACATCACATTAATACTCATACATTGTTGTTCAACAACTGTCACAAAAGGTGGTTTACACAGCCAATCTTGACCTCGCCAAGGCTTTCGACACCATCCCCATTTTGGTATTATAGCTAAACTCACTAAACTGGGTATAAATCCCTACATCACAAGATGGGTTGCCAACTGGCTCACCGACAGAACCCACACTGTAAAAGTTGCAGACTCCAAATCTGTCCTCAAAGCAGTGACAAGTGGAGTACCACAGGGCTCCATCCTGCGACCTCTCCTGTTTGTTATCTACTTCTCTGAAGTACAGGCTAACACAGAAGGCCTCTGGCTAATGAAGTTCACAGATGACTGCAAACTAGGAGCCATATGTGAATGTAAAAACACACTGGTTATACACGGCAGTACAATTGCATAAAAACTTTAATCTTCGATAGCAGAGAAGTAAGCGCTTTCACAACCAATAACAGTTGCTTCATCAGACTACATATAAAATCAGACATACCCATTTTATATTTGTGATGCAATACAAACTGTCCAATCACTGAGATACCAATTAACACTTGAAAAACTTAAAAGGGTAAGTATATATTTGTGAAAATGCTGGTAAAAAAAATATATCTATATACATATATACATCTAGGAAATATATACACACACACACATATATATATGACCAAACTACAAGTCAGAAATTAATAGGCATATGCTTTGTGCTTATAAAGAATAACACATTTTTTATATATGTAAAATTTATATTTAAAATATTATAAATTCAATGTTGCAAACTCCTTGATTTGAGGGCGGGTTTAAGCGACATCCTGCTATTCAACCCAGGAGGCCTGTCAGCATTAAGCAGCAGTATCCACCTCTGCTCAGCCTTCTCGGTTTTATTTCTAGCATCATACTCATCTTAACAATCTCTAAAACTAGAAACTTAAATGTATGACTGACACCTTCCTTTTTAACATGCATGGCTAAGGCATTACTTTCTTTACAATTTCTTATATCTCTGAGATGTTCTAAGACCCTTTCCTTAAATAAACAATTAGTTTTACCTATACAAAAAGAGTAACATTCTGTGCAATAACAAAAATAAACAACATTCTTCATTGTACAATCAGTGTAGAAGTTGCAACTAATGTGAGAACCTAACGTGGGGTGTACTGCGCCTCTATAAATATAGGTACAGGCTGTGCAGCTATATGTCCCTAGTCTATCAGATGTAATAGTTCCCTGGGTGTCATTAGTCTTATAACATAAGTGTTTTTTCAAGGATTTATTATTTTGGAAGGAAAATTGAGGTGTATTACCTAACAATCTGTCTAATTCACTTATGGTGGATAAAATATCCCAATTATTCTTGATGACATCACAAACCACTTGAGTATTGCTGGAGAAAGTAAGAGGCATTCTGACTATATCATCTCTCCTATGTGGCTCAAGGGGAACTAGTGTTCCGCTATTATCTGATCGAGGCTCAATGTATCTCTTGGTGTAGTAAGGTGCATACCTATCTTGCTTATGTTTCCATGCTTCTCTGATCTCAAAATCGATGTCATGCTCTTTATAGCCTCTATGTATAAATTCTTGTTTCAACGTGCCCAAGGCAGCTCTCAATTGTTCATCATGGTTATATAAATGCATAATGCGGTAAATCTGCTCTTTTAATACATTCCGTTTAGTGTGTTTTGGATGCATGCTCTTGTTGTGTAGGAGATTGTTCTTCCTTATTGGTTTCCTATATAATGCTGTTGAAACTGAACAGATGTCATCTCTAGCCACTCTTACATCTAGGAACTCAATATTAGTCAGGGAATAGTTATGTGTAAACCTAAGAAAGGTATTCAAAATATTTATATATCTCAAGAACCAATGCAAACGTTCCTTGGTGTCATTCCATAACAAAAAAATGTCATCTACAAAACGTTTATACAAAACTATCGAGGTACAGAAAACATTGTTAGAGAGAATATACTCTGTCTCCCATTGAACTAGTGATAAATTGGTGTAACTATTGGCACAGGCTGTGCCCATTGCCACACCAATCTTCTATAAGTAATGTTTCTGATGGAAAATAAACACATTATTCTCAAGTATAATCTCAAGTAGGGCGCACAACAATCGAACTCTGTCATAACTCATGCCCGTACTTAACAGTAAATCTGTAATGTTCTCAATGCCCCAAGAATTAGGGATCCTAGTGAAAAGTGATTCTACATCTAAAGTTACAAAATAACATTTAGTATCAATAGATTCAAGTCGATCACTCAGTTCTATCAAGAAACTCTTAGTGTCCATTAACACAGTCTCACATTGTTCAAGAATCGGGTGTAAATGTTTTTCTACAAAAATAGACAGTGGCTCAGTGGCTGAACCTCTACTTGATATTATTGGATGCATGGGAGGATTTGTTTCACTTTTATGGATTTTGGGCAGTCCATATACAATAGGTATCACTGGGTGTTCCACCTTAAAATATTCAAAAATAGGTTCACTAATCATGTGGCTAGTCAGAAGATCAAAAATCAAAAATTCTATTCTGTCTATGATGCCCTTAACTACATTAGCTGATAGAGCAGCATAAGTGTCAGCATCACTCAATAGAAGCATCATACTGTTCTAATACATATCACTGTCTAAAAGAACAATACCACCTCCTTTGTCGGCAGGTCGTATTTCTAGTGAAGACAAGTTATTCAGTTCCTGTAAAGCTACATAATCATCTGGCGTCATGTTGAAAAAGGTAGATCTTACTTCATGTTTAAATTTCTCTCTTAATTGTCTTTCACATACTTCCACGAATGTGTCTATACCTGAGTGCGCAGGTGGAATGAAAGTACTAGGTTTCTTAAAAACATCTTGCTCACTCATATTACCCTTAAACATAGTCTTTAACGTAAGATTTCTGCCGAACATTCTAAGGATTTGTAGAATATCAGTTAAATCAGCTTTCTGTGCCAGTATAAAACTCAGCCCTTTGTTCAAAAGCTGAAGTTGCCCATCGGTTAACACATGTGTGAAAATATTAAAGACTAGGCTTGTCTCACCTTTTTGCCTGTCCTGGCAGGTTCCTCTATGCTGGATTGACAACGCATCTGTCCCATTTTCACTCGGCTTCTTCATCTCCTCCTTATGGGAAGCGGATGGTTCGGTAAAAAACATCCTTGTGAAAAGTTTGATACTGTCGCAGAATTAGTATTTATACTCATAGCAGATGGACCTTGTGCAACCTCCCTATGCCTAACTACCTGATTAGTTGTTATATTTCTGTCAGATATAACCTCTCGCTTATGTGAGGTAATGTCTGTATTCACTGTATTAACCTCCATCCGAATTCCCGTACTCACAGGCAGGTTTAAAGTTCTGTTGTCAGCATTGCTCTCCAATATAGATGAAGTTGAGTGGGGAGGGACTGAATCACATGTCACACCTACTCTTGCATCACCATAGCATCTAGTTGTTGTTTCACATTGCATAGAGGCTTGTTGCTGTCTGTCTCTAGCCCAAGAAAAGACATTCCCGTTTCAGAAATCAAAGAGGTCTCGCTGCAATTTATGTGTCTTAGTTGCAGAGAGTCTCTTCTCATAACCATTGATAGCTTCATAGAGAGATTCCATTCTATCTCCTACGGCCTCTATCGGGTATGTGTCATAGATCTCATTTTGTAATGTGTTAATCTCATTCTGCAACTTATTCTCAGATGGTCGAAAAAACTCAATAAGTAGTTGCATATACTTTGCACTACATTCTAAATTGAGTAATTATCAGTGTCTTAAAAGCTCTGGGTACATCCGGCGATAACTAGTAATTGTCAATACACGTAGCCCTCTTGGGGCTATATTGTGTTGCAAGGAAGCTTCCAAGTGAAAACGCTGCCATTGCACCCATTTGAATTTATACAGTTTGTTTTCAAGCTCACGATATTTACAAAGAAATTCATCATGAAGACCAATGTCATTCTGCACTATACCTTCAGAGATTTTAATCTCTACGGAAAGCAAGGGGTTTGTGTTGGTATTCAAAAGTTGGTTAAACCGATCAAACATCAGTCTATTACTTGATGGAGCAGACTCCAATACCGGCTGACTCTTCAGTCCTAGCTGGGGCATGCCAATACTCCCTTCTGCCATGTCTGGAGTGGAACAAAAATAATAAAATTGAAAAGGCAAAGAACCAAACTCCAGATGAAATAACCACGTTGAAGCAGGATATGTGAACGTAAAAACACACTGGTTATACATGGCAGTACAAATGCATAAAAACTTTAATCTTCGATAGCAGAGAAGTAAGCACTTTCACAAGCAATAACAGTCGCTTCATCAGACTACATATAAAATCAAACATGCCCATTTTATATTTGTGATGCAATACAAACTGTCCAATCACTGAGATACTAATTAACACTTGAAAAATTTAAAAGGGTAAGTACATATTTGTGAAAATGCTGGTAAAAATATATATCTATATACATATATACATCTAGGAAATATATATAAACACACACATATATATATATATATATATATATATATATATATATATATATATATATGACTAAACTACAAGTCAGAAATTAATAGGGACATGCTTTGTGCTTATAAAGAATAACAAAAAATTTGGTTTCAACAACGTTATATAGGAAACCAATAAGGAAGAACAATCTCCTACACAACAAGGGCATGCATCCGAAACACACTAAATGGAAGGTATTGAAAGGGCAGATTTACCACATTGTGGATGCTAGAAAATCAGAGTAACAAATATAAAAATACCTTTTTAAGTGCAGTGACATAAACACAGCTTTGCTCCCCCAGCCCCAAATGAAGAATATACTCTTAAGCAATGTAGGCTTCCATAATGTTTAAATGTAATGAAACAGACTATTGTACTGTAATGTAAGCATATGCATTATGTAGCTGATTGATTACAGTCCTATTTTATTAAAACATGTATTCCTCTGTTACAACATTGGGGTCCAATGCAGTTTCTCTGCCTACATGGTTGCTAACCATGTAGATTTTGGGCTGTCAGCATAGTGAAAAAAAGGTCAAAACTCATTAGAATTGTTGAATACCAAAAAAGAGTAACTGTGTAGAGATTTTCACTTCATGCAGGCACTTCAACAGTGTGTTGAATGCATTGCAACAGTGAATCTGATCATGGAGGTGTGTCAGGTTACACTTACAGAGGTGAACATAAAGGGCTGTGAAGAGTGAAAGTGCATTCAAGCAGTGAATAGTTCCCAAGTTCTGTGTCATCCTCATTATTTGGTTGTTAAAATGTGCGGACTCTGTCCAGTTTAAATATATATTTTTTTACTTTGCCACTGTTTGCACAATATGGCACTTAGAGCAACCATGAGAAACAGAAGAATGAATGCCAGGTTTCTCTGGGTTGTTATGTACCTATTCCTGTGGCAGCACATGTATGTTTTAGGGTTGGAATATAGATGGTCCTGGACTCAACTACAAGGTGTTCAACTTTTCCTTCACTTTTTATGGTTCATGTTTGCACGATATCATGAGAATGGAGGAAATATCAGTTTTTGCCTTTGCTCACCTTATTTATGTGAAGATGCAGAGATGTACCGAGGTACATGAAGGTGTGCATAGCACATTAATGAGCAAGCAACAGGTGTGTTTAATAGATGCTAGTTATAGCATAAACAAGTGAATTTCATGTTAATCAATCAATCCAATATGATGGAGCTATTCAACAAAGTATAAACATTCATGTAGCCTCCATCCGGAGTTTTCCTCAATCCTTCAGTACCATTAGAGTAGGGACAAGGAAATTTTAACTGACACAATGCTAGGGGCTGCTGCAGCTATTCTACAGTTGTATGTGCTACAGGCTGAAGCCAGTGCTGTTGGTGCTCCTGACAACAGGCCTAGACCAAGAAGGAAAACAGTGTTCAGGTCCAAGGTAACTTTTCAGGTGCTACACAAGCTGGAGATTCTGGAGCACTACAGAGTGGACAAGGACACATTGCAAGAACTCTATGAGCTTTGCCGCCCTCAACTCAGAGCCAGAGCTAATCGAGTGGAACCCATCCAAGTGAAAACTAGGGTATATGTAGCTCTTAGAATATTACATACTGGTACCTTTCAAAGACCAACTGGGGACATCATGGGTGTGTCACTGGCATCAGCCTCCAGGATCCCCCACCAGCTTCTGGATGATATGCTCATACAGTCCAGTGAGCACATATTTTTTCCCTGTAGTTCTGAAGAGAGGGCCAGCAATATGGAACTGTTTTACCATATAGTGCACTATCTTGAAGTACTGTGTGCCATAGACTGCACTCGTGTACCCATGAAGGCACCACCTGGTGAGCAGGGTATAATTTACATTAACTGCAAGGGATTCCACTCCAACTGCCAAGTCATGTGTAATGCCCTAGGAATTATCTTGAATGTGTGAGTTGGCAACCCTGGCCGTTATCATGACTCCCATATCTGGCACACATCATAGCTGTACCAGATGTTTGCTAGGGGGAACATCTGACAGGGCCATTTACTGGGGCATGCTGGCTATGCCCTGGAATTGTGGCTGATGAAAACCATTAGAAGTGCACACACACCCACCGAAGAATGCCATAATGAGGTGTACACTCAAACTAGAAGCATCATAGAGCATGTGTTTGGGCTTCTGAAGTCACAGTTCTGATGCCTAGATATATCTGGTGGAGCACTGCAGTATAATCCACACACATGTGCACAAATATTCACAGTATGTGCTATGCTGCACAATCTGATCCTGTGGAAACAGCTACAGCAGGATTAGCAAGGGGAAAGGATATGCATCCCCCCACCAGTGCCTAAGTTACCACAGCCACAGTCAGAGGAGGACTCAGAGGAGGAGCCCCCAGCTGCAGTCCATGTAAGCAGATGTAGGCATGCTCAGTATGCCCATGCTTTGACTAAGAGACAGCGCATAGCACATTCCCTGACCACCTAGGTACCTAATACCTTTCTCCTACTCATATACATCTAGTAAAATTGATGCCAGGCAACTCACACAACCTTTACCTCCCCATGTATTGGCTGTGTACTGCTTGCATCAGATAGAATCAGCCCTGAACTAAAAGTGTGTCACCTGTTGCATTTGCAAGGTAAGTCCTGAACCTAGAGTGTATTCTTTATTAATATTATGGCTTATCCTTGTATTTCCTAACTAGGTACAGTAAGCAAGTAAATAGTGGCAGATTAGTACAGAAAGTACCTTAACATATGACACTAGACACTTATTTTACTTATATTTGTCCATTAGTACTTAGACCTCAGGCATGAAAGATTCACACAGTTATATCTCAGAAGAATACTGATGACCCCTGCATAGACTCAGTTTAGTTCCATACATTTGTACTGGTAAATCATGAAAGACAGAAGTTAGAAAGTGATGATGCACATTGCAGTTTCAGACTTCAGACTTAATGAACAATAAACAACAAAACTGCTCACAGTTAAACCAGGCTGTATATGTTCCAACCACCACAAAAAGGCAGTATAAAACCTTGCAGATAAATAAATTTCAGTTGTGTCTATTCAGACCAGTTAGAACATCCAAAATACGAAATACCAAAGTCCAAAAAATGGAAAAAAGCCCCAAAATGAGTCCAAATGCGATGAATAAAAAGCTCTTTATTAGGATCCAAAAGTGGTGAGCGCTTTCGCTAAAAAGCTTTATCAAACCCAAAACCAGCAGAAAAGAAACAGGGTTATATAGTGTAAGCAATTAAAACAATAAAACAATTAAACAATCAGACTTAGGTTAAACCTATAAGAAACCTTAAAGGCATAACATACTTATAAAATAATTACAATTTACAAATTACAATTAGGACGGAGAAAGTAAAAGTATGCTCAGCTCCATTTTGTAAAACATGCTTAGATAAAGCATTAACAACAGATTTGATACGTATCTGATAAAGATGTTCTCAACACTTTTGGATCCTAATAAAGAGCTTTTTATTCATCGCATTTGGACTCATTTTGGGGCTTTTTTCCATTTTTTGGACTTTGGTATTTCATATTTTGGATGTTCTAACTGGTCTGAATAGACACAACTGAAATTTATTCATCTGCAAGGTTTTATACTGCCTTTTTGTGGTGGTTGGAACATATACACCCTGGTTTAACTGTGAGCAGTTTTGTTGTTTATTGTTCATTATTCTGGCCCTGTTTCTGCTCGCGGCTGCTTTACTGCTGTTGGTGTCTGTTTTTATTGTTGTTTGTTACTTTGACTTGTTGCACCATGGTGGTACCATGGCTGATTCTGCTGTTAACAATGATGTGAATTTGGAATTGCCTTACAATCCTGGGAATGTACCTTTGAAAAGACTGCCTTCCAAGCGACTTCATCGCTGTTTATCTGATGATGTCAATCCGTTACTTGAATGTGAGATTACTGTTATGGGCGAGACTGCTACGCTTAGTTGTGAAGACCTTGGGAAATTTGACTCTGTTTTGAAGTCGTTGGAGTTTGATTTACTCAAGCTTAAGCGATTGCAGCTTCAGCGTTTCCATTTTGAAGCAAGTATACAAAGGAGAGTTATACCACGGGGTTTGAGAGTACTTAAGATGCCAACTTCTGGAACTGCTTAGTCGATAGCAACGCCTTAACATAGAGGTGAGCATCAGCTACATGAAACTTTTAAATGAGTTTTTTCTTCCTGAGGAACTCTTGTTACAGGCGTCAGTCAAGGACAAACAGTCATCTTTATATAAAGACTTTAATAGTGACTTTGTAGATTTAAAACTTGATCGTTTGATGGACAATGTTACTTTTTTGAAAAGAGATTATTGGAGCAGAAAAAACATAAGTTGTCTAGGGATATTTTTGATTTTACACACGGCCAGGTCTTTACCTGGCCTAGGAATAATATTTCTGGTCAGTCTGCTGCTAGACAGGTAGGAGTTTCTACCTTGAATTCTAGCAATGGGCATGTTAATGGAACTGTTGGTAACCCTGTGAATGCATCTACTATCTCTGTTGAGTCTAATGGTCCTGTGACTATTGCCAAGCCTTCTAGTGATGTTAATAACAGTGATAATGTTGATATTCATAGTGTTTCCTGTTCCACAGTTGTGTTACAAACAGGTGAACATATACAGTCTAATGGGGCCGTTTTTCCACCTGCTCAAAGCTTAAATAGTAATGTTTCCACTGATGAAGGACCTGTTGTTCGTAGTAAGGTTTTTAACACCAATGGTTCTAGTAGGGAGATTGGTCCTTGCAGCCCTTTCCCCATAGCGGATACTTTTCGCAGAGGGAGGCACCGCTCAGTGAGCAGAGGAAGACAAAAAAGGAAGTTTATAGCCAGCGAAGTGAAAGAACCCACACTCAAGAAGATGTGGGAGAAGTTAACATAGTTTATAATCTCTCACATAGGCCACTGAGTTGTTAAGAGCTTCAATTATTAAATAGAGGCTTGTCTTTCATCCCCTCTGTTCGGAGTAATCATATAGATACTATTCTTGATGTTAAGCTTTTTGTTAGAAATTTGCAGCTCAAGTTAATGTATTCCAGCACTAGTTATGTTCAGCCAGAAATGCAGTTCAGGAAACCTAGTGTCTACACTCCAGTATTACATCCTTTAATTGATACTTTTAGTAAGCTTGTTGAAAGAGACGTCTATTCCTCTTGTATGGATTTCACTTTGACTAAGAAAAATTTGAGTGTTAAACAGAATAAAGCTTTACAAGATCTTATGCATGATGCTAATATTTCCATTAGGCCTGCTGATAAGGGAGGGTCTATTGCAGTTCTGGATAGGTCTTTTTATCATAGGGTTATGGTAGAGATGCTGGATAATGAAAGGTATTATAGACCCATAACCCCAGCAGAGGTACAGAGCATTATTACCAGAGTTTATAGTAGCCTAGAGGACCTATACAGGCTTGGTGCTCTAGAATTCAAGTTATATGATTATTTGTTGATTGATAACCCTGTTATTCCTATTATAAATGGATTACCTAAGATACATAAGGATTCAGTTAACCCACCTATGAGACCTATTGTTTCTGGCCGTGGGTGGGTTACTGATAATTTGTCTTTTTATATAGAGAAAATTCTGAGACCTTATGTGGATTCGAATAGGTTTGTACTTAGGGATTCCAAGCAATTTTTACTTGATTTTTATCAAGCACTTCATTTCTTATCAGGCCATGAAACAGTTATCTTGGTCACTATGGATGTCATATCTTTGTTTACCAACATCCCTAATATTTCAGGGCTAGACTATGTACATTCGTATTTGGCTACACAGTCTGATTTGCCTTTGAGCTGGATAGAGTTTTTCTGTTCTTTGATAGAAGTTATTTTGGAAAGTAATGTTTTTCTTTTTGATACTAATTTTTATTTACAAAAAGATGGCGTAGCTATGGGCACTTCTTGTGCCAATAGCTACACCAATCTAGTTATGGCCCATTGGGCGGAGCATAAGCTTTTTGATTTAGTTTCTTTCCAGAAATATGTTCCTCTCTATAGGAGATTTGTCGATTTGTTTCTTTTATGGACAGGTAGTCTAGCTGAGTTAGAGTTTTGAAGAACAGGCTAATAGTTTGACGCCTTTTTTAAAATTTACTATGATTTATTCTGATAGTAATATTTCTTTCTTAGATGTTTTAATCTGGCGCCTACCAAATGGTGACTTCAACACTGGGGTGCATAGGAAGTCCTGTTATAAAAACACTTTGTTACATAGGGACAGCATGCACCCCAGACATGTCTTCTCAAACATTGTTAGAGGGCAAGGTATCAGGGTTTCTAGGCTTAATCCACTCTCAACAGAGTTTGAGAAAGAGCTTCATAGCCTAGGTTATAGGTTAAGAGCCAGGAATTATAGCCAAGCTAAAATAGAGGAAGCTTTTACACATGTTAGGAGCATCAGAGATGATAGAGCCTGCCCTATTTTCTCTGAAGCAGGAGTTTCATCCTATGGTAGTTTTAGAGGGAATGATACCTCTTCTATTAGAGCACAAACACATAAATTGTCTCTTTTTTATACACAAGATATTCAATCTGTTAAGGATATTATTCATAAACATTGGCCTGTACTTATGCTAGATCCGATGATAAGGGATCTTATAGGTGAACAACCACATTATGTTTTCAAGAATAAGAAAAATTTGCATAGGTTGTTATGTTACACTACTTTGACATCTAACAAGGAATTACCTTCTTTTGATGGTACCAAGCCTTGTGGTGCATGCAACTACTGTAGCTTTATTACCAACTCTAATATTTTTGTACACCCAGTCACACATCATGTGTTTTCATTTAAAGTTAATGCAACTTGCGACACTAGACATGTTGTCTATATTACTATCTGCACTCACTGTACCTCATTTTATATAGGTAAGACTGATAGGAGGTTGAAAGATTGGATAAGAGAACATCTTTATCAGATACGTATCAAATCTGCTGTTAATGCTTTATCTAAGCATGTTTTACAAAATGGAGCTGAGCATACTTTTACTTTCTCCATCCTATATGTCAATATTCTTAGTATTAGAAGAGGTGATGTTGCTAATCATACTGAGGAGGTAGAAACAACCTGGATAGTTAAACTTCAAGCTCATGTACATCCAGGTCTAAATGATAGAATACCACTTAAACCTGCACTTAAGAATAGAAGATGTAAAGTATTGACTAAGTGATGTATTTTCGATATTTTTGATTTTATGTTGTTTGCACACATATTTCATACTTTGTTAATGCATATATTTTTTATTTTTTATTTATTTATATAGTGATTGCCCTAAACTGTAAGTTCATATTAGGGTGTTTAGGTTTCTGTATAGGCTATTTTATATTTTGTAATTATTTTATAAGTATGTTATGCCTTTAAGGTTTCTTATAGGTTTAACCTAAGTCTGATTGCTTAATTGTTTTATTGTTTTAATTGCTTACACTATATAACCCTGTTTCTTTTCTGCTGGTTTTGGGTTTGATAAAGCTTTTTAGCAAATGCGCTCACCACTTTTGGATCCTAATAAAGATCTTTTTATTCATCGCATTTGGACTCATTTTGGGGCTTTTTTCCATTTTTTGGACTTTGGTATTTCGTATTTTGGATGTTCTAACTGGTCTGAATAGACACAACTGAAATTTATTTATCTGCAAGGTTTTATACTGCCTTTTTGTGGTGGTTGGAACATATACACCCTGGTTTAACTGTGAGCAGTTTTGTTGTTTATTGTTCATTATTCTGGCCCTGTTTCTGCTCACGGCTGCTTTACTGCTGTTGGTGTCTGTTTTTATTGTTGTTTGAGACTTCAGACTTGTTTGTGTCATAACAGTAACAGAGAACTTTGCCCCCCCCCTAAAAGAGGAGTGTACCCTTGTCCCTGCCATAGCAGTAACTCAGTTATGCAAACCCCAAAATAGCAGTATATGCATGTTTGTGCCATCAACCTGGACTTCATCTGTTGGCAATTGCATATCATATTATTCCCAGTTAATATCCTTTCACATGTTAAAGCCAATGATATGGAATGCCTTGCACACTTCATGTGTTAGATAAATGATGTATGACTAAGAAACACAGAAAAGTAAGACAGAGATGTACATTTGTAAGCATAATTATGAAAGGCTGTATGGCCAGTAACTGCTATATGTCTAAATATAGTAACGAGAATTAAATGCTCAAATCACAGCTGATGGTTTGATAGCAGTGAACATTCTGATGCAGTTGGTTGTGTGAAGAATGACTTCATTTCAATGATATAAACATGTTTGTGTGGCAAAGAGGACTAAGGCATCCATCCTATTTGCTGCAGCTGTACTGGTGTGAGGGTTCAAATCCTGACATATACAGAAATTTGTGATGTGTAGTATCAATTTTTAATGTGTTTTTACAGATTTTGAATATGTGTCTCTTAGTGTTAATATCTTTTCCTCTTTGCCATCTTTTAATTCCACAATTGCTTGATGAGCAATGTCCTGAAAAACAATTTGGTTAAGCTTATCTTGTTTGCATGGTGTAACATTGCAGAAACAGGGAAAACCACCCAAAAATAGAAAACAGATACAATCAACTAATGCTCTTAGCCATTGCGAAAAGCCAGCCTGGAGTACAGACAGGACTGGAGTACAGTGGTACTGTGAAACATTAGCAATGCAGCTCATGCTTGTGCACTGTTTCCCTACTTGCAAACAGGCCTATCTTGCATGCATGTCCACTTTGTTATCCATCATGCAAAGCCAATGCTTGTTGCACTATGGAATTGTATATATGATATTTTATTATTGCTGTTTCTTGTCCAGTTCTTTTGTATGACATAAAACTACATGTGGAAACACTGCAAACTAAGGGCAGAACAAAACTATATGTCATATGTTTATAATACCTCCATCCCACCCACACAACCTCAAACAAGCACTACAGCTCTGGGTCTCATTACTTTTTCCACACATATAGCAACCACAATATAAAGTGTGATATGTATAAAACACTGTGCGCACACTCATGGACACGGCCACTTGATGGTGATTACAGCCTTGTTCTGCAAAACCCAAACAGCCAAGTATGCTCAGTAAGGGTAAGTAAGGGTACTTGTGTTGTTACATAGCTAGGCATCTAAACAGCCTACTGCTATTAGGCTACTAGCCTCAGATGACACTATGAGGCAATGCGCCTATGCAGGCCTCCCAACCTCTTGTATCCCAGATGGCTTGCCAATGTCATCTATTATAATTTCACCTGCAGTCATGTTCAAATCAGACTTGTGCCATGGTGCATGCATTAGATACTATGTTCTTTAGTATGTGTACTTAAGTAGGGGTTTAAGTAGGGGTCTACTTCTCAAATGGCATGACTTGTCAGTTTGTTTTAGACTTGCACAAGCCTACATGTTCATTTCATGCAGGCCTCCAAACCTCTTGTCACCCATATGGCTTGCCGATGTCATCTACTATAAGTTCACCTGCAGTCCTAGTAAAATCAGATTTGTGCCATGGCCCACATGTTAGGTACGTGTTCTATAGTCTGTGTACTTAGGTAGGGGTTCTATTCTCACAGCAGTCAAGTGTGTGCGTGTTTGTGTGTGTGTGTGTGTGTGTGTGTGTGTGTGTGTGTGTGTGTGTGTGTATGTCTACAGAGAAAAGTAGATGTGTATATCCCACAGTTACTTCACCAGTGGCATGGCTTGCTAGTTTTTTGAGACTTGCATAAACCTACACATCCATTTCATGCAGGCCTCCCAATCTCTTGTTTCCCACAAGGCCTGCCAATATCATCTCATATCAATTCCCCTGCAGTCCTATCAAAATCAGATTTTAAAGGCTCACTGCTGCTTTTCTGCTGTGAGAAACATTTCTGCAGTTTGTTTAAGTAGTGTGGATATTTGTAGCATTATCCATATTCAGGCTTGTATTTGGGTCCAGTGTTTGTGGAGGCTGTGTGTCTGAGCACATATTCAGGGACATCTTGGTTTAGCCAAAGCCATCAGGCATTTCAGTGAGAGAGAATTGTTTAAGGTCATTGGCTGACTGAGGTCACCTGGACTGCAGCTTAGACGAAGCACCTCATTGGTTCTTTTGAGCTTTTTGTTTCTTAAAAGTTGTCTCAGGTTTCAACTTTCTGTTACCTAAGAAGTTGTGAGTGTTTCTGCCATTTCAAACTGAGCTAATCAAAGGAAGGACACTGAGCACATAACGCATGCACTCAGGTCACTCCACAACAAGTACAAATATGACTCTGTTATTATCCGTGTTGGTGTGAATGACCTGAGACGTACCTCCGTGGACTACATGAAAAGGGACATGGAGGAGCTGTCCGATCTTGTAGCCCAGGCAGGTATGACCATAGCCCTGAGTAGCATCCTGCCATCACCCAGAATGATACAACAGTACAAGGACAAAATGATTGACTTCAACAATTGGCTAAGCTTCTGGTGCCATTCTAAGGGGATCCAGTATCTGTCTGTCTGGGATGACATGATCGACAAACCACGATGCTTTGCCAGAGATGGCCTGCACCTGTCGCCCCTGGGATTCCGGATATTGGCTAAGGCTGTAGCCATCCCTATAGTGCCTTTTTTAGGCAAGGTTCAAATGACAAATTCACCACCCTAACAGGTACAGGCAAGAAGAATTTGAGGGTATTGCTACTCAATGCTCGAAGTCTAAACCTCAAAATGCACTCACTCGAGGCACTCCTTAAAATGGAGAACATCAACATATGTGCAGTGACAGAGACCTAGTTCAAGGCTCCAGAGAGTACCCCTGCATTACCAGGCTATAATTCATACCACACCTTTCAGCCACCTAACCTGGACCGAAACACTAAAGGCGGAAGCGTGTCCATATTCATTAAGGATATCCACACCTCCAGGCTAGTTGCTCAGCATAATGCATCCGAGATTATCCAAGTGCAACTAACTCTGGGCAAGACCGCATTCCAAACAGTAGCTTGCTATAGATCCCCCACCATGCCCCAGGATTCCCACTCCTCATTTCTTAATACTCTGGAAAATATTAGGGTACAACCTAACACCCTAATAATGGGTGGTTTCAACTACCCTGCCATTAACTGGGAAAACTACTCATGTACCAACTCTTGTGCTCAACGTTTTCTGGAATTCATAAATTCCAATGCCATGGATCAACTTATCCACACCTCCACCAGGAGCAGCAATATCCTAGACCTGGTTATTACCAACATGGGCAACCGGTGTTCCACACCAGAGGTCAATTCCTCGTTGGTCAGATCCAACCACAAGCTAATCACCCTAGACATCCACATCCCTCCCCTACCCCCCATTAGGGAAACCACAGTAAAAAATTTCTCCAAAGCCAACTTCACGCTTCTTAAGACAGAAGTGGCAAACTTCACGACACTCATGCTGATGGACAATAGAGGTATGACTGCTGAATCCTACACAAATGCACTTTATAAACACTTACATGAGTGCATGGATCATGCAATCCCTAATAGAACCAAGATGCTATCCTCCAAAAAAAGGAAGCCAATCTGGTGGTCCCCTGTCATAAACAAACTCTACAACAGAAGAAAGAAACTGTTGCAAAAAATAGTAAAATCCCATGACTGGAGAAACTCCCTGGTCAGCCTCAGTAAGAAGCTGAGATCCATCATAAATTTCTCCAAAGCTAGTTATGAAAACAAAATTGCCACTGACTCTAAAGACAACTACAAAGCATTCCACAGCTATTTCAAGAATCTCAATGGCAACACTCAGATTTGCTCTGAGTTACAGCACAATGGCACTAAATATACAGAACCAACTGATATTGCCAACATCCTGGCAGATAGGTTCAGTGCTAACTTTACCCCCCTGTCATCCCCTAAAGGGCCCATCTCTATACCAGAAGAATGCAAAGTTCCTGTAATCATGGCTGCACAGGTAAGAAACACACTATCCAAAGCCAAGAACGCAGCATCCATGGGACCTGACTACATCCCGGGCTGTGTTCTACATGAACTACAAAATGAACTGGCACCCCACCTAAGTACCATGTTCAATCATAGCCTCACCTCAGGCTATGTGCCCATTGAATGGCGCACAGCAACAGTTATCCCACTCCACAAAGGGGGAGCCACCACAGACCCCGGAAACTACCGCCCATTAGCCTAACGAGCCTGGTCTGCAAGGCTATGTAACGTATCATCATGGAACTTATAAACAATGACATTGGTAATCTCCAAACTCAGGACCCCACCCAGTTCAGGTTTGTAAGGCAGATCATGTCTCCTAAACCTGATAGACTTTTTTGAAGCATGAAGCAGTCACCAAAGCCGTAGATGAGGGTAAAGTGGTTCACACAGCCTATCTAGATCTCGCCAAGACTTTCAACACCATCACCCACTCTGGAATTATAGATAAACTCACTAAACTAGGTATAAATCCCTATGTCACAAGATGGGTTGCCAACTGGCTCACTGACAGAACCCACACTGTGAAAGTAGCAGACTCCAAATCCAACTTCAGACCAGTGACAATTGGAGTACCACAGGGTTCAGTCCTGGGTCCTCTCCTGTTTGTTATCTACTTCTCTGAAGTACAGGCCAACACAGAAGGTCTTTGGCTAATGAAGTTCACAGATGACTGCAAACTAGGAGCCATAATCAAAACTCCAAAAGATGTGGACATCCAACAAAAGGGCCTCACTTACACAGATGCCTGGAGTCAAAGCCATGGCCTCAAGCTCAATGCCAAAAAGTGCATTGTCATCCCTTTTGGTAAAAAATCAGTACCCATGAACTACCGCATAGGCAGTAGTCTACTTAACACTGAAAGTGTGATAAGAGACCTTGGGACACAGGTGGACAGTAGTTTCTCTTTTGATAATCGCATCGCCACAGTAGTCAGAAAATCCTTCTATGTGGCACACCTCATCACAAAAGGTTTCTCATCCAGGAAAAAAGAGGTCATTGTTCCCCTCTACTCATCACTCATTAGACCCATTATAGAGTACAATACCCCTTTTGGGGTGTACTTCACAAGACATCTACAACAACTGGAAAGGCCACAGAAACACCTCACAAAGAGGATTACTGGCCTCAAACAGATGCCCTATACAGACCGTCTCAAAAAACTGCAGCTTTACTCTGTTGCATATCGCCTACGCAGAGGCGATCTCTGCCTAACACACAAAGCTATGTCAAACCCAGAGCTTTTAGACATGCTCCACTTAAAGAAATCCCAATCCCTACGAGCTACATGGTCTAGGGACCTAAACCTTGTCACCACAATAAATAGAACATGCTGGAGGGATAGATTCCTGTCCCAGTGACTTCCCATATTCTGGAACAAACTACCTATCTATATCAAACAAAGCTCCTCATTAGCGCTCTTCAAGAAAAATCTTTATGATTGGATGGGAGATAGGAAATTCACCCTGGGGATCACTTCTGTGGCTCTGCCCAACAGTGGCACAGGAAAATAATTTTCTTGGGTGGAGAAAGCCAGGGTACCTTTGGCTAGGCTTGTATAGACCCTAGGGCCAATAGCCTAGTACCTACCTATGAACCTATGAACCTATGCTGTGGTGAGTATATTAAGTACTGTGTTGTGTAGGCTGTGTACTTGACTAGGATTCCTATTCGCACTATAGTCAAGTGGGTGTGTAGAAGATCAGAAGTGATTATCCCACAGTTACTTTTCCAATGACATGGCTTGTCAGCTTTGTGAGACTTGCACAAGTATACACATCCATTTCATGTAGGCCTCCCAACCTCTTGTCTTCCACATGGCCTGCCAATGTCATCTATCATAAGTTCGCCAGCAGTCCTGTCAAATCAGACTTGTGCCATGGTGAGTGCATTAAGTACTGTGTACTTAGAAAGGTAAGGGTTCTATTCTCACTGCAGGCAAATGGAGGGGGTGGTTTGGTGTGTGTGCTGTTGGTGGAAATTACATTGAGCCTTTTACAGCAGCCTGTGGGACACTGTTATTTTGTCTTGGACAGACACACATCTGTCGTTACTAGGTTATACAGTAAGCAAAAAAAGCTGATGTGTACAAATACAAAAGTGAAAACCCAGAACTGGAAGACCACCCTCCTCAGCCTAAACAAGCAAATAAGACAACCTGTAAAATCACTCACCCCAACCCTTATTCTCTCTTTTATTTTTTGAGGGTGTTTTTATTTTTTTCTCGCACAGCACAGCAGGTGAGGCTTGGCCCATGGGGTGCACCTTCCCCCACTCCACTGGCTATGGCATCAAGGCTCAGCATGTCTGAGCCACAACTTGATAACACCCCTTATGCTGCCCCTGCACTACCCGGCCCCTCAGGTACTTCTGCTTTGGAGGACAGGCCTGTGATTCTCTCCAGGAGCAGTGGCATTGGAGGTGATTTTATCACCTCAAAAAACTCCAGGGGAAGGTGCGTAGGATTGTGTGCCACAATGTGGCTGTATGCCTCCACTGGATGGAGACACTGCACTCCATCACTGTACTGAATACCACAAGGAGACGCAGACATCAGACCCTGCAGCCATGGGTGCAGTGAGGTGACTGTTTTGACAGCAAAGTGGGTAAGGACTCAATTCTCATATCACCCAGCTTGATATCCATGGGTTTACCAGGTCCAAACCCTTACCCCAACCATGATGTTCACCCACCTCATGTGTTCTTTACTATTCCTGTGTCTTGTCTTGTATGTCCTGTCTGTCATTAATTGCTTCCTCACCTTGTCAACTTACTTGCCCCAGATATACTTATGTCCCTTCCCCAACATTTCTCTCTTTCTCCAAAAAGAATAAAAGTGGAACCTGCCCCCCAAAAAAATAAATTGTTCAATACATAGTTCTCCATGTTGCAAAACTTGGCACACTTGATTTAGTGCAATTGGCTATACAACATGATTACGTTTTTGTCACCTCTCTCTCTGGAGGTGACATCCCAAATTTATCTAATCTTCTGCACATATGATCAGTTTTTCAAGGCACATTCTCATTATACATCATATATTCACAATACATACATATGCTGTTCACCCCCCCCCCGAGCAATACAACCCTGTGGGCTTATTATTTTTTACATATACATATAGCAACCACACTACAAAGTGCAATATATAATGTTACGTGCTCCCTAATGGACAGTGCCAGTCAGTGGTGCTGACAACCTTGATCTGCTAAACTCAAACATACAATTATGTTCTATAAATTTACTTGTGTTTTTACACAGCTAGGCTTCTACACACCAAGGACACACTCTACAGACAGGCTACTGGCCTAGTACGAACCTATGAATCTATATGCCTATGCAGGCCTCACAACCCATTTCCCTCATATGGCCTGCTGATGTCATCTATCATAAGTTCACTTGCAGCCATATAAAAGTCAGCTGTGTGCCTGTGTGTGAGTTTTATAGTCTGTATACTTAGATAGGTAGGGGTTCTGTTCTCACTGCAGTCAGGTGTGTGTGTGTGTATCTCTGCTCAGCAGAGTAGATGTGCTATTTACAGTCACTTCTCCAATGGCATGGAGTGCTAGTCTTCTCATAGTTGTGTAAGCCTACACATCCATTTCATGCAGCCCTCCCAACCTCTTGTCTCCCACATGGCTTGCTGAAGTCATTGTTGACAGTGGTAGCAGGGGATTTGCAACTCTTTATTTCATCAGTTAGACACCTATAGCTTGCTTTGGATAAATGTTTCATCCTTTCTTCTCTTGAGGGTGTGTTGGTGATGATTGTGAATGTGAAAGAGACTGAATTGTGATCTGATCTGACCAGGAGGGGCAACACACAGGGGTTTGTGCAGAGAACCATTATGTTGGTCAGTACTAAGTCTAGGAAATTCAAGCCTTTTGTGGGGGTGTAGAATATCTGTTACACAGCATGTGTATTAACAAAGTCCAGAAACCTTAGGGTGAGTGTGCTTGTGCACATATGACTCCAAACTGATGGGAGGATAGTTGAAATCACACATGAACAAGGTGTTTGGTTGTCTAGTGAATGACTCAAATAGGTCCAAGTAGGCAGAGTGGTACTTGTGGTTCATGGTGAGGGACCCGTAGCTAACAATTATATGGAAGGCTGTTTTACATACAGTTAGTTGGACCTGAAGTAACACTACAGAGTCTTACTCTTAACCAGTGTTATGGTGTATTTGTCTTTAATGAAGATGTATACTCCTCCACCTTTCATTCTTTTATGCTCGTTTTGATGTGTGAATGTGTGGAAGGCATTGTACCCTTTTATGGCCAGGGTGCTGTCTGTCACCTTGAACCATGTCTGTGTGATTGCACAGATGTGGGCATCTTCCAAGATAAGTTCTTCCAGTGAGTGCAGTTTTTGAATTACACTCCTTGCATTAAGCAGCATAACCTTCAGTTTGTCTGTAATGGATGCTTTTACATTGTGACTTTAGTTGTTCTGATATTGCCTAAAAAGGCCACTATGGGGGAGGCAAACCCCTTCATATAGTACATTGAGGTACGTCTCCAGTCATTCACTGCAGCATGGACTATGACAGAGTCATAACAATACTTATTGTTGAGAGACCTGAGTATGTGCATAGTCTGACCCTGGCACCTGACAGGAAGCTGACTGTGATCTTCTCCTTTTCCAGGCTGGCAAGGGGGACATCTGTATATCTCACTATTGAGTTCCTTATGAGCAAGACATTTGGTTTTGAGCTGTTTTGTTTGAGGGGCTTACTGGCTGAGACACTGGCGTGTGTATTATTATGTGTAGTGGATTCTGTTGGGTCTGCACTGTGTGCAGTAGGTTTGCGCTTGGAAGGTCTACAATCTTTAGTTAGCTTTCTAGTGAGTACCTCCATGTATGTGGATTTATGTGTTTTAAGCTTATGTCCAAGAGGTGAATTGTGTGTGCTGACAGCATGTTTGATATCTTTGTTGTTATGTGAGAGAATTTTTTCCAAATTCATAGTATAGATACAGATCTCACATGTTTTATTAGTTTGCTTTAGCAGTAACTGGTTGTCAGTATACATGAGGCAATTGCGCTGTTGCCTCAGTATGGCCATGTAAATCAGGCTGCCTGGGAGAAATGGTGGGGAACTGTCCATCCATTATGGAAGGTATATACTGTAGTAACTAGTGGGGAGTGGGCTAGCTGGATCAGGTTTTGGTGTTAGACTAACAAATTGTGTCTATTCTATAGAGGTCTATGGTTACAAAAATGTGTCAATGTTTCCAAATGTACAACTGAGTTGCTCGCAGGCAGCAGTGCAAGCTCTGAGCAGTTACAGTAAATTGAATGCAAACACCACAAAACACATTGCTGGAATACAAGCTAAGTTAAACGATTTTAAACAAGTAAACAAAGGGAAAAGCAAACAGTGAGCCTTATTCCAGCAATCCCCAACTCAGATGGGTTCTTGGCTGCACTGTTCTGCCACAAGGGTGCAGGGGGGGAGGCCTTCTTAATGTAAGAGGGCTGGTTTTAGTGCTTCACTGATACCAAACAGTCTAAATCCAGCAAGCCTGAATCTAGCCTATGCAATAAGATGCAGAAGTACTAGAAATCCAAAGTGCAGAAAATCACAACCACAACAGAAGAACAACCAGTTTAAATAAAGCAGAAATTCAGTAGAATACTTTAACAAGAGTGCAGACAACAAACCTTCCTTGTATGAAATAAGTGGTCTGAAACCCAAGTGCTTAAATCAGGACTAGGACACTTTCAGAATAACAGACATAAGTCCTCCCCTCCCACAAAAGTCTATACCACAAACCTTCCTAATGTAAAATAAGTGGTTTGGAGGCCAAGTGCTTAACCCATAACAAAGAGACTTAGAACAATAGCCACAATAAGCATTTAACTCAGCAATTCCCAGCTTAGAGGGGCAGAGGCTACCCTCTCCTTCCACCATAGTGTAGACTACAACTGCCTGAAGCCCAAGTGCTAATACCAAAAGTAATAGGCTTAGAATAACAGCTGCAATGTAATGCGATACCAGACAGATGACAGTGACATGTCCTTTAATCAATCCACATACATCATGTCATGGTTAGTAAGCCCTGTGTTATCTTGATGAGAAAGCCCTGTGGTCTGTCCATATGATGCATGTGTCTGGTTAGGTTCTTGCACAAGAGAGCATTATACTGTATTACTGTTCTGATGCGTTTGAGTACAATATTATATATTCCTACAAGTGCATGTAAGTTTCTGCTTGTAATATATTTACATATTTTTCATAAATACAAGCATCAAACCAGCTGTTAAACATTCCACACAAAATGAAACATTCATTTAACATCTTTAACACATTTTACTATTATTTGCTAATGTCTGTGCATGATCTGTATTTCTGTATATATATATATATACTTATAAGTGTGTGTGTGTGTGTGTATATACCTTGCATAAATCTACTTTTTCATATTCTCAAACATCTAATCTCAGCTTTTTAAACTTTTCCATACAAAATAAAACCTTACAGTCTCATTAAGGGAGCACTACTCCTGGTTTTATATCCCACATGTTGTTTGTTTGAAAAATTGCCCTTTGAATATTTTTACTGCTCTCCAGCTGAGGAAGGAAATAGCTACATTTTGTGCTAGAGTTCAGATTTCTCACAGGTGAGCCTCCAAGGAAGGTAATTCTGTTTCAGTTTCTGAATCAAATAAGGACATCACAGCTCAGTTCCCTTCATAAAATGAAGGACATTATAACAGACTCTTAGGCAGCACTTAAATTGGGGGTTTTATTGGATACTGAATCCCTCTATGACCCCTTTTCCCTTGGATTATTTGAAGCCACATTCTTAAAACAGCAGGATGCATGCCTGCATGATAAACAGTACAAGCAGACAGCCTTGGGGTTTGTTAAAGGTTAGCTACTGAATCAGCCGCACAGTCTGCAACTTGCAAGTGCAGTTATTTATTTTGTTTATTAATATATTTCAAAAGAAATGGTCCACTGAAAAAAAAAAGATAAACTGTTGCTGCCAGAGATGTCATGAAAAAGAACTGAAGAAGAACAGAACCAGTGGCAAAATGTATATATCAAGCTTCTTGCTGTACAAATTGCAAATTACATGTCACGTATAACAGGCTCTTGTCTGTTTGAAATTGTCTTTCAGCATCTTTTTTTTTTTTTTTTGGTCATCTTTTTGACTAAACAAGCTGGTGAAACTTTTGCTTATATATCTGTTGTGGAATGGTTTCTGTCTGGCTTGCAAGACTTTTTTTTCAGCTAGCCTATCAAATTTCAGGATAGAAAGGAAATATTTCAGATCCATATGGACAGGTGATCCGCTGTGGCGACCCCTAACCGGGATAAGCCGAAAGAAGAAGATGCTGGCTGAATGCTGTTGACTGTTGTGTGCAAGAGTCTGAAAGTCACAGACCTTTTTACCTACTGAATACAAAATTTTGTTCCGGTCCTTCTGTGCCACGTCCATAATAATGACTTGTAAAATTCTGTTTCATGGAAAACTTAAGCTGATCAATCATGAGGGCACAATAAAAATAGTCAATAGAAATGCATAGTTAATATTAGTTGCTAGCTGCTCTGAAGTCATAAGAAACATTTAAAAGTGTTCCTCACTTTCCCCTTGCACCCGGCATGACTGATAACAAGTTACTGTTCATCCTAATAAAAAACTAATTTTATTTAGTAGATCTATCAGGCTAAGAACTTAAGTAAAGAAATGTGAGACTTGTTAGCCAACAACATTCTGAAGGGATGGCATAGTGATTAGTATCATCTCCTCATTGCATGTAGGTCCCTAATTTTGTTCTCATCTGGTGTGTCCTCTGTAAACCAGTGGCAAGTCCTCCCTGAATCTGTATTTGCTTTCACTGGGTAGCATGGCTTTTTCTCATGTTCCAAAGACACACAATCCTGTCAATTGCCTGTAGCTGTGCATACAATGTCTGGGTAAGTGTAGGTGTGTCCTGTGATGGACTGCTGCAGCTGTGCATACAATGTCTGGGTAAGTGTAGGTGTGTCCTGTGATGGACTGACACCCTCTCCATGATTAGTTCTTTGCCTTGGGGTCACAAAGTGGAAATATAGGTTTTGACTCCCACCTGTGAGCCTGAATTAGCTTTATTGGGTTATTAGAACAAATTAATGATCACTTTTAATAGTAACACTGCATTAAGAAATGTGCAGTGGCTATCTGTATATAGATAGCAAGTGTGTAATTAAAAATAAAGTACTTAAGCAGAAATAGCCTTATGCAGACTATGTAATCTACAATATATAACTGTTTTATTTAACAATCACACTCCAAAATGTGGGATTTTTGCATATAGATTAGTGATGTGCTTGCAGTCTAACCAAATAGACTTATGTCTAATGTCAGGCAGCTTGGTTGTGCGTCATGACTAAAACCAATGAGACAGCTATTTAATTGACCTTCACTTGTCACTTAAACTTCTGTTGTTGTTATGACCTTGGTCATTGCCTGAATCTTGATTTTTAGTTCATAATGTTTTATTGATATCTTACAAATAATTGCAGTCATGTTCTCCCACAGAAGCAACCACAAACAATATCTTCCATTCCCAGAATTTACATGGCTCCCTTGAAAGGAATACATGTACTAAATACTAGTTTGCTTGCAAATGCATACTGTCTACTGTGCTAGTAATGAGCATATGCCCTATGTTGCACTGAACAACCAGAAGTCACTCCTCCATCTCACCCACATCACCCCACAGTAGTGTAAAATGTGGACACTAGGAGTATGTTCTTACATGAATTGGTGTATTCATCACCACCCCATGGTCTAAGTGGATATTTAGTATGTTGAAGCTGCCCTCTACCCCATATATTAGTCACCATCTGACACCCAAAGCCATCTCATGTAATAACCAACAACAGGACCTATATCACAGCATTTGTCTCCTCTGCCTCACATATAAGAACCATACCTCTCACCCAGGGCCACAGACTGATGGCCCATAACATGCCACCTAGGGTGTTTATAGTATAAGTACTCTTGGACTCTTCTCAGTATGTGCATCTCTCATTTGCTTTCACTTCTCTTGCCATTTTCATACCTCTCTTTGATTAAAAAAAAAACTCCCAGCCTTCCCATCTTTCCTTATTAAGTGCTACTTCTTTTTTTCTAACTTGAAGGCCAACATGATTCCTTCTACTCCAAAGTTCAAAACAACTACATTTCTTGTTCATATACTTGCTCCATTAACACCACTGGCACACCACTCTTTCACCTCTGTTTTTCTGTCACCACCTTTCTAGTGTGATAAGTCTTTCTATTTCTGGAAGATTGTTGTATACGTATTCTATACAGGCCCTAAATCTGTCATCCCATTACAGACATTCACAACATTCTCCCAAGAAACTTCTTAGTCTATATCTGCCCTCTTTTCTAACTATATGTTGCATAATCATCCCTTCCTTCCTGTTCTTCTCAACAGCTTCACTGCATATTTCACCATTTTTTGTCCTTATCTACTCATCTGCATCGATCCATTTTAACCTCCATCTCCTTTCCTTTTATATACACCGGCCCATCTGCAGTTCACTTATTCCACATTGCTCATTTCCTTTAGTACCCCAAGCATATCTTCTCTGATAGGATCGTCTTTCTTTCAAACAGTTAAAGCATCTCATTCTCCTTCCAAAGTTATACACCACACCCCTTCATCCACTCTGCTGAATCCCACCTCCATTTTCCATCCATTCTACTACTTCCTGATTGACTCTATCAAACACAATCTCCTCATTCTACTAACAACTTGACTTCTGCCTTACATTCTCTCTACCTCAGTGTGCTGTCATTTAAATTTACCGTATACTACTTAAATTTAGTCATACCTCTATTCCCTAGCTTCTACTAGATTGGAACCTCGCTCCAAATCTACAAACAAACTGATTATATACATTTTGCCATTCCTTTAAATTCCTGTCCTCAGGGGATTAACTGGATTTGTATAGCAATATGCATAATTGGGGTGCTATAACCCTAAGTTCATCAGTCCTGATTGTTAGAGTATTGATCCTACTATGCACTCAGGTCCCTCAACAACAGATACAGATATGACTCTGTCATTGTACATGTGGATGTGAATGACCTGAGACATACCTCCCTGGACTACATGAAAAGAGACATGGAGGAGCTTTTGGATTCTGTAGCCCAGGCAGGTATGACCCTAGCCCTGAGCAGCATCCTACCATCACCTAGAATGATACCACAGTGCAAGCAGAAAATGACTTATTTCAACAATCGGCTAAGTTTCTAGTGTCATTCTAAGGGGATCCAGTATCTGTCTGCCTGGGATGACATGATTGACAGATCTCAATGCTTTGCAGGAGATGGCCTGCATCTGTCACCCCTGGGCTTCCGGATACTGGCTAAGGTTCTTGCCACCCCTATAGTGCCTTTTTTAGGTAGTGCTGCAAAGACCAAATTACCACCATAACAGCTACAAGCAAATGCACTCTGAGGGTCATGCTGCTGAATGCTAGAAATCTAAATCTCAAAATGCACTCACTCAAAGCACTCCTTAAAATGGAGAACACTGACATTTGTGCTGTAACAGAGACCTGGTTCAAGGTATCAGAAAGTACCCCTGCACTACTAGACTATAACTCATTCCACACCTTTCAGCCTCAGAACTTGGACCAAAGCTCCAAAGGTGGTGGTGTTTCCATATTCATAAAGGATGCACACACCTCGAGACTGGTAGTCCAACATAATGCATCAGAGATACTTCAGGTGCAGCTAACATTGAGTAAGACAGCAATTCAGGTTGTAGCCTGTTATAGGTCCCCAACCATGTCCCAAGACACTCACTCCATGTTCCTAAGCACCCTGGAGAATATTAGGGTACAAACTAACACACTCATACTAGGTGACTTCAACTACCTCTCCATTGACTGGGAAAAGTACTCAAGTACCAATACACTTGCCCAACGTGTCCTAGACTTCATTAAATCCAATGTCCTGGCCAGCTCGTTCTTACCCCCACTAGAGGTAGCAACATTCCTGACCTGGTCATTACTAACATGGGCAACCATTATTCTACACCAATAGTCAACTCCTCCCTGGTTAGACCCGACCACAAACTAATCAATTTGGAAATCCACATCCCTCCCACCCCTGCAAAGGTAACCATGATGAAAATCTTCTCCAAAGTTGACATTGGGCTCCTAAGAACAGAGGTGGCTAACTTCACAGCACTCATGCAAATGGAGAATAGTTGCATGACTGCCGAATCATACACCAATGCACTGTACAAACACGTACACAAATGCATGGATCTCGCCATACCCAATAGAACCAAGATGATCTCCTCCAAAAAAGGAAGCCAATCTGGTGGTCCCCTGCAATAAACAAACTCTACAACAGAAGGAGGAAACTGATGCAGAATAAGGTGAAGTCCCAAGACTGGAAAAACTCTCTTATCAGCCTCAAGAAAAAGTTGAGATCCCTCATGAAATCCTCTAAAGCTAGCTATGAAAACAGAATTGCAGCAGATAGTAAGGACAACCACAAGGCCTTCTACAGTTATGTTAAGAACCTCCACAGCAATACCCAGATTTGCTCTGAGCTACTGCACAATGGTACCACCTATACCGAGCCAAAAGATATTGCCACTATACTGGCCGACAGATTCAGTGCCAGCTTTTCCCCTCTCTTACCCCCCCAAAGGACCAATCACAATACAAGTAGATTGCCAGGCACCCGGTATTACTGCTGCACAAGTTAAAATAGCACTAGCCAAGGCCAAGAATATAGCTTCTATGGGACCTGACAATATTCCTGGCTGTGTTTTACATGAATTACAGAATGAACTGGCACCTCACCTGTGTGCCCTGTTCAATCACAGCCTCACCTCAGGCTTTGTCCCTACCGAATGGTGCACTGCTATAGTCATCCCTCTCCACAAAGAAGGAGCGATTACAGACCCTGGAAACTATTGCCCCATTAGCCTGACAAGTCTGCTATGCAAAGCTATGGAACTCATCATCATGGACCTAATAAACAAGGATATAGGGAATCTCCAACTCTGGATCCCACACCATTTGGTTTTGTGAAGGGTAGATCATGCCTGCTCAACTTGGTCGACTTCTGTAAGTCAGTCACCAGAGCTGTGGATGAAGGCAAGGTGGTTCATACAGCCTACCTTGATCTGGCCAATGCTTTTGATACCATTCTCCACTTAGGAATCATAGAAAAACGCACTAAGCTAGGCATCGACCCTTATATCACTAGGTGGGTTGCAAACTGGCTCACAGATAGAACCCACAGTGTGAAAGTAGCTGACTCCAAGTCAGACTGCCGACCAGTCACGAGTGGAGTCCCACATGGATTAGTCCTGGGTCCTCTCCTGTTTGGTATCTACTCCACAGAAGTCCAGTCCAACATGAAGGGACTCTGGCTGACAAAGTTCACAGATGATTGTAAGTTGTTGACATCCTACAGAAAGGCCTCACTGAGACCAACAACTGGTGTCAGAACCATGGCCTTAAGCTCAATGCCAAAAAATGTGTTGTCATCCCCTTTGGAAAAAACCCAGTTCCCATGAACTACCACATCGATTGTAGTCCGCTGAACACAGAAGGCGTTATAAGCAATCTGGGAACACAGGGTGACAGCAACCTCTCTTTTCACCACCACACTGCCACTGTGGTCAGAAAGTCCTTCTATGTGGAACATCTCATTACTAAGGGTTTTTCATCCAGGAAGAAAGAAGTCATTGTCTCCCTCTACTCTTCCCTCATTAGGCCAGTCATTGAGTACAATGCCCCATTTGGCATGTACTAAACTCAAAAATGTAACAGCAACCTTCTTCAGACAAACACAATTTGAACAACCCTCCTGCCTTATAAACTGACAATACAAATAATGCCAATATTTATATATATATATATATATATATATCTGTTACAACTACACATTTTAATTTGAAAATACTTCAAAACAAACTATTAAAACCATTTTTTAAAAAAAAAAAAAAAAAAAATAAAAAAACATCACTTGACATTTGTATATGTCAAGTGTCTATAAAATATTAATTTATTTATTTACAAATAAACTATGTATAGTCAGCCCAAACATAACTATTGTCATCTATTTAATGCTTTAATTTTCAGTATGCTTTTTATTGATGCATACTCATTCAATCCTGGAGGAATGTGAGCCGACGTTCTAATTTGCCATAATAACTCTTGCTCCTCCAACCAAAGTTGCCATGGACCCCCTCTGGTACTTATATTAATTTACCATTTGGCATGTACCTCACTAGACATCTGCAACAACTGGAGAGGCCACAAAAGTACCTCACAAAGAGGATCCTAGGCCTTAAACACTTGGCCTATATGGACTGACTCAAAAAACTTCAACTATTCTCTGTCTCGTATCACCTACTTAGAGGCGATCTCTGCTTGACTTATAAAGCCATATCTGACCCAGCTCTGTTAGAAATGCTACATCTAATGAAATCCCAATCCCTCTGCACCACACGCTCCAGAGACCTCAACCTCATTACCACAATCAACAGAATGTGCTGGAGGGACAGGTTCATAACCCAGAGCCTCCCCATGCTATGGAATAGACTTCCCATACATGTCAAACAGAGCACCTCACTGGTGCTCTATAAGAGAAATCTTGATGAGTGGATGGGAAATAGCAAATTCACCTGCGGATCACTCCAGTGGCTCTACTTGACAGAGGCACTGGAAACTAAGGTTGGGTGGCACAATGCCAGGGTAATCCTATGGGCTAGGCTTGTAAAGGCCCCAGGGCTATTAGCCTAGTACACATCTATGAGCCTATGAACCTACCTTGTTACATTCTAATAGCTTGTATGCTGATACAACTGCTAAGTAATTGATTCTTCTGTCTAGTCAAACACACTGCACACTAAGAAAACTCTGGAACAAATCAACCTATCCAAAGGCAATGTAAAGCAGCTCAGTCATCCATATGCCGTCCTACTATTTTTATTTCTATTCTTATTCATAGGTTCATAGGTTCATACTAGGCTATCTGCCCTAGGGCATTTATAAGCCTAGCCAGAGTGTGTTTGGCTTTCACCACCCATTTTAAATTAATTTTGCTATGCCCTTTTTCGAGGTTAGTATACTGTGCCTCTGTCTAACAGTGACACAGAAGTGATACCCGGGGTAAACCTACGATCTCCCATCCACTCATCAAGATTCCTCTTGAAGAGAGTCAATGAGGGACTCTGCCTAACCTGGACTGGGATTTTATTCCAGAGTGAAGGGAGCCTCTGGGTTATGAATCTGTCCCTCCAGCATGTCCTATTTATTTCAGTGCTGAGGTTCAAGTCTCTCAAGCGTAGCTCAATGGGATTTGGATTTTCTGAGGTGCAGCATGTCCATTAATTCGGGTTGGACATGGCTTTATCGTCAGGCACAGATCGCCTCTGAGCAGGCGGTATGCCACTGAGTAGAGCTGGAGTTTCTTTAACCGGGCAGCATATGGCATCTGTTTGAGCCCTTTGATCCTCTTGGTGAGGTACTTTTGGGGTCTTTCCAGTTGCTGCAGGTGTCTGGTAAGGTACATCCCAAAAGGGGCATTGTACTCAATTATGGGCCTGATGAGGGATGAGTAAAGAGGCGCGATGACCTCCCCTGATCTAGATGTGAATCCCTTCATGATTAGGTGGGCTATATAAAATGTTTTTCTTACCACTTTGGCCACGTGGTTGTCAAATGAGAGACTGCTATCAACTTGGGTCCCCAGGTCCCTAATTACTTCTTCTGTACTTAATGGATTACCATCTATGTGGTAATTTGGGTGCACTTTGTTTTTGCCAAAGGGGATGACTATACACTTTTTGGCGTTTAGCTTGAGGCCATGGCTCTGGCAACAGTTGTCTGTTTCTATGAGGCCCTTTTGGAGGATGCTTGTGTTGGCTGGAGAGTCGATTATGGTGCCTAGTTTGCAGTCATCTGCGAACTTGGTCAGCCACAATCCTTCCATGTTGGCCTGTACCTCCAAGAAATATATACCGAACAAGAGAGGTCCCAGGACTGAGCCTTGTGGGATGCCACATGTAACTGGTTTGGAGTCTGACATGGCTCCAGCAATTCTAACCATGGGGGTTCTGTCCTTGAGCCAGTTTGCAACCCATCTAGTGACATAGGGGTTTATATTTAAGCTGGTGAGCTTATCTATAATGCCCGAGTGGGGTATTGTATCAAGGCTTTGCGAGGTCCAGGTAGGCTGTGTGGACCACCTTCCCCTCGTTAATGGCCTTGGTGACTGTTTCAAAGAAATCGACCAGGTTTAAGAGGCAGGATCTGCCCTTAACAAAGCCGAACTGGGTAGGATCCAGTGTCTGTAGGTCCCCAATATCTTTATTTATGAGGTCCATGATGATCCTTTCCATAGCTTTGCAGACCAAGCTAGTCAGGCTTATGGGGCGATAGTTTCCAGGATCCGTTGAGGCACCACCTTTGTGGAGAGGGACCACTGTTGCTGTACACCACTCTTTGGGTAATTATCCTGTAGTAAGGCTGAGATTGAACAGTAGTTTTATGTTTGGGTTTAGCTCTTCTTGGAGTTCATGTAGGACGCAGCCCAGGACACCGTCTGGTCCCATTGATGCTGTGTTTTTTGCTTTGGAGAGGGCAGCTCTTACCCGAGCATCTGAGATGTCAGGGGGGCAGCACTCTGCTGGGATAGATATTTGCCCTTTTGGTGGGGAGGGGGGAGATGTTTGCGCTGAACCTGTCAGCTAGGATGTTGGCAATGTCTGTGGGTTTGGTGTATTTTTTGTCATTTTGGACTAATTTTGAGCATATCTGGGAATTCCCACCCAGGTTCCTACCATAACTAAAGAAAGCCTTGTGATTATCCTTAGTGTTCTGTGCATTTTTTCTCTTGAAGCTGGCCTTAGACGATTTTATGAGTGCCCGTAGTTTTTTGCTAAAACTGATCAGAGATGCCTTCCCTTTTTGGGATTTTGCTCTATCATGTAGTAGCTTCCTCCTTCTATTGTATAGTTTGTTTATGGCTGGGGTCCACCAGACAGGACGTCTGCCTTTGGAGGATTGGGTCTTGGTTTTATTTGGGATTGCATGATCCATGCATTCCTGAAGGTGTTCATAGAATGAGTTTATAAAGGATTCTGCGGTCTGGGCCGTATTTTCCATAGGCCCGGGGGCTTTGAAGGATTCCACCTCAGTTGTGAGGAGTGTGAAATTTGCTTTAGAGAAGTTTTTCACTGTGGTTTTCTGGGCAGGGGTGGGGTTGGGATGTGAATATCCAGTGAGATTAGTTTATGGTCTGATCTTACCAGTGAGGGATACACTTCTGGTCTGGAGCATTGAGTCCCCATGTTGGTGATGATCAGGTCCAGTATGTTTTCCCCTCTTGTGAGAGTGGTAACAAGTTGTTCCATAGCATTTGAGTTTATAAATTCTAGGAACCTTTGGGCTAGGGTGTTGGAGCTAGAGTAATGCTCCCAGTCTATGTTTGGGTAATTGAAGTCGTCCAATATAATGGTGTTTGGAGAGACCTTCATATTTTCCAGTGTTCTCAGGAAGGCCAAGTGGGGTTCCTGGGTTTTGGAGGGTGGTCTGTAGCAGGCTATAAACTGGAAGGCAGTTTTACCCACTGTTAGTTGCACATGGATAGTCTCTGTTGCTTTGTGCTGTGCCACCAACCTGGGGATGTGGGTATCTTTGACGAATATTGATACTCCCCCTCCTTTTGTGGTTCGGTCCAAGTTTTGGGTCTGAAAAGCATGGTATGAGGTATAACCTGGTAGTGCTGGGGTGCTCTCGGGAGCCTTGAACCAGGTTTCTGTTACTGCACAGATATCGATGTTTTCCATGCTAAGGAGAGTTTCGAGTGCATGCATCTTGAGGTTTAGACTTCTGGCATTGAGTAGCATTACTCTTAGTATCTTATCCCTTGTGATACCTATGGAGGTGGGTTTGTCTTTTGAGCCTTGCCTAAAAAAGGCACTATGGGGGTAGCAAGAGCCTTTGCCAATATCCAAAAGCCCAGGGGTGACAGGTGCAAGCCATCCCTAGCGAAGTATCGTGGCTTGTCGAGCATGTCATCCCAGGCTGACAGGCATTTTCTCCCCTTTGAATGACACCAATACTTAAGCCAATTGTTGAAATTGATCATCTTGTCTTCATATTGTGGCATCATTCTTGGTGAGGGTAAAATGCTACTCAAGGTCAGGGTCATACTGGCCTGGGCTACATGCTCAGAGAGCTCCTCTATGTCTCTTTTCATGTAATCCAGGGAGGTATGTCTCAGGTCATTCACACCAGCATGGACAATGACTGAGTCATATTTGTACTTGCCTTGGAGTGACCTGAGTTCTTGTGTTATGTGGTGGATCCTAGCGCCTGACAGGCAGCTCACTGTGACCTTCTCCTTGTTCAGCCTGGTGAGCAGGACGTCAGTGTGCCTGACGATAGAGTCACCTATTACAAGTGTATCAGGTGTGTTCTTTAGCCTTAAGGGCTGTGACTGTTTGGCACACTGGCTTTGTGAGCTATGTGTTGCATGTGTTTTGTTTTGGGGTAGCGGTTGCTTGGGTGTCTGCTTTGGAGGTCTCTGCTGCTTAGGCAGATTTTTATTTAGAGTCTCCGAGTATGTTTTTGTGTGTTTATGTGTTTGGTTTGCTGTCGTGGTAGGTCTATGTGAGACTGTAATTGTAGTGAGTGTGGTTTCCTTCTCCTCCTGGCTGGTTACGCCAGTACTGAGTTGGGAGAGCTTTGCCTCCAGTTTGGCTATATGGTTGCATCTCTCACATGTGTTGGAATTTGTTGGGAGGAGGAGAGGGTTGTCTGTGTACATGAGGCAGTTGTAACATTGCCTCAAGATTCCCAGATTCACCAGCTGGACCGGAGAGGAGATTGACAACTGACCTTTGGACATGCTACAATAGTATTGGGAATTCCTTTATAATTGAAAAAAGGGCCAGTGGGGATCAAGGTACTCAGGGGGAGTTTGTGAGGGTGTAGTGCTTTTAATTTTTTAGTGCTGACTTAGTGAGCAAGTGTCAGGTAATTTAAATGCAATATGTTACAGGTAACTTAAATGCAAAAATGGCAAACAGTAACTTTCTTTCAAGTGAAACAAGGAAATAAGTACAGTAAGCAATGCAGATATCACTAGGGATCCACAGAAGCACTGAAAAGCTGCATTTTAGGTGGAATTAGCATTTCAGGAAAATAACAAGCAAACAAACAACAAGCATACAAACAAAGCTAGATTCAGCAGGCCTAGATCTAGTCTATGCTACAGCAAACAAGGTGTACCAATTTCAGTAGGAAACAGTTCATATATGCAGGCACTATAAGCCTTTAACCAGAAATTCCCAGCTCAGAAGGGCAGAGTCCAGCCTCTCCTCCCACAAGAGTGCAGACCATGAAACTTCTTAATGTAAAAAAACTGGCCTGAAGCCCAAGTGCTTAAACCAGAACTAATACACTTTCAGAATAACAGACACTGAGCCCTCAATCAGCAGTTCCCAACTTAGAAGGATGTAAGCTACCTGTCCTGCCACCACAGTGCAGGCCACAAACCTTCCTAATGTAAAACAACTTGCCTGAAGCCCAAGTGCTTAATCCAAAAGACTTAGAATGATAGCTACACTTTAATCAAGTTACTACAAGTTGAATATACTCTTGTTTCCTATCTATTTGGCAGATTCTCTCAAATGTTGCTAACAATGGGTGCAATGGTGGATAAATGACCTAGAAACATAATATTCCTTCAGGGTATTACTATTATTTTCAAACATGATATTAAAATTGGCTTTCCTTAAAAATAATTTAAAATTGAAGTACAGATTAGCCAAGTTGGGGCCCTTATTGGGCACATAAGTGATACATCTTGGTAAGGTGTTTGCCACTCTTACATCCACATTCAGCGTTGAATAATTAACTATATACATGAAAATCTCTTGGTTCATTATCAGTTACAGCCACATACCCCCTCCGTCTAGCTTGTCTGTCCAATTCATTTATATCATGTATAGTCATCATTTCCTGCATGCTCAATATCCCCCTCTCTTCTGGTACATGGTTGTAGGCCTGGTCCCATATGATGACCTGTTCTGTTATGGCAAATGTCCCCCTTGGTTCATATTTAATTGTCTATTATGTATTCTCTCTGAACGCCTTGGTAGGAGGTGGCAATTAGGATGTTCAGACTGTTGTGGTGACAATGGGGGGAATTCCTCTCTCATTATTTAGTTCACCTCTTCCAGTTACACCAACCACCACTTCATCACATATACTTTGGTCATACACACCCAGAGATATTAGTGTTTCTACATAACTCTGCTTATACCTGTGTATCTAGGACTTAATCTGACAATCTCTCTCTCTCTCAAGGACTATGCTACATAGCACCACTATACTATATAGCACCACTCTCTTGTGCTAGAACAGTGTCTGGCTATACATTTGACATGTTTTGTACATGTCCTTCAGCTATTGCATCCACTCACTTTACCACTTCCATAACTTTTCTACCTTTTTGTATTTAGTACTCAGGGCAACTACCTACTGTAAATCTGCTTCTTTACCAATTCCGCTCAACCCATACCCAAACTACACTTCATATTTTGGCTTCTTCAATATACCCAGTAGCTCAGTCAAGGATGTGATCCTACCTTTCACCTTATTCATGTGCACATATACTTTCTCTAGTGCAATTTCCTCAGCTTCTGCTACAGAACCGTCACCTCATCACTGCTCTGTAGCTTTAATCCCATCCCTGTCATAGGCTCCTAGGCTCATAGGTAAGTACTAGGCTAGCTGCCTTCAATGGCATTTTAAGCATAGACAATTTCCCTTCTTGTACTTGAATTAACGTATCCCATTTGCTTATAAAATGTTCATACCTATCCCATGGTCGATAGTTTATATATTACTCCTAATGAGAGTAACTGGGATCATAGCATAGCACAGATAATTTCAGGGGACACATGCATAGGATAAAGCTTTTGCAAACTGCCTATGTCCATGAGTAGTACAGGGGCAGTACTGGGGAAAATGTTCTGTTTCCCATCCATAGATCCAAGTTCTGCTTGATTATGGACAGGGATGTGCTTTGTTTTATGTGGATGGGGAGTCTGTTCTAGAGCAGCGGTATCTTCTGCAAGATATACCTTTCCCTCCGGATCATTCTGCTGATGTTAAGAAGAGGTTTATTTCCTTAGACTGAGTATTTCAGATGCTATTTGACTTGCTGATGCAGTAAGTCCATCAGTACTGGGTCGGAGGATGTCTTATATGCCAGACATAGGTCACCTCTTAGCAGTCTGCAGGATACTGAATATAGTGACAAGGCTTTGAGTTGGTCCATGTAAGACATGTTGTTTAGGTCTTGTATCCTTACAGTAAGATACCTCTGTGGGCATTCCAGTTGTTGCATGTGTCTGTGTGCAATTAAAATAAAATAAGCTCTGTTTATGCAAAATGCATGTATATGTATCCTATACAGGTGCTTCCTTTCTCTGGATTTTATTCCAAATTGGGCATTATATTCAATGAATGGCATAATGAGGGCTGAGTAAAGGGGGAAAAAGACATCCATACATCTAAATACTATCCCTTTGTTTATAAGCTGTGCAATATAGAAAGATATTCTTATAACAATGGACACATTTTGTTCAAAAGTTTCCATCCTATGTTCCCTCTCTGTCCGTATCCAGTTTGTTTTCAGCACCTCCTATACCATATTTTGTGTCTACTCTACCTCTTATACTTTTCTGTCCTTCAAGAGTTCCAGGTTTGCCTCCTGTGAATAGAATCCCCCTATTCTATCCAGAAAAAAATTGTGTGCATGTTTCAAATTAGCCCTCTTCTCAATATATCTCTTAAATCCACTCCTCTCTCTTGTCCAATAGGCCCAAATTCATTGACAGATTTTTAACTATTGCTCTTATAAGCATAGAGTGCTGCTAGAAATGACAGGATTTGCATTAACATACATTTTCTGATGGATATGTAGTCGATAACTCAAATGTATGACATTATTTAGTAACATCAATCTTTAGCAATTTGCCAGAAAACCACAAACACAGACAAATGACTGGTGTCAGAGCCATGGACTAAAACTAAATGCCAGAAATGCATAATAGTATCCTTTGGGAAGTCATCCACCCCTAGTAACTATCATACTGACAGCACACCTCTTAGAACTGACCCAGTAGTCAGGGACTTAGGGATACACATAGATACTAATCTAGCCTTTGGCCATCATGTGTCTACAGTAGTGAGGAAATCATTCTATGTTGCGCAACTTATAAACAAAGGTATGGCATTTAAGTCCAAGGAAGTCATTGATCAACTGTATTCAGCATTCATCACACCTATCAATGATTACAATGCCCCCTATATTATGTACCTAATCAAGAATATCCAACAATTGGAACATCCTCACTAAAAGAATATGGGGCTTAAGTAAAATGTCCTATGCAGACTGCCTCAGGGTTCTATCCCTGTATTTTGTCTTCTACAGGCTTTTGAGGGGCGATCTAAGCCGGACATATAGGCATTGTCAGACTCCACTCTGATGGACCTCCTGCATATCCGCAAACAAACAGCACACACAGACTCCACGTGGGCCAGCAGAGTAATCCAGGCTGCAGAGAGCTGAATAAGCGACTTTTCTTGATACTAAGTATATTTTTTGTTGCTTTCCACATCTGAATACCTAGCAACTGTATTTCGCCTGCCTTTCTGTTACATTGAAGCTGTTTTTACTGCATTTAACTTAATATTGCACTTGGAATCCTTGTTTGTTACTATTTGACTGTATTTGTAGCAAATTCTTCTGTGTAAGCTGTAGTAGCTGATTCATAGTATTTATAAGTGTTTGCTGTACCTGTTTCTGCCTGTTTTGTGAAAAAAAGAAAAAAAAGAAAAAATATCTCTTGTTTTTCCTGCTTTACTAGTTTAGTCCAGTTTCAGAGTTGCTGATTCCTGGGCTTTGGTTGTAGTTCCTGTGTACTGTTTCCTTGCCTTATTTGGGGAAGGAAGCTACCTTGCTTACCAGTGGGAGTGGGAAGCATTGAGCTGCCTTTGTCCAGTTTTGTGAGGTTTCAGCCAGTAACTAGTAGTTTATTGGTCGTTTTGGGCCAGTTTACAGCTTTTCCAGCCCCTGGTATAAAACTTTCAGCTTGTACCTACTCAGCACAGACTCCACGTGGGCCAGCAGAGTAATCCAGGCTGCAGAGAGCTGAATAAGCGACTTTTCTTGATACTAAGTATATTTTTGTTGCTTTCCACATCTGAATACCTAGCAACTGTATTTACTGCCTTTCTGTTACATTGAAGCTGTTTTTACTGCATTTAACTTAATATTGCACTTGGAATCCTTGTTTGTTACTATTTGACTGTATTGGTAGCAAATTCTTCTGTGTAAGCTGTAGTAGCTGATTCATAGCATTTATAAGTGTTTGCTGTACCTGTTTCTGCCTGTTTTGTGAAAAAAAAGAAAAAAAAGAAAAAAATATATCTTGTTTTTCCTGCTTTACTAGTTAAGTCCAGTTTCAGAGTTGCTGATTCCTGGGCTTTGGTTGTAGTTCCTGTGTACTGTTTCCTTGCCTTATTTGGGGGAAGGGAAGCTACCTTTCTTACCAGTGGGAGTGGGGAGCATTGAGCTGCCTTTTGTCCAGTTTTGTGAGGTTTCAGCCAGTAACTAGTAGTTTATTGGTCGTTTTGGGCCAGTTTCTAGCTTTTTCCAGCCCCCTGGTATAAAACTTTCAGCTTGTACCTACTCAGCACAGACTCCACGTGGGCCAGCAGAGTAATCCAGGCTGCAGAGAGCTGAATAAGCGACTTTTCTTGATACTAAGTATATTTTTGTTGATTTACACAACTGAATACCTAGCAACTGTATTTCTGCCTTTCTGTTACATTGAAGCTGTTTTTACTGCATTTAACTTAATATTGCACTTGGAATCCTTGTTTGTTACTATTTGACTGTATTTGTAGCAAATTCTTCTGTATAAGCTGTAGTAGCTGATTCATAGCATTTATAAGTGTTTGCTGTACCTGTTTCTGCCTGTTTTGTGAAAAAAAAAAAGAAAAAAAATCTCTTGTTTTTCCTGCTTTACTAGTTTAGTCCAGTTTCAGAGTTGCTGATTCCTGGGCTTTGGTTGTAGTTCCTGTGTACTGTTTCCTTGCCTTATTTTGGGAAGGAAGCTACCTTGCTTACCAGTGGGAGTGGGAAGCATTGATTTGCCTTTGTCCAGTTTTGTGAGGTTTCAGCCAGTAACTAGTAGTTTATTGGTCGTTTTGGGCCAGTTTCTAGCTTTTCCAGCCCCCTGGTATAAAACTTTCAGCTTGTACCTACTCAGCACAGACTCCACGTGGGCCAGCAGAGTAATCCAGGCTGCAGAGAGCTGAATAAGTGACTTTTCTTGATACTAAGTATTTTTGTGTTGCTTTCCACATCTGAATACCTAGCAACTGTATTTCGCCTGCCTTTCTGTTACATTGAAGCTGTTTTTACTGCATTTAACTTAATATTGCACTTGGAATCCTTGTTTGTTACTATTTGACTGTATTTGTAGCAAATTCTTCTGTGTAAGCTGTAGTAGCTGATTCATAGCATTTATAAGTGTTTGCTGTACCTGTTTCTGCCTGTTTTGTGAAAAAAAAGAAAAAAATATATCTTGTTTTTCCTGCTTTACTAGTTTAGTCCAGTTTCAGAGTTGCTGATTCCTGGGCTTTGGTTGTAGTTCCTGTGTACTGTTTCCTTGCCTTATTTGGGGAAGGCAGTGGGAGTGGGAAGCATTGAGCTGCCTTTGTCCAGTTTTGTGAGGTTTCAGCCAGTAACTAGTAGTTTATTGGTCGTTTGGGCCAGTTTCTAGCTTTTTCCAGCCCCTGGTATAAAACTTTCAGCTTGTACCTACTCAGCACAGACTCCACGTGGGCCAGAGTAATCCAGGCTGCAGAGAGCTGAATAAGCGACTTTTCTTGATACTAAGTATATTTTTGTTGCTTTCCACATCTGAATACCTAGCAACTGTATTTCGCCTGCCTTTCTGTTACATTGAAGCTGTTTTTACTGCATTTAACTTAATATTGCACTTGGAATCCTTGTTTGTTACTATTTGACTGTATTTGTAGCAAATTCTTCTGTATAAGCTGTAGTAGCTGATTCATAGCATTTATAAGTGTTTGCTGTACCTGTTTCTGCCTGTTTTGTGGAACAAAGAAAAAAAAAGAAAAAATATCTCTTGTTTTCCCCTGCTTTACTAGTTTACTCCAGTTTCAGAGTTGCTGATTCCTGGGCTCTGGTTGTAGTTCCTGTGTACTGTTTCCTTGCCTTATTTGGGAAGGAAGCTACCTTGCTTTCCTGCTTTACTAGTTTAGTCCAGTTTCAGAGTTGCTGATTCCTGTGCTTTGGTTGTAGTTCCTGTGTACTGTTTCCTTGCCTTATTTGGGGAAGGAAGCTACCTTACCAGTGGGAGTGGGAAGCATTGAGCTGCCTTTGTCCAGTTTTGTGAGGTTTCAGCCAGTAACTAGTAGTTTATTGGTCGTTTGGGCCAGTTTCTAGCTTTTCCAGCCCCTGGTATAAAGAGCTGCCACTGTTGCACACTAGGGCAGTGCTGGTTAAGCAGGTTTAAACTATTCGGGCTACCTAAAGTCCACTCTTCAAATTTTCCCTTAAAACTACCTTCCTCGAACTATACTACTGATCAAATCAGCGTATCCTATAACTAAAAAGATCAACTCTGCTTGACTCCAAGTAGACTATTCTCTATCTATTAAACCTAGCACTTGCTCCTACAGTACTTATTACCTTGATACGGCACTCTTGTCATAGATAGTACCCCAAAAAGCAACCCCCCATTTCTCCGTCACGAATCTTTTTAAAGTTTTCGTCTACCCTTCTAGCATGTCGAGGGATCAGTTGCTAGTGTCCTCTCCTGCTCAGCTGGTGAACCTGGGAATATTGAGGCAATGTTTCAATTGCCTCATGTACACAGACAACCCTTTCCTCCTCCCACAAAACACAAATACATGCGAGAGATGCAACTATACGGCCAAACTGGAGGCTGAGCTCTCTCAACATAGGACTGGCAAGACCAGTCAGGAGGAGAAGGTTACCACACACACTATAGACCCAGTCTCACATAGTACCATTACAACCTCAAATCATACACATAAACACACAAAGACATACTCGAGGCTCTGATCAAAAATCTACCAAAACAGCAGAGGCCACCAAAGCAGACACCCAAACAACCACCACCTCAGAACACCCGCAACACATAGACCTCACAGTCAGAGTGTCAAACAGTCACAGCCCTTAAGGCCAAACACAATGCCAGACACACTAGTCATTGGTGACTCCATAGTCAGACACACTGATGTCCCGCTCACCAGACTGAGTAAGGAGAAGGTCACAGTAAGCTGCCTGTCGGGCGCTAGAATCCGCCACATAACGCAAGCACTCAGGTCTCTCAACAGCAGGTACAAATATGACTCAGTCATTGTCCACCCTGGTGTAAACGACCTGAGGCACTATCCTTGGACTACATGAAAAGAGACATTGAGGAGCTCTCTGATTATGTAGCCCAGGCAGGTATGACCCTGACCTTGAGCAGTATCCTACCTTCACCAAGAATGATGCCACAATACAGAGATAAGATGATCAGCTTTAACAATTGGCTTAAACACTGGTGTCATTCAAAGGGGATCCAGTATCTGTCTGCCTGGGATGACATGCTGGACAAGCCACCGGCTTGCACCTGTCACCCTGGGATTCGGATATTGGCAAAGGCTCTTGCCACCCCATAGTGCCTTTTTAGGCAAGGCTCAAATTCTAAACCTACCACCCTAGAACACAAAAAGGAAAAAACTAAGGGTAATGCTGCTCAATGTCAGAAGTCTAAATCTCAAAATGCTCGAGGCCCTTCTCAGTATGGAGAACATCGATGTCTGTGCTGTGACAGAAACCTGGTTCAAGGCTCCTGAGAGCACCCCAGCTATCAGGTTTTACCTCATATCATGCCCGCCCCAAAATCCGGACAATACCAAGAAAGGAGGGTATCCATATTCATCAAGGACACCCACACCTCAAGACTGGCAATGCACGATGCATCGGAGACCATCCAGGTGCAATTAACCATAGGCAAGACTGCTCTGCAAATTGCAGCATGTTACAGGCCACCCTCACAAACTCAGGAAACTCACATGGCCTTCCTGAAAACACTAGAGGGATAAATGTATCACCAAACACCATCATACTAGGTGACTTCAATTACCCTAATATAGACTGGGAACACTACTCAAGCCCAAACACCCTAGCCCAAAAGTTCCTGGAATTCATAAACTCAAATGCCATGGAACAACTAGTCACCATCCCCACAAGTGGAGATAACATACTTGATCTCATCATCACGAACATGGGAGCACAATGTTCAACACCGGAAGTATACCCCCTCACTGGTGAGATCAGATCACAAACTAATCTCGCTGGAGGTCCTCATCCCACCCCCACCTGAAATAAAAAGACCACAGGAAAGAAATTCTCAAAAGCCTGCCTCACACTTCTAAAGACTACTGTGGCCCCCTTTCAGGCCCCGAGCTGGCGGAAACAATACTCAAGCCGCTGAATCACTTACAAACGCCTTCTACCAGCACCTGCAGGACTGCATGGATAAGGCAATCCCAAGCAAAACAAAGACTCTTTGTACCAAAGGCAAGCGTCCAGTCTGGTGGACCCCAGCCATAAACAAACTCTACAACAAAAGGAGGAAGCTACTACAAGATAGAGCAAAATCCTTAAAAGGTAAGACACCCTTGATCACTATAAGTAAAAAACTAAGAGCTCTCATAAAATCATCCAAAGCAAATTTTGAGAGAAAAATAGCTAAAGACTCAAAAGACAATCATAAGGCCTTCTTTAGCTATGTTAGAAACCTAGGAGGAAACTCCCAGATATGCTCAGAACTAGTTCAAAATGATGTGAAGATTACTGATCCTACAGACATTGCCAACATACTGGCTGACAGGTTCAGTGCAAACTTCTCCCCTCCAAAGGAGATATCTATACCAAATGAGTGCAGCCCCCAAACATCTCCAGCGCCCAAGTGAGAACTGCTCTCTCCAAGCAAAAACACAGCATCCATGGGACCCGATGGTGTCCCCGGCTGTGTGCTCCACGAACTCAATGAGGAATTAAACCCACAGCTAGGACAGCTGTTTAATCAAAGTCTTACCTCTGGATCCACATTACCCAGGGAGTGGCGCACTGCAACTGTGGTCCCACTTCACAAAGGCGGTGCCTCCACAGACCCTGGAAATTACCGCCCATTAGCTTGACAAGCCTTATCTGCAAAGCCATGGAGAGGATCATAATGGACCTCATAAATAAAGACATAGGGAATTTGCAGACTTTGGATCCAACCCAGTTTGGCTTTGTCAAAGGCAGATCATGCCTTTTAAACTTGGTTGACTTTTTGAAACAGTCACCAAAGCCATTGATGAGGAAAGGCAGTCCATACAGCCTACCTCGATCTGGCTAAGGCCTTCGATACAATACCCCACTCGGGTATCATTGAAAAACTCATCAGCTTAAATGTTAACCCATACATCACAAGATGGGTTGCAAACTGGCTGAGTGACAGAACCCACAGGGTCAGAGTTGCTGGCGCCATGTCAGACTCAAAGCCTGTCACAAGTGGTGTCCCACAGGGCTCAGTCCTGGGCCCACTCTTGTTTGGCATCTACTTTTCCAGTACAAGCAAACACAGGAGGTTATGGCTGACAAAGTTTGCAGATGACTGCAAACTGGGCGTCATAGTAGAAACACATCTGACACAGATATCCTTCAGAAGGGTCTCACAGAAACGGATAACTGGTGCCAGAGCCACGGCCTAAAGTTAAATGCCAAAAAATGCATAGTCATACCCTTCGGGAAAAACAAGGTTACCCCTAGCTACCAAATAGGTGGCAATCCACTGAGCACAGAAGAAATTATCAGGGACCTGGGGACCCAGGTTGATAGTAGTCTGTCATTCGACACCCATGTAGCTAAAGTAGTTAGGAAGTCCTTCTACATTGCCCACCTTATCATGAAGGGATTCTCATCTAGATCAAGGGAGGTCATAGTCTCCCCTTACTCATCACTCATCAGACCAATGATTGAGTACAATGCCCCATTCGGAATGTATCTGACCCGACACTTGCAGCAGCTGGAGAGGCCACAAAAGTTCCTCACCAAAAGGATAAAGGGTCTCAAAATCTGTCCTATGCTGCCCGACTGAAAGAACTCCAGCTCTATTCAGTCGCTCAGAGGTGACCTTTGCCTAACATACAAGGCCATGTCAAACCCAGATTTGATGAATATGCTTCACCTCAAAAATCTAGATCCATCAGAGCCACAAGGCGGAGACTTAAACCTCGACACGGCTATTAATAGGACGTGCTGGAGGATAGATTCATCACCCAAAGACTCCCTATGCTGTGGAACAAAATCCCGGTACATGTGAGGCAGAGCACCTCGCTGGCCTTGTTCAAGAGAAATCTTGACCAATGGATGGGAGATCGCAGATATACCCCAGGAATTACCTCAGTGTCACTGCTCGACAGAGGCACAGCAAAATAATGGGTATAGTTCCCCATACTAAAGGGGTGGCGTAAGCCACAAAACAATGGGCTAGGCTTATAAATGCCCTCGGGCAGATAGCCTAGTATGAACCTATGAACCTATGAACCTATAAAAATTACTTGTTCTAAAGACTTAAACCTTGCCTGTGATATAAATAGGACCTGCTGGAAAGAGGTATGTAACCCAGAGATTACCCCATCTCTGGAACAGGCTCCCCATCCATGTAAAGCAGAGTTCCTCCCTAACCCAATTCAAGTGCAACTTGGACAATTAGACGGGGAACAAGAAATTCATCCCTAGTTTGGCACCTATGTCTTTAATGGACGCAGCCAACCTGTAAATGGTTCACCTCTCGGGCCCTAACTTGTAAATGTTTCATCTCCCAAGCCCCTGCTTATACTTATCAAGGGTATCAGAACTTGACAGAGATTTGGTATGCATGGCTAGTCTTAAAAAGTCTCTTGTGGTCATTAGCCTAGTAAACACCTTTGAACCTATGAACATATAAAACAGACCAAAAATAGGAGGCAAAGATCTTGACATTTTGCAAAAATCTGGACAGTTAAGAGATATGTTACTTGCTTGTTTTGTTTCATTATTAGAGAGCATAAACTCTGTACATCTATAATCCCCATCTCCTCCATGCTGCCCTGTACAACTTTCCTGTCATTCAGATAAGGCATTTACTTATCTGAAGTCAACGCCAATGTCAAGGATCTTTGGCTGACCATATTTGTAGATGATTGCAAATTAGGAGCAATCATAGAAACCCCCACTGACACAGATGTGTTCTACTTATATACTCATATAAAAACTTTTCACATGATAATCATATCATGTGATACCTCAGCCACAATAAGTTTACTGACACCCATTAAAACTTCTATCCCTCATTATTTATATTGCATCTGCTTTTTTATTAAAATTGGTTTTAAAACTAATAACAGCACTAAACCCTGAATATTTATCTCTTGCAAGCCTAATTATCCATTCATATTCCTTTGTTTCAACAATATTATTTATATTAACCCCCTAAGACTTTTCAGGTTCGCACAAATGCATTAGCAAATCATATCTCAGATTTCGATACAAGTCATGACTTCAGGTTTAGGACTATTGATGTAATGAGTAAAAGTCTTAAGTAGGCTAAGCCCGAAAGCTTTGCTCATTTGTGTTACTTGTGTTTAATTAAATCGAGTTCTAACGTTTCTTGGCTGGAGTTTTATTTTTGCTAAGACTCAAGTATGGTATGGATAAAGTACAAATAAAGCATTTGACAGCATCCCACAGTCATGGATAAAGGAAAGCTTGCAGATGTATAAGATGTGCTCTACATTGATCTATTACAATACAATGACCATTGAACAGTGTCAAACCACTTTGCAGTTTAGCCAAGACAAAGGGGAAATTATTATACCAGGGATAACAATTCAAAGGGGGGTATTACAGGGTGATTCTTTATTACACCTGCTGTTTCTTCTTTTACTTAACCCATTAAGCTGTTTACTTAACAGATTAGACTATGGTTACAGTTTGGCTCCCAGAAACCTACCTCATTTAAAGACTTCTCATCTACTTTTTGGGGATGACTGACAACTGTATAGTTCATCAGATGATGACGTGACACCAAAACTACAATTAGTAAAAACTTTCTCTGATGATATAAGAATGACATTTGGCCTTCATAAATGTGCAAAAGCAACATTAAAAAAGGAAAGCTACAGCACCAAGAATATATCCACCTGTGGCAGGAATGTAATATAAAGTAATTTAAGCAGGAGGGAGTATATAAGTACTTGGGAATAGATGAAAGATCGTCAATAAAACATTATTAAATGAGAATAAAGTTCAGTAATGAATCTTACAGAAGGCTTAAACTAATACTAAGAACTGCCTTGACATCTAGGAATAAAGTCCAACCTAAAAATCAATTTCTTTTTCTGTTATAACTTATTAAAGGTTTGGGGTGATTAACTTTCCCCAAAAAGTATTGGATCAATTGGACACGAAAATAAGAAAAATTGTTCCTGTTTATCAAATGATATACACAAGTCATTGTATACCAAGATTAAATATTCCTTGATCTGAAGTAAGTATGGGCCTCCTAGAAATTGATTACATGTATAGATCTGCTGTCATGGGACTGCATTCTTATCTGCTAGCCTCATAAAATCAAAACATAGTGAAAGTTTTAAAACATGATGACAAGAAGTCTAAGATGACATTTTTGCTTAATTTAGCAGAAACATTTTGGTATCAAGAAGGTATGGAAATCAAACCAGAAGTAGACAAAAATTAGACAGCAACTGAATATACTAAAAAGCAAAATGGATCAGATGAGAAGAAGAAAATTTGGAAAATCCATAGACATTGTGGTAAGTATAGAGATATCCTGAGACAACCTCATGTTGACCCAGGGTTGATGCAGAGATGTTTAAGGAGTGGTGAACTGAAACCAAAAGGTGAAAGGGTTTATATATTGAAAGGGAAAATAATGTGGGAAGACTGTTGCACTTAGGATTATGCAAACACTACAATATACTAGTAGCTGAAAAGCACTGGAAATATAAACTTCAAAGTATTACTGATAGTGATGACTTTTGGATCACAGAGAATCACTCAATGCCAAAAGTTAACAAAAAAATAGATGCAAGAAAACCAGATATAGTACTCCAAGAAAAAAGGGCAAAAGCAATACTAATCATTGAAGCAGTTACACCCAGCAATTATAAGGCTATGCACACTAAGAGACACAAAATAATAAAATACCAGGATTTGCAAGCAGAAATGGGTGAAATTTGGGATAAAGACACTCAGACAATTCCAATACCAGTACATACAGTAGGACTAATAAACAAAGAATTTTCATTTATACTTTAATACTCTCCCTGTACAAGTAACCTCATATGAACTACAGGAGAATGAGGCAATTTTGGGTGCATTGCAGTTGCTGAGAAGAGCACTTTTGGATAATATCAAAGACTGAAGCAATACTGATTTCATAAACCCTGATTGTACCCTGACTCAGAAACTGGGTCCATTTCCATCATGGTATTAGGAATCCCATAACATTTGACTCAAAGATTCATTCATGTTAAGGATTGGAATAAGAGTTAAGATTTGTAGCTATATATATTACAGAACATAATATTTATGACAAAATACAAAGCCATATTGGTATTAAAACCCTTTCTGAAGGGTCTAATATAGCTGTTTGCATTCTAGCACTTTATAACACACGTGTCCACTTCCACTTGTACTAAAAGGGAAGTGTCCTAACTCCCACTATCCCAATCTTAATTAATTACTGAGCCCTTCCAACACTTGACCCTATTAAACTGTTTAGCTCTATGAGAACACTAATTCTAATTCTAAAACTCCCACCTAGTTCTTAACTCAAGTCCTCTCTCCCTAGACTTAAATCTCCTCTCCTTCTCCATAAACCTAAAATCTCTAGTCATGATCTAATCCCAAAAATCCATTCCTTCTCACTAACTCTAAAGACTCAGATCACCCCCTAAACCTAAAACTCCTTTCCCCCCAAACCTAAAGTCCTAGATCACTTCCTAAACCCAAAACTTATCTCCCCGTCCCTGACTCTGAAGTTCCTTTTTGGTCCCTAAACTTAAAACTCCATCCCTCTTCCCTAAACCTAAATTTCCCTCTCAAATCCTAAACCTAAAATTCCCCTGCTGTTCCTTAACACTAAACTCCTCTTTTGCTGCATAACCCAAAAATTCCTCACCAGTTCCCTAAACCTAAAGTCCTTCCTCACTCTCTAACCCTAAAATGTCTCTCCCACACTGAAAACATAGATCCCTTTCCAATCACCACTGGAAACCATGCTGCACACTCACACATTTACATTCCCTCCCAACGGTTGGCACTCTTACCCAGCTCAAACTCCAAACACGTGTTTGTGTACGGTGCAGCAGCTCCCCTCTGTATGGCTGATGCACCTTGCCTGAATTCATATTTGGGTTTGAGCATTAGTGGCTGTATGATCTACAAGACACTTGATTCCCTGGTTTCAAAAAAGTGATGTTTATGTGTCTGCGGCTTGGGCACTTGAAGTTAGACCCTTTCTGAATCCATGCTTACCATGACATAGAAAGCTTTATTTACCTACATGCGGAACAACTTAGTTATACAGTAATTTCATAAAGCTTTTCACTTTATGACCTAGGTTAGCAAAAGAGCTATATATATTAGGGCCAGATAAACTGGAATATTGGGTAATGTGAATATAAGGGCTTGTCTAGAATGAGACGGAAATAAGTGCCTTATTATAAATACCACCTTGAATTACAGAAAAGAAAGGGTTTGAGATTTTTAAAAAGCATGGGTGAAGCAGGTTCATGTATTTTCATTTCAGGTGATACTGATTGCTGTTGGTATATTTTATCTTATGCTTAGTTTGTTGTTTTGGGCTTTCGATATCATACATAAAAAAAAAAAAGAAAGTGGTCATGGAAAGGATATCTACTCTTTCCACTGAAGAAACTCTGAGTTAAACAGGGTACCAAATAATGTGAGATAGCAATAAGAATATTTTTGATCCTCGGCTGGGGTGCCTTCTGTGCGGAGTCTGCATGTCCTCCCTGTGGTCACTTGGGATTCCTTCGGATGCTCTGGTTTCCTCCCACATTCCAAAGGTGAATTGGACACTCTAAATTGACCCTAGGCATTAGTGCATGCATGTGTGTGTCTTCTGTGGAAGGTTGGGCGCCGGGCTGGCAACTCAGCACTGTAAAATTCCACTGCCAATCATGAACAGATAGGTGATCCACTGTGGCGACCCCTAACCAGGAAAAAGCCAAAAGAAGAAGAAGAATTCAAAGGGACAAAAATGGGCATCATTATTTAAATTTGTGAAAGTGAAGCTCTGAAAATAGCATCAGTTTTCTCTTGATCTGTCGAATCCTTCTTTAACAATCATGCAAAACAGAAATGACTATCATTGAAGAAGCCATGTAAATATTGGTTTGAACCTCATATTCAACCTTTTTAGTAGATAACCCTCATCTCCAGATAGTCCTGTTTATGTTTCCTGTAGTTGTCACTTTACACAGAGTGCACCAAGGTACTGACTGGCTTTTTTAGCATTTCATCGGTTTCATTGGCAGACAGCTAATGGAGAAGCAATGCCATATAAGAAATGATTGCAGTAATAAGGAGTGTGTGTGTGTGTGTGTGTGTGTGTGTGTGTGTGTGTGTGTGTGTGCGTGCGCACACGCACACATGTGCATGTGTACAGAAGTGCATTATTCATCAGGTATGTGTAATAAAGATGCAATTTGACCTGTTCTATGAGAGTTGCAGGCCAAATTTTGAAATCCACTTTACACCTACTTGATGGCAAAAATGTCATCCAGTATTAGAGGAACATATCTGTATGTACTACCCACTTCATCGCTGACTTACAGAGTGTGTGCAGATTCTTACTGTTTGAACATCCTTGTCCACTGGCATAATGGGGTCATCCATTCACTTTTGTCCACTTCAGACAGAAATACTGTCTGAAATGATTTGTTCAGTGTACCTTGTACGATATGGCTGAGACACAAGAGCATTTGTACTGACCTCAGAACTTGAATGTTTCATGTACTTGCAGTAGAGCCTTGCGTTAGTCTTTTACAGTGCCTGAAGCTTCCAGAAAAAAAAAATTCTTAAACCACTGCAACAGCTGCTGCATCTTTTATTTTCTTATCATTTAATATTGCTTGCATGATTTGCAGAATTTCAGAACATGCCATTTACACTTAATTTTATGCAACTAGTCTCTGCCATTCACGGCTGGACTATCTTCATTTATGACATTATGCTGCAGGCAGTGCACATGCCCATCATATTTCATTTTCAGAACTACTTGTAACATGATTTTCTCACTGGAATACAGTTTATTGCAGTGTTTTGTACTTGCCAGGATTGCATATTTAAACAGCTTTTTACACCTCTGCAATCAAATCACAGAGCTTGTTGATCCACTACCAAGCTCCATTTATAAGTTTTATTTTTGAAATAGATGTTAACCAGTTAGCCCTTAAATAAAAACTCACCACCTTATTTATTTTTAAAACAGTATTTGACTTTGTTTTTGATCATTCTTTTTGCTGTACTGTACACATATTTCATTGCATACATCACCTATTTTTGCAGTGTTCTTTGCTTGCAGCTACAGTACACTTTTGAACGATGTTCCTCTCTGTTGCAACTCCAGCAAGGTTTATTCTTACGAGTGATATTGATCCGGGTCATCACCCTACCTACTGAAATTAAAATATTTTTTATAATGTACAAAAGCATTTGCCATTGATGTCAGCTCTCAAAAATTAGACCCAGCCTTAAACTTCTCTACAGTTTAAATTTGTCTCTTCCTTCCATCTGTATAACTACTTATGTTAACAACTTTTCTAAAACTCAGGCCTATTTCTTTAAGTAAGCATTTTGTTTATGCTCATTTTCTCGGTCTGAGCACAGTTCTGTCAAGCAGTGAATCCTTTATTTTCCAGTAAAATTGACAATCTAATAGCTGTTATTTTTCTTACCTCCATATAACGTGATGCTATGCTGATTTTTTAATTGTGTGAGTGTATCTCAGTTATTAAGAAAGCCCTATAAAGCCCTATGTAGTAAATTATTAATTTGCTCTCCCTGCAAATGTCTTACCCTCAGATTCAGAGAATTTCTCCATTTGTGCTAATTTTCCCATTTGGGTTGGCCAATTCAAGCAATTGAGACAAATTTCATTTCTGAGACATGGTTCAGATGCAATGAGAAAGTCCTCATTAGCAGCTCATTACCATTGCTCTGAATCAACAACTCTGTTGTTAGACTGCACTGTGCTAGTATTTTCAGTAGCACACCATGCACCTCTCTGCACGTGCGCATGCGTGCGCGCACACACACACACACACACGCGCGCACACACACACACACACACACACACACACACACACACACACACACACACACACACGCTCCCAGATATTCCTACACACAGGCCCACATCCACTCACAAAGTCCTTCACACTAATGGAAACATTTGCTGGTACCACAAAAGTGCTTATTTATCTGTTTATTTATTTATTTGGATTTGTTTGCAAGGATAGTCCACTGGGCCAAAGAGCCCATTTTCAGTGGAAGCCCAGGGAGAAAAGCTCCACGGGTAAAAAGAAACAGAAAACATGCAATAGATACAATAACAAGCAGATAACATAAAGCAAATACATTTGGCATAAGTACATTACTGGAAAATATACAGCAATAGTATGACATAAAGTAAATACAATTGGGGTAAGTTTGTTGCAGGGCTATATACAGTTGGAGTAAGTTTGTTGCAGGGCTATATACAGCCAAGTGAAGAATTTGAAATTGAAATGATAACAAAATGATGATTCAGCACATTGCATACATTTCTAACAGGTGAATTAAATTACAAAATGACACATGATTCTACACTGCATAAAAATAAGAAAAACATTCTAACAGTAGTAAATAGTGAGGCTTACACCTGGCCTTAGTATAGATAACTCAGACAGCATAAACAGCAAGGCATTACACCTTCCTTGTATTAAGTATATTACATGTCCAATATGAGTATCTATGTTAGGTAGAGGCTGATTGTGATTTGAGGGAAGGAGACAAGGTTTAGGTACAGTTCCAGTTGGAAGATAGAAAGTTTTTTATAGAGGTTTGAAAGTGTCAGGATTTTTTGTAGTTCTAGTCGTCAAAGTTAGTGTATTCCAGGCCATGGCTACAGAGCAAGAGTATGGAAGCTGTCCAGCAGACAAGGTGGTTTATGAACCAGCAAAAGGTGCTAATTCTTGGATCTAAGAGCCCTTTTTGGTTGGTAGGCACTGAAAATCTGGCTAAGAGCAGGGCAGTCTGATGGTTTAAAGATTATGTTGTGGGCTGTATTCATTTGTAGGTAGGAGAGGTAGTGAGGCAGTTCAATCCAGTTGAGACAGTGAAGAGCAGTACAGTGGTGGGTAAAATGTTTGGTGTTAGAGGCAAAAGTAGAGACTTTGTTGTGACAAGTTTCGAGTTTAGCTTTCAGGGATGATGAGAGATTAGTAAAGTAGAGGCGCACTGTAAAGTAGGGAAGGTAGTAACTAAATGGAAACAAGGACTTGTTTAATGGAGGGGCTGAGAAAGCTTTTGTGCCTTTAGAGGATTCCAAGCTTTTGGTGGGTCTTTCATAGTTTCATAGGTGTTTATTAGGCTAACGACTACAAGGGCCTTTTTAAGCATAACCATACATCACAGATCTCTTGACAAGTCCTGGTACCCTAGATAAATGTAAGCAGGGGAGTGGGAAAGTCAGTCTTGCCAATGCTGTGGTGCATGTGTATGTTTAACTTCAGGTGTTCATCTATAAACGCTCCCAGCAGCTTTGTCTGAGTAACAACCTTAATGACTGTGTTACTTTGTGAGAGTATAGTGAACTGGGCTTTGTTAAGGGTAATAGACTTCATAGGTTTGAAGAGCATGACTTTGGTTTTGGTAGGATTGAGGGAAAGGTGACTGTTATGTATCCATGTCTCAGTAATAGTGAAGGCTGACTGAGTTAGTTGTTGTAGTTTGGTTATGGAATTAGAGGTGCATATAATTGTAGAGTCATCAGCATATTGAATAAGTCATGCTTGGCCTAAAGAGAAGTGGAAACTATTTATAAAAATACTGAATAACAAGGGTCCTATATAGTGACTTGGGGAACTCAAGTAGGGGTATTGAGCTATAGGAAGAAGGAATCTTGCCATTTGACAGTCTTTTATCTGTCAGTTAAATAACTAGAGAACCAGTTAAGAGAGGAGAGAAAAAGGCCAATTTTTAGAGAGTTGGTTTAGAAGCAGGGAGTGAGAGACAGTATCAAAAGCCTTTGAAAGGTCTAGGAATAGACATGAGACAATTTTGCCTGAGTCACAAGCTCTACTGATTGTGTCCATGAAGGATATGAGGGCAGTTGTGGTGGTGTGGCCTGGTCTAAAGCCATGTTGTGTGAGAGATAAAAGTTGGTTTTGAAGAAGCAAGTGCCAAATTTGAGTGTGGATGCACTTTTCTAAGAGTGTAGAGCTTGGAGAGAGAATGGCAATAGGTTGGAAGTTTGAGATATCAGAATTATTGCTTCCTTTATGAAGAGGAAGAATATAGGCTTTTTCCCAAATTGTAGGAACATAACATTTTTGGACAGATCTGTTTAGAAGGATGACTACAGGGTGGGCAATAGATTCAGCAGCTGACTTTAACAATTATGTAGAAAGGTTGTCAGAAGCATTAATGCGCGGTTTGAACTTAAGCAGTAGTCTTTTTACTGTGGTGGTTGGGATGGGTATAACAGTGAATATAGGTGTAGAGTTGATAGATTGGGAGGGTATTGTGGAAGTATTGTGATGGGGTACTTTAGAAGGAATAGCAGGGTTCATGGAGTTATGAGATTGGGGATAAGACGCAATAATGTGTGCTATAGCATTAATAAAGTGAGAATTAAAGCTTGCCCCAGTCCTTTGTCTTGGGTGTAGTGTTTCTGGGTCAAAAGGAGCAAATGGTCTGGAAGCATGGAAGCATGGTTTCTCATCTCCATTAGCCTTTTTGTCTCCTGGAGATTCTGTTCTTGAGGTAGTGGAGAGAGTTTTCTCTGCTTCTCGAGGAAGAAGACTCCCCTCCCTTGAAACCTTCTTCCAAAACCTTTCTGTCTTTGTGCCTTGAGCCTCAACATTCCACCCCACAGGGACAGCAAGCCCAAACTCTCCAAGCTACCTAGCAAGGTATACTCATATCTTCTGATACTTCTCCAAAATATCCCACCAAAAAAGTCCCTAAGAAGAGAAGTGAAAGTGTACTCCTGAAAATATGATCACTGAAGAAAGTGATTGTGATGAGGGGGAAGAATCCCCAAGATCACCACCTGACAACATTTCATTTGGAAACATTCTGGAGACATTCTGGAAATCCTCAAGCAATGGAGTGGCTGGTCTACAGATGACCCTTCCAAGAGGAATTGGTATTCCTGGAAGCCTTGGGGATGGCCCATCTACCTTCTGGGTTACTCAACCCCCTTGATCTTTTGGTGGGTGTGGAAGGAATCTGACTCTGTTGAGCCAATCCCTAATATACCAGACAGGATCCTGGCACCACCTAAAGCTAAGAAATTTTGGAGTAACGGAGTACCAGTAGATGCCATGGTCATACCGGCGGCCACAAAACAGGAACTTACAGAACAAAGTTCCTCTGTTCATCTCCCTAACAGGAAGTCTAGGGTGCTGGACAGATTTGGAAAGCATGCATAAGCTTCATCAACTTTTGCACTTAGGTCGCTGAATTATTTTGCACACTTCACCAGATTTCAGAGGGATTTGATTAAAGAATTCACCAAATCCTACTACATGACCATTAATCCTGAGGCAAAGGCCTTTATTGCCTCACAGTCTGGCATATCTTACCAGTTCTCCTGAAATGAGGACTAATTGTCCACCTTTGGAGGCAGTCAGGGGTTGTCTATCCCTGCACCAGAGAGCCTGGCTAGAGATTACAGAATATACATGGGTGCAGAGGATTATATCCAGAGGTTATATAATACCGTTTTCCCTCCTCCCATTAACAATAAACAAAATTTCCAACGTTCCACCAAGTCAGAGGAAAGAAGCAGCATGAGAGATAAAAAAGCTGCTAGAAAAAAAGAGTCATCAAAGAGGTGTCCCCAGTCCAAAAAGAATCAGGAACCTACTCAAGATTTTTTTTAGTGCCAAAGAAAACAGGGGACTGGAGACTGATTTTGGATCTCAGCATTCTAAACAAATCAGTTCAGTATATGAAGTTCTGGATGGTTAGAGTTCAGTTCATTTTGCCTTCCCTGCACCTGGATGACTGGATGTGCCCAATAGATGTTCAGGATCTGTATTATCACATAAAAATGAACAGACAATCCAGAAGACACTTACACTTCTGGCTGGGAGCCAGTCATTACCATTTCAGAGCCACAAGGTGTTTACCAAAAGCATTGCGGTATTAGCAACCCACTTGAGACTACAGGGATTCCAGGTGTTTCCTTACTTGGATGATTGGCTCATAACTTCACTGACCAGGCATCTGCTGATAAAAGCATGACTTTATGTACTCCATCTGTGCTCTCACCTGGGAATTACCATCAATCACAAGAAATCCCAGGTAAAACCATCTTAAGTATTAGAGTTGGTAGAAGCTTTGTTCAATACAATGTCAGTGACATCCTCCCTTCCCTTCCCTTACCAAGGATGCAGACTATTCAATTTCAAGTAAAAAAGATAATTTAAAATTCTTCACTGTCAGCTCAATTGATTCTCCAAGCTTTAGGGTCAATGTCTGTTGCAATAGTTCTGGTTCCATTAGCAAGATACCATATAAGAATTCTTCAATGGATCTTAGTGATTCTATTGTCTATTCTACACCAGCCTTTGTCCTCCCAGATCAGAATAACTCAGGCATGTGAAAATTATCTGTTGTGGTGGATTCAATCAGATCAGGTTTTACAAGGCCTCCCCTTCATCTTTCCTCAATCCAAGGCCATAGTGACTTTGGACATCTCTCAAATCAGATGGGATCTTCTTAGGAAAGACAGTCCAAGGAACAGAGTCTCCTGAACAGGCCAACAATTATATCAAAGTTATAGAAATGAGAGCAGCTCTCCTAATGTTGCAGGCCTTCCAAGACTCTCTTCCTTTGAGGAATGTTCCAATTCAGATGGACAATACATCAATGGTCTGATACATCAACAAACAAGGAGGAACCAGATCTTACCCCTTGTGTCAAGAATCTCTGATAGTGTGACAGTGGATGATCTCATTCAATTTCTGATAGCAATGCACATTCTGGGGAAATCTAATGTGAAAGTAGACAAGTTGAGCAGGTCCATTTTATTGCCTCATGAGTGGTCTCTCAATATAAGAGTTGTGGAAAAGATATTCCACCAATGAGGCCAACCTTGCTGCAGCCTCTTTGCATCTCTTCTCAGCAATAAGTGCATCAGGTTTATTGCCCTGATTCTCCCACTGGGGGAATCACAGACAGATGCTCTCCTCCATGATTGGACTCCCAGTCACTTCAGTGCTCACCCCCCAATCAGAATGCCCAGATTTTTGCCTCATATTTTTGGTCTATTTTTCATAAAATAGTGGTTTTCTTGCAAATTCGTGGTAATTCAATAAAGACTGCAGTCATAAAATAATCACAGATTATTGTGTTTCAGACTTCATACTCTTCAGGAAATTCATGCTAATGCAAAACCTGTTATTCTATCAACTTTCTAGGTTTGTAAGAGCAGTATTTAAATTGTCCCTATTTTGGGGCCTCTGTCTCACTTTTAGTTAGGGCTTTGTCCAGATCTATTGCTCTAAGAGATTGAGAGTTAATTTTATTTTTTATCTAGTTTGGAGTTTTTATTTTTACTGCTTTGCTGGGACTAAACTTGTTTTTTTTATACAGGTTGAAAAGTATGTTCAGACCTCCTGTCTCACCTGGCAGACATGACATTTTACGACTAAATCTGACAGCATGATTTCTCCACTTCCATTGATAGCTGGACAACCAGGCTCTCCTCCTCATTCCATCACATTCTTTTGTCTTCCCATAAAGCTTCCACTAGGAAGATTTACAGAAGTAAATGGAAAATATTTGTTTTGTGGGCACAACAGAAATAAACTGACCTTTTTTCAGCACCATTACTTAAAGTTCTCAAGTACTTGGCTACAATTTTAAATGAAGGGGCAAGCTCCTTGGCTATTAAAGTAAAACTAGTTGTCATTTCTAATTTTCATATACGAGTAAACCATTCCACCTTAGCTTCTTCAAAACTTTGTAAGGTCTTTATAAAGGGAACCTTCCTTTTGAGATGTCCCTTTTAATGATCCAACTCCACCATGACATGGGAATTTAATTTTACAAGTTTGACTCACTCTCCATTTGAACCATCAGCAAAGTGTGAACTAAAATGTTTAATCTGGAAAACTATCTTTTTAGTAGCTATAACCTCTGCTAGAAGAGTTTCAGAACTTCAAACCTTATCTTCTATGCCTCATTGTTTAATTTTTGATAAATATAGCATATCATTAAGAACCAACCCATCCTTCCTTTCTAAGGTGGTGTCAGAATCTAACATCAATGCATCTATCAGTCTTCCAGTTTTCTTTCCAAATTTCTCAAACAAAGGGGAATACATATGAACCACTTATGGAGAACCAAAAAATGAACCACAGGAACCAAAAAACTTCACTCCTGGATAGTGGATAAATTCCATTTATTTGTTGTCAGTTCCAAGTTGAACTACTAGCAGCAAAGTAACAGTCTGATGAAAAATCAGCAAAAACTGAAGAGCAGCAAAAAACTAAATCCAACGATGTCCAGAAAAAGAAATAGCAGCAAACCAATCTTCAAGTAAAATACAATGAACAGCAACACATAAATCTCCTAGCTCCTCTACTATAACAGCCTTTTCAGAGTCTGGGAAGGGGAATACATGTTAAATTTATTAGACATTCACAGACAGTTACATTTCTATTTGCATAGAATGGAAAAATTCAGAAAATCAGATCAATTATTTGCCTTCTTTTTGGGATCAAAATTGAGCAAGCCAATTACCAAAGTAACTTTAGCCAAGTGGCTAACTGATTGCATTTTCTTTGTCTACAAAAAATTGTGTTTATCTTTGCCAACACTTTTGAGACCTCATTAAGCCAGGTCCATGACTTCTTCAGTATTTTTATTCAGATCTTCCATGGATGATATTTGTGCTGCTGCAACTTTGGCTAATTCTCATACTTTTTCAAGCTGGATCTGGTCTCTATGGTCGACAGTGGATCATAGGATCATAGGATCATCTCAGGTTACTAGAATAATGGTCCTGGGGCCCTTACAAGCCTAGCCAAAAGTTTATCACTAAAAGAGAAATCTCAGTCAGCACCTGTTGCCCCTGTCAGTGAGGGACACCGGTGGAACCCCTGGGACAAACTTGTGGCCTTCGGGATCAATCCTTCATCAGTGTGTCACACTGATGAAGGGTTGATTCTGAAAGCTTTGTGATTTTTTTTCCTGTTTGGAATAAACACTGTATTTTACCTCAATGTTTCTAGGTTTGGATTTTTTTTTACTACTGTTTTACACTTTGTATTATGCCTGGTCGCATCTATATTATAAACCTGAAAGCTCTAAACAGTGAACACATGTACATTGACACACAAAGAGCGATCAACAATAACAGCGAAACATATATTCAGCGAAATTCAAAACACAGAATGTGTTTATTTAACCAACATCGCCATGCAAGTATACTGAAATTAACTAAATAAAAGTAAAATAACACACTATTGCAGGGGGGCTTGCCCCCCTGCAACCTCCACCCCCACTACTTAAATATAGCAACTCTGAGATTGCACTACAGTGAGGAAAAGGATGTATTTCCTTATTCCCAGGATTGCGCTACTGGCTAAACAAATGCATTTAGTGTTTTCACTTTTGCTGAATACATGTTTCACTGTTATTGTACATTGCTCTTTATGTGTCAATGTACATGTGTTCGCTGTTTAGAGCTTTTGGGTTTATAATATAGACCTGCCTGGTCTACCTACATGCTGTTCTTGTTTCTTTGGACAAATTTGTCATTTCCCATCCACTCATCAAGGTTGCCCTTGAAGAGGGTCAGTGAGGTACTCTGTTTGACATGTATTGGAAGTCTATCCCAGATATGGAGCAGTCTCTGGGAGACATACCTGTCTCTCCAGCAGGTTTTGTTGATGTTGCATATTATATTTAGGCCTTTTGAGTAGGTAATGTGTGAGGAGTTAGACTTACACATATGGAGCATCTGTAGTAGGGCATGGTCCGATATAGCCTTGAAGATGAGACACAAATCACCTCTGAGCAATCTTTACAACATCAAGTAGAGTGATAGTGATTTGAACCTGTTCACATAGGACATGTGCTGGAGGCCATGGATTCCATTTGTGAGGTATTCCTGTGCCCTTTCCAGTTGGTGCAGGTGTTTGGAGAGGTACATGCCGAAATGGGGCATTATACTCAATTATTGGCCTAATGAGGGAGGAGTACAGAGAGGTAATAACCTCCTTTTTTCTGAATGTAATCCCTTTACTTATGAGATGAACCAAGTACAAGGCTTTTCTGACCACAGCCTCTACATGATGGTCGAATGTGAGATTGTTGTCAACCTGAGTACCCAGGCTGAACAAATGAAAATTGACAACATCAGATAAAGAAGTTATGCACTCACCATAACATTCCATTTCTGTTGTCCATTTTCATTCTTCCTCAACTCCCCTCCCTCCAGCCCCCTACCTTTTCTTTGTGACTTCTGGAAGAATGAGAAGATGCTAAGGGAATCAATGTTCCTACCATTGAACTCCAGATATTGGTTTCTCATATAATGGTTGTTCCCTGTTTTTTACTTAGCAATAAGGTCAGCAAACACGATTTGAGGTATGTAGGGGAACTAGGTCATTATGAGTAAGGAAGAAGCTTGACAGATTTTAGTATCGACAAGCTGTAAAAGCAGCTGAGTCAAATCCGAGGATCAGATCTAAATCCACTTGTTGAGGAAGAATGAAAATGGACAACACAGATGGAATGTTATAGAAAGTGCATAACCTCTTTTTTGTCATTTCAGTGAGATGATGAATCTATTCTGTCTAAGGAGAGTATTTGGAGAGTATCATATAGTGAAGACAAAGTCTCAACCTTTTGATGAGCATATGCAGGACCAGGACTGGTTAAGATGTTGTTTAAGCAGTGGTTTAAAACTATTGAGTTTGTTGGAGAGTTTTATTTGTATGGAGATACTATTCCAGAGTTTAGCAATATATTGGGAGTAGATCAAGTCTCCTACAACATTATTTGATTTATTTCTAAGTAATAAGAATGTGTTACTACAGCAGAGGTCCCTTGCTGGACAGTAGGTCAGTAATACGTTATGTAGTGCAGGGCATTTTTCTGGATGACAAATGAGTTTGTGTGCTATAGATAGTTGTGAATATGTTAGGTAGTTGTATAATAATATAATAATATTAATAATATAATAATGTAATATAATGATAACAACCACTTAATAATAATAATAATAATAATAATAATAATAATAATAATAATAATAATAATAATATGCCTCCTAAATAGCCTGAGACATGACCCATCAGGGCTACTGGTATCACTGTTCAACCATAGCCTATGCACAGGCTTTATGCCACATAAATGGAAGACTGAAATGGTTATCTCTCTGCTCAAGTACAAACCTTCAATGGATCTGGGAAACTACAGACCCATTATCTGACTAGTCTTTTATGCAAAGGAAGGACTCTGCTTCATGATGTGTCTATGCATCTTTGAAATGAGGACATCTTCCACTCCTCTGTGGGAAGTATGTCATGTGGCCAGAGGGAAAATGAATGTTAGATGCACGGGCTGCATTAAAGGTTCTCCTAAGTGGTAGTGAAATGAAAATGAATTCATAAGATCATGCAATGACCATAATGTACAACCAAACACACAGCAGTAAACTGTGTCTGAGCTGAACATTACACTTGTGTTGCTATAAAAGCTGAATTCCATACAATGTAACACTAGCACCACCACATACGTCCGTCTTTAACACTGTCATACTGCACTTTACAGAATATGATAGCATCGTTGTATGCTTAGAAGAAGATGTTGGAAGGAGTGTGTGACATGGATATAGAGTCAAATTTCGGTGTAAAATTGTCTCAAAATTATAATTTGAATGTATACACACTCACATTGCTTGCTGTCAGATTACAACCCCTAAACATCTAGTTACAGAAGGTGTAGAACACAGTAATTAACTTTACTGCCATAGCTCAACTTTGTCTTGAATACTGTCAGAGTGCACTTTATATAGAATAACGTCACCAGTGCATGTAACAGTAAGATGTTCAGAGGAGTATTTGACACCGCTGTGGACTCACATGCCATTCTAAAATTGTCACCATCATGACTGTTGAAAAACCATACACACCATTTGACTACAACTCCTGCCTAACTATCTACAGAAGACAGTACATAACACAAGTGTCTTAGCACAAGTCTGGCTTTTTTAGTGTCAGACAACACTTTATAGCTAATGATACCATCAGTGTCTGGTGAGAAGAAGATGGTAGTGTCTCACATGTTGTTCTAAAATGGTCTCTATAATGTGAACAAACTGAACACAAACACACAGCAGTTGACCGCAATAGGACTAGAACCCCTATTTAATTTTCTACAGAACACAGTACATAACACAAGTGACACAGCACAAATCAGACTTTTATACTGCTGTTGCACAATTTATAATGGATGATATCATCATTGTATGTCTGGGAGAAGATGTTGGTAGGTCTGTATGAACTGGTTGTGTAGGCATGTATGATTGTCAAAATATGTGTCCTGCATGGGACTGGATTGCTGTCAGTAGGATACAGATTTGCTTCTCAGACTACAGGTGACTTCAGTGAAATTAGAACCCCTTCCTAACTAGTTACACAAGCTAGAGAACTAAGTATTTAACACAAGCACTACATCACAAGTCTGACTTTTACATTGCGGCTAGGCAATTTATAGTGGATGATATAATCATTGTATGTTTGGGAGAAGATGTTGTAAGCCCTGTATGAAATAGCTGTGTAGGCATGTATGACTGTCAAAATATTTGTTCTGCATGGAACTGGATTGCTGACAGTCGGATACAGAGTCATGTCCTTCTGACTATGCACACACACACTTACACATATATAGAGACATGCACATAATGTGGCTGCTGTATTAAATTAACCCACATGTAAATATTTTGTTCCTATCCACAGAACACAGTAGTTAATAACTGCCCATCCCTGAAGTATGATTTTGCCTTGTCATACTTGTCTTTATAGATAATGCCATCATCATTATATGATGTCAGTTACATATCCTGTTATGAAAATGGTGTGCAAAGTGTTGAATTTGTATTTTCTGTTGTGTTTCCAACATGCATGTATACTTTAAAAACTGTTTCTCAGGCTAGATATAAAAAGCTTTCAGGAATGCAGATTTTAGAAGTGAGACATATGCAGCTGTTTCTCAATATGTTGCGTACATTGCACACAATCACACACAGCCACACACATGTTTTGTGATCAGCATGGATGCAACTGTATATGTACATATATTCATATTTGTGATGAACTATGTCCACATTAATTCATGCATAAGACAATCTGTATGTGTATTGTCACTATAAAGCTTTAGATGATGTAACAATGCAGTTGTGCTATTTATTTCTGTAGTGTAGTTGATATTTGTGAACTACTACTGACATATCCATTTTCAAGTGCATGAGTGCAGGGCACACATGTGTCCGAGGAAATATGTGTCCACATTAATTCATGCATAAGACAATCTGTATGTGTATTGTCACTATAAAGCTTTAGATGATGTAACAATGCAGTTGTGCTATTTATTTCTGTAGTGTAGTTGATATTTGTGAACTACTACTGACATATCCATTTTCAAGTGCATGAGTGCAGGGCACACATGTGTCCGAGGAAATATGTGTTCAGTCTGTAACACGTTCCTTCCCTTTGGTTGTGTTTTCACATAAATTATAAAGGGATGAAGACTAACTGTGCATTAAACATACTAATATAGGCCGATCAGCTCTTTACATAGTTCACCACAGAGCAACTGGTTTGTGCTATTAATGGCAAAGTGTTTGTGCATGCAAGATTCACATTGAGTGAATGCAACTTGAACCTGATAAGTAGTTCTGCATATAGGCTATATTAGAAATAGCTGACAGATACTATGGTGTTCATAATGTATTTTATACTGGAAATGTTGTATCATAAGATTTATAACATTAAGGAGTGTTTCTATTGCCTACCCCATTTGCATGGAGTTAAGCTGTGAACAAGCATGGACCTATGCTTAAATGAGAAAATAGTAATAAGTGTCATTGGTTTGCCTTCTGCAGCGCAAACATGTCAAGTGGAGCGGAGCAACAGTCAGCATAATAAAAATACCTGCTGCCTAGCTTTCTCTGTAGCAGCAGGTATAATAGCAGTGAGTTTATATTTTGAGCACGAATGAGATATGGTTTGAATCCAGCTCAATCTAATTTTTTACTTATTTTTTTTTCAAGATGGCATTACATAATTAAATGTGATCATTTTTGCAAATATGAGAGGCAATGACTACAGTGAAATAGTGTATAAAAACAAACATCAATCACTTGATTTATGTCAACAGTACACATATGGATTTGCAGTGTTATACATTCATCAGTGCAAATAAATCTTACAGTATATATGTAATTTGAGTGCCTTTACTCTGCTTTAACTGTGTGTTTCTTTAGTGCAGTGAGTTTAAGCAACATTGCATGGAGGTGACCACACTAAGCTACAGGACATGAAGAGCCATTTACCATTGCTTGACATTGGTGCTTGATGTCAAACTTCATGCAGACACAGATAACAGAAAGTGTAGAGCTCTATTAGGGGCATTTCTGCAATGGGTGTGGTATATAATTCTATGTTATAACCAGATTAAAGGTGTGAAAATGGGATAGATAGGAAAGTGGTGAGATAGTGGGGCAATTAGGAGTAAGAACAAAGGGAAAGCAATATAGCAATGTGCAGGATGGAATTAGGAGAGAACCTCAGTTATCCCCTTCTTCAACAGTGTAAAATGAACATTGATTGAATACTGGATGAATTTAGACTGTCACCTTAACAAAGATGGGTGACAAAAACACACTCATGTTGTATAGCCAATTGGACTGAATTAAGTGTGTTGAGATGGCACATATGCAAACTGGAGAACTATGTCTGTGATGATATTGTTTCAGTGGGATAGGTGCCCATTTTTTGATTTTATTTCAGTAAGAGAGGACTGTTGGATAAGGACATAAGTATGTCAGGGTCAGGTAAGTCGAGTAGGTGAGGAAGTGGCTACAGGCAAACAGCATAAACAAGACAGACAAAGGGATGGCGAAGGACACAAAAAGGTTGGGGACACCATGATTTGGGATAGGGAGGGGGCACCATTGGCCAATGACCATTAAGCATGGTGACAGTAAGAATCTAGTCCTCATCCTCAGAGCTGTCATCATCAACCCTTTCCTCAGCTTGCTGTTGGAGTGCTTGACAGTTTTTTTTTTTGCAGCCATTCCAGTGAGCATTTTTTCCATACAGCTGAGGTGTACACCAGTGGTAACTTTCGCAACCTCACACACCATGCCTGGCAGGTGACAAAATCACCACTTCCACCAATGCTTCTGGAGGCTACCACTGCACCAGCTGCTGGTTTAATGGTTCCTGATGCTGAAGGTCCAGGTAGTACATGGGCCACAGAAGCAGTACTGCCAGGTTGCATCCCTGAGGGCCCAGGTAGTACCTGGACTACAGAAGCAGCACTTCCAAGTTGTATCCCGGATGTCAGTGGGCCAGCCATTTGAGGGGTGGTAGTCTGAGTTGCACTGGCTGGCCTACCTTGCTGTGCTGGAAATCATTTTGTCAGTTGTCAGAAATTGATGACATCAGAATGTTGTGACCACACATACAAAAATAAAAAAAATAAATAAAAAAGAGAGATAAGGGGTGGGGTAAGAGACAAAAAAGTAAACGATAATTAGAACCATCATATGTCACATACAATAAATTACTACAATATAAATATACTTTTACCTTTACATTAATTATACTTAATTATATTTTTTAAAAGCTACGAACTAGGACTGATAATTGTTCCAAGTAATCTTTGAAATATGCATATATATATATATATATTGCACGTATGCTTTCTCAAATAATGCAGATTGCATTAACAACATGGCATTTATGCCATTTTTGTTGAGGTAATATTTAATCATTTTAAAATACTTTACAATGTATTTGTTACCTGTGGGATTTGAACCCACAACATCTGAACACACTCTTAGAATAGATTCCTACAATTTCTTTGAGCTACAAAATGAAGCATGCATGCTTTGCTATTAATGTATAGAAGAACAATACTTTAAATACAATAATAATTATTTTATGCTGCATATATACCTCTTGCTTCTCTTAGTCTTTCTAAACATTCAGCATGGACTTCACTGTTCCCTGCAATCTCCTGGGCAGCTGTAAAATAAAGAGGAGAGAAAAAGTGAAGCACATTATGCATACCAGTCTTGCCTATCTTCAGCTTTGACTATCATTTAAATTATCTTTATCTGTATACTTACATAACTGAGGGATATCAGCAGTCATAAACTCATCCAGCCATTAGGTCATTGTAGTGGTGCCTGCATTGCTCTCCAGTGCTTGGAATGCCAGTCATACTGAATACAGCCTTGGCAAGACTATTCCAAGCCTCTGATTTATATTGAGACCCAGTATAGCCCCCCTGCAATAGCCTATGGCTGTAGTGCTTTACAAGGAGTCCAATGAGTATTCTGGACTCCTCTACACACCATTTTGGAGGCTAAAATTGGGCACCTTTTCTAGCTCCTGTCATGTCTGCACAGGTCATGCAACAAAAGTTAACGTGCTTTCCCACCAATTATTGCTATCGCATTTAATGATCAGCACAAAAACCCACATAACCATGCCATCCATGTCTGTGCAATGTTAAGTGAAGGCAACATTGCTAAACAGAGAGGGAAGCAGTTTATGAATTAGGAAGGGTAATGTGACACTTGGTATCAGTTTATGGGTAGGATGCTGCTATACCTGTTAGATGACTTCACTTTTTAGACATGTATTTGGGTGTATAAATGTTACGACCTGTCACATTTGTATATGGCTTTACACACTGATAAAGGTAAATTGTACAATGTGTGAATTCAAACCTATCTAAAACAGACAATACAGACTCTTTTACATAGGTATTTTAACTCCTTGACACTGAGGAAGTGTTTGTCAGATATGATCATAATTATATACAGACATTAAAGAGTGAGTGGTTAACCATGTATGTGTGTGTCCTGACAATGTCCTGATTTATACATTCATGCTTATATGATGATCATTGAAGTATGAAGTCCATCCCAAGGCAGAAAAGACACTTTTATGTGCAAAAACATAATTGTCAGTATATCCTCAGTCACACATATAATTCATGTGATATCCACTGCTGTACATAGTTATTGTTGTGTCTAATTATATTTATATTGTCCTTTAGTTTTAAAAATTGAGTGGAACCACATGAATAAAACTTGGTGCTAGATTAGAACTTTAGCAGATCTGTATTGTGGCCATGGATTTATACCAGTTGCCACAGGAAAATGTACAACAGTATTTTTTACAGTCATTACTGTGCAGCATGCCCACTCCAACTGAGGACTTGCTTGTTACACAAGCTCATTAGTTTTATATGTATACATGTATATATATATATATATATATATAGTTAGATAGATATAGATATATATAGATATAGATAGAGATATAGGTATAGATGTGTGTGTGTGTGTGTGTGTGTGTGTGTGTGTGTGTGTGTGTGTGTGTGTGCATGTGTGTATACATTTAAGATATGAGCGATTAACCATGTTTGTGTGTGACATGAAAGTTCAGAAAAACAAATGCTTACTTGTAGACCCATAATTGTATTGATAGCCACAATTAGACATTTATATCATGTGTATGCTCACTCAACCTGATATACATAGTTATTTTTATGTATAATTATTTTTATATTGCTAATTTTAATATAAATTTCAGTGGAACAGCATTAATAAAACTTGGAGTTTGCAGGATTAGAATCTTGGCTCACCTGTATTGTGGCCCTTAACTTATACTTGCTGCCACAGGGAGAGCTAAGCAGTAGCTCTATTTTTCACACTCATTACTGTGTATGTATGCTGACCACTGCACGCAAATGCCACTTAGCATGTTTGCACAATGCATGTTTGCACAATAGAAGACCACACATGTTACAATGTATCTTTTTAGAAATTGACAAGTCTGCAGGCATTGTGGAAACATGCTGATTGCTCTGCAATGCCACTTAGCATATTTGCAGGATGGAAAGAAAAAGATGTAACAATAAAACTTTTTTGAAACTGACAATGTCTGCTTATTGTCTGCATGTGTTCTGGAACTGCAGGTGTTATGGAAGTGTGCTGGTCATCAGGCAACACCACTTAACGTGTTTGTAAAGGAAGGAAAAAGATGTAACAATGTATCATTTCTGAAACTGACAATGTCTGCTTCTTGTCAGAGACATCACGCCATGTTTTCATGGAGGTTAGCAATATACAAATGAAGCAGGCAAAGCTCAGCATGTATTATTCTTTTATCATTAAAAGATAAATGTGGGGCTTGAACCATTATGTATATATTCTACATGCTGTGTGCGTCATCATGTTTACCAGGTGTGCTACATGCACCCATGATTCATGACTGTAATTTATACTGTCCTTATCATAGAAGCAACTTTCATTAATTTTAATTTATTTATCCATTTCACCGTATTTGTGGTAAGTCGCATGCCTGCAAATATTAATTGCCTGCTTGTTGTCTGTGATAAGAAAATGTATGATGGATTTTTAGGCAATATATCAGCATCCTCCAAAAGCAGAAAAATCATTGGGAGCATGTCTCTCATGCAGTAGTATGGTCCCCACTAAGTGCGGAAGCAATTACACATCTCAACACTCCTATATCATATGGGGCAGGTCAATAAGACAATTAATGACCTTAACACTGGGAAGGCCATGGTGCCAGATGGAATCCCAATAGATCTCTACAAACTAGGAAGAGAGTTGTTAGCCCATTTGCTATCAGGTTTTATGGAGAGCCTAGACATAGGGTAATTACCCCAATTGCCAATATTCTCACCTTTGCCAAGGAAGGAAAAGATCCACAAAACCCAATGAAGTATTGACCAGTCTCGCTATTGTCAGCCAGACCTAAGATATTAGCTAACATTTTGGCAAATAGACTTGGCATCCATATTCAAAATAGTATGATGAGTTACCAGCAAGACTGCACCTGACAGACAGAGGATTTCTGGACTCTTAAGATTGCTCTATAACATCCAAGGACTGTTGCAGAGGAGCTAGGAGCCACACATAGCTTTGTTCATTGATTTCAACAAAGTCATTGACTCCTTGTATAAGGATTATTTATAGGTGCTTTTCTATGCATTTGGACTATTCCCTGGTCTTTTTAATTGGTTCCAGATGTTATACAAATACCCCATAGGTATGGTGATAACCAACCAATCCATATTTGATCCTTTGAACTATTTCGGGGCAAGCAACAAGGATGACCACTTCCACCATTATTGTGTATTCTGGTTGTGAAAGGGATGAGCCTACACATGAAGTAGATCAATTCCACTGTGGTGTCCCCACCACAGCAGGCAACATTTTAGTGGATGCCCAACATGTAGATGACTGCACTATTTGGCTATGGGCCCATGAAACCATTTACCAGAGGTACTAAAGGTCTTCCACCAGTTTGGGAACATAACAGGACTGGCAGAAAACTGTGAAAAGACTGTAGTTTTCCCCTTAAATTACAGTAGCCTATGCTTGGAAGGACACTTTACAGACTTGGACATTGCAGTAGCAGAGGGATGTGGTATAGCTGTGGATAAAAATGTATTAAAACTTTAAGGATATAGCAGGAGCAATTTTGAAACCCATATAATTTCTTTTTTAAGACAAACACAGACTATAGAGACACTTCAAATTCCAACTCCTGTCAAAAATTGCAGGTGTAAATGTGGTACCACTACCAAAATTCATGTTCATATCTAGATGTAGAATGAAAAACGTAAGGCACATGGAAATAAGCTAAGTATAAGTAAGACAGTGGTAACAACAGCAAATTAGGGAAATCAGAAGTAGCTGAGAATTGAGATAGAAAGGAGAACAGTGGAAAATGTTAACAGCTTCAAGAATCTGGGAGGGGTGGTTGAAAAGAAGGGAAGTCTAAATGAAGAGGTGAAAGCTATAATCAGAGGGACTGCAGCCTACTGGCATAGAGGGGCAGGTGTAGTGTATAACAGAAGAATGTCAATGAAACTAAAAAGTAATGTGTATAAAACAATATACTATTGCAGTATTATATGGTACAGAAACCTGGGCAATAAAGGCAGAGCAGATGAGGAAGCTAGAGGTGATGGAAATGAAATACCTGAGATGGGTGGTAAGATGCATACTGTGGGACAGATGAAGAAATGAGGTAATAAGAGCAGAAGCCAAAGTCACTCCAATTGCAGAAAAGATCAAAGAGAACAGATTACGGTGGTTTGAGCACATGTGCCGAAAAGGAGAAGACAATCTGGTGAAGAAGATTTGGGACAGACAGGAAGACGGTAAGAGGAAACAAAGGCATCCAGCAAAGAGGTGGCTGGATTATGTGACAGAAGATCTGCAGCAGTCAGGCATGAGTAGTGAAGAAGGCAAGAGTGTAGCACTGAATTGAGAGAGATAGCAATAGTTAACATGACACCCTAGGAAAAAGGGGGTTGATGATGAAGATGATGATGATGGTGATGATCTAGATGTATCCCTTCACTTGGTCTGCCTATAACCAATAAACTAAAAACACTCATAGCCATATTTTTGAGATAGTCCCAGGATTGCAAGAAATAAATTAATGTTGGCATAGAATCATGAGGGACTGGGCCTGCTAGATGTACCTGCTACTCCTAAGAAATGTATTTTAGGAAGAACATATCTGAGAACAGTTGAGTCTGGATGGAGACTGGATGTGATTGCACCCATGAGTAAGAAATGAAGGGAGGAGGGTATAGGATCCTGGAGTATAGAAAAAGAAACTCAACAGGTATAAGTGGACTCTGGTATCAGATCTGGGTGCATGACTCTACTGCAAAAGACAATAAGCCAGTCTGATAGAATACATGGATTGGAGTGAGGTACTGTACTATTTAGATCTTTTCCTGGTAGAGACAGAATCCAGATGACTTACTTTTAAGGAGTGTCAGGAGAAATGCATAAGAATTAACCAATTACCTTGGTAGCAATATCTCCAGTTAATTACCATTGGTAAACATAATGTGTAATGTTATAATGATTAAGTTGTTTGCTTTACAGAAACAAGGTAAAGGGTCTGATTCTCACTTTTGGGAGGGGCATTGGCTGGACTTAAAATGGTCCTCAGGGGGGAAAGCCTAGTAATTATGTATGAAACTAAGGTAGGGAAACAGCTCATTGGGAGGATAAACTAACACGTTTTACCAACTGATCAGGGGATACGGGATTAGCTAAACCCCACCTCTTGTCCCACTCATTCTATTTTTTGACAACTATAGCACAACAGTTTTTGAAAAGGAAAATGACAAATTGTCCATGATTGTAGGTAAGCCTGTAGAAGAGGCACGGTGGTCAATAATTCTCAATCTTTGCAGACAACAAGCAATCCTTGTACATATTGCTTTAATTCATTTTTAAAATAATGCATTTCTGATAATGAGCTTCTCATCAACTGAAGAAGTAGGGTAGGGTGTATTGGAAATTTTAGCAATGTGGTGTACCAGATATTACCTCCCTTCATGTTTTATGGCAATGCCTCCAGAGCACTAGCATATGGGAAAAAATCCACATGGCAGTGATCTGTATGAGCAGATAAAACATCCCCCATCTCTAAGGCCATATTCTGGGAGTTAGGTATACTAACTCTATTAGATGAAATGAGAAAAGGTGGTCGATGCTAATATAGGTAAATGTAACAACCATTTTGTTTAAGTACTGAAAGATTGCCCATGGACATTTCACTGTAGGTATGTATTGTTATGTAAATAAGTCATGTGCATCTACAAGAAACTAAAAAAAAAAAAACTTTTCAAATACAAACGGGTTTGTCACAAAAGGAAATACTGCAGCCCAACTATCTGGAATTTTGAAAATAATTCTATGTTATTTGTGAATACTGATATGGTTCATACAGAAGTACATGTAAAGGTGTAAAGTACTGAGCTAAAATGTAACCACAGCATGACCTGCTAACTTAGAATAGAAATGTATATAAACTAATGTCATTGTGGAAATGTATATGTTTTAATAGTAGACACTAGAACATAGAAGGTTAACTTGCAAAACTTCAAGAAAATAAGATGAAATTGAATTGTTTTATGATTGTGCCATAAAAGTTATCTCTCAGTTTCACTTCAGTAGCAGACAAAATGTCTAGAGCTAGAAGTCTCTGCATTGTCTTGCAAGAGAAGTAATTACTAGGTTTGAGATGCAGAAGTGTTTTGTTTTATGACTTCCATGTTCTTCAAACATCTGAGAGATATGTATTATTCACACAGAGATGTAAAAGTCTGTTAGTTTCTGACAAAGGGGGTAGCTTGGGAACTAAAGTCAGGTGACAAAAAAGTGATGTCATTCAAGCTAATCCAGCAGTAATATTTGATATTAATTTAAGAACTCTCTCAGCGAGAGAGAGAGACAGAGAGAGAGAAAGAGGGCATTTTGCATTTTCTCTTTGACCTGGAAACATCCACTCATCACCACCTTCTGCACTTCTGCCTGCATATTGTTCTGTAAGTAAGTTTTTAGGGCATAGTAGCATTCAGATAGAAATATAGAAATGTATAGCTTAGATGTTTTCTTTATTTATTTGAGACTGTCCTGCAATGTTGTTTTTAATATCTCCTGTGATTTTGAACTCTGAAGTTACTGTGTTAAATTACTGTGTATTGTATTGTTCTTTTTTTATTTATTATTTATTATTAAATGTATTTAAACCTATCATTGTGGCTGATATTTGTGAGACATATTTAAGTTTGTAGAATACTCGCATATCTATAAGGTAACACTGTACAGACCACTCCTAAATAGCCTAGCTCTTGGTCAGACTACCATTCAGATAGTAACATTACACAGTAGGATTGGAGACCCTTTGTTAACGGCCTTATACTAGCTGATAAGGGTGGCTGGTGGCAGCTGCAACTAACTTATAGTCTAGGCAGAAGGAGGCATGACTAGTAAACCTATGACAGTCTTTCCCAGATGTGTGTGTGTGTGTGTGTGTGTGTGTGTGTGTGTGTGTGTGTGTGTGTGTGTGTGTGTGTGTGTGTGTGTGTGTGCGTGCATAAATCAAACCTCAGAGTGTGTGCATGTCAGCTTCTTGGGCAGGGACATGAAGCACTGGTTGGACAGAGAGAGTGCTGGAGGTTTGGCTTGGCCACTCAGCTGAGATCTCAACCTTATAGCTGTGCCAGTGGGGAGTCTTATTGGGTATTTGGAGAAAAAGGGAGAAACCAGCACCAGACTGGCTGCGATCTCTGTGTGCTCTTAAGGGAAATTGCACTTTATTGTGTGTGTACTTGCCATCACTGTTGCCAGTGGTGAGGATTGAGGTGCCTTGATTACTGGTCCAGTGTAGGTGTGTCACAGGGTCTATCTACCTCCTTGCTTTAAATGAACTTTCATGAATTATTTAAAAGTTTTGTGACTTTCTCCATAAAAATGGAGTAGCATTATGTAGTGCACACTTGGACTAGTGCTTAGCTAATATTCTGTTTTTTGGAGTTATTATAAGAGGTTATGAGGGAATTAAGATCAGTTATTGGATTTTAATAAGGAATGCTTATTACTCATTCAATTTACATTGGTTAGATGTAGGTTTAATAAAGTTTGATATAAAAAAAACTTGAAGTGCTAGTATCTACCAATAAAAGAAATAAAAGTAAAGAGCAAACAGAATTTCTTCTAGAAATGCAACAGTACGAGTGTGAAAAAACATCTATTATTACTGTACAGAAGGATGAATTCCATTCTCAGCAGGTGTGAATTTTGTTCTCTTTGTTTTTTTTTTCTTAGCAGAACTGACCTGTGTCTTAAACAAAAAGCCAGGAGAGCTGCAGCTCTGATACAGGTTTTATTGGAATATATTTGTACATAACCTACAGAGCTATGGCATCCTACCCTTGCATAAGAATTCTGTGTTGACTGATTTATGGTGTAGACTGTTTATCTTTACAATTCCAGTTTAATATTATTATCCTGCAGTTAGTTGTCTGCAAGAGGTTATTACATGTCAGAATCTCTGGTGCACTTCACTACTGTTCAAAAAAGAGTGAGATAGAGAAACAGATCAAAGAAAGGGAGGGAGGGAGAGGGACACTTTGGTAGTTTACTTTGTGTTATTTGGGTCTATTCAAATGAACATACTCTCTCATCTTTCATTAGTGCTCTGAAGTAATGCTATATTGTCCTTCAGACACCATTTTCCTACTACTTCTATCTTTTATCATGGACACACAGTCTATTTCCTGTTCTGTAATGCCATTACTTATCTTTGTACACAGGTTACCCCTTCAAAATGCAGCTGTCTGAGGAAATACTCTAGGAAAATGCTGCAGAAAGAAACATTAATGGTAAAATACAAGGATCACAAAATTTGCTTCTAAAGTTCACTCCTTTATTCAGCATGCAAGACAGCATGCAGAATGTATAGTATATAGCATTTACAGTGGCTAGATGGCACAATACAGCATCTGATTGGCCACAAGTTGTCCTGCAAAGGGACTGGCACTCATGTAAGTGTCATACATGCACTGAGGAAACACTAAAGCAGAGATATAACATGCACAGGAGGTCAGTGCACAGTGGTGTGCAATAATGCTCACAATACAACAGTGCCTTTACAGACAGGACCAAGTTTCTAGCACACACATGTAAAGCATATAGGTGCATACATTCATAGGTAAATACTAGACTATCAGTTTGCAGACTATTACACACCTAGCTGATAACCAGAGGTTAGAATCAAATCCTGAATCTTGCATTTGTGAAGTAAGGACCTTACCCATTTTGCCAAACCTCCCCAACATGGAGCAAAAGGGGGTCAGGCATGATTTTCACTGGCATCAGGGTTAGATTCTGGACATATGAGTGGTGATTAGGTTCTCACATTTATCAAATATCCAGTATTCAGAGGAAGGGAGCATGATGTTAGCCAAGAAAGAAGGAGGATGTGCAACCAACCTAGAGTATGTTTAGTGACTACAATCCTTTAGTAGCTTACATATATTGATCCCTACTAATTCATTTCTTGAAATTACTAACCTCTCAGGCAAACACATACTATATAATTCCTTAAAAAATATAGTGTACATTCATTCAGAAGGATGTCAACATAATTTAGTTACCATCACAGCGTCACTGTTGATGACATTTTCTTTTTATATAGTTATTTATCTTCCTTTTCCTCTTATTTTATTATTTAAAAACATTATCATGATGGTACACCCCGCTTTTAGTTCAACCCATTATGGCTTTGCTCCTGTTTCCATAACATATATTTATTTATTTATTTTCACTTTGTGACTTACGTACATAAGCATGTGGCTTTTCTTGTGACTGCATCTGCTTGCACATCCTATGCTTGTTAGTATGCCTCTTTCAATAACCTGTTTTTTTTTTCTTTGGCTAAGATCATGTCTGAAAAATATTTCATTTTTGGACTAGCACGTTTAGCTTGTTAAATATTAATAAACAAAACAATACATCAGTACATAACTTTGATGGAACACTGCAACTCCTGTAGATACTGTTAGTGTAAAAGGAAACTCATACATGGCAATTACCTGCTGACGACTTGTTGATATCAAATATAATTTCATAGTCAACAGTCAGTAGCCCTACTGACCTTCACGGCTGGAAAATTAGTTTTTCACATAATTTTGCATGTGAAAGTCTGAGTGGGTAAATAAGCCAGCTCTATATTTGATAGCTACATGCTGTGTTGATCTCACTGGTGTGATGGAAAACAGAGGTTTAATATGAAGACAGCAATGTTCCTCCTAAAATTTCTGTGCTACTGTAATGATGGTAAACAAAGCAGAATGTAATAGGAAGTGGAGCTCTGCACCTTTTATTTCTGCACTATGGTTCAGAAATTGCACTTTAAGGTTACTTACATTCTAATCAGCTATGCAGAAACTGAAGAATGTTTTTAATTTGGTGAGTAATAAACCCACTTGCAAATGTTATTTGGTGAACAGCAGTAGCTGTAACCTTAAAGCCAATGTTCAAGAATGAAAGGCAAAACATTGTTTTAACTTTGATGGAGGGCAGAAAGGGACATAGTATGTTAAACCATAAGAAAAGACAGACCACTTTTCTATAAAAACAAGAACGGCATCAACTCAGATGGAAGGCAGGGTTTGCTAGCGTAATGTGTTCTGATGTTCTAGGTTGCAGTCACTGCATCTAACCCTTTCAGGCACCTGTTCAATTGTTATATTCTACAAATAGTTCTCAATGACTTTTGGAGGTGCATTTTGAGACTGAGGTGGTTTCAGCATGCTACAGACTGAAAAGCTTAGGTGATGTAGCATTTCTTCAAAGGCAGATTTATTTGCCAAAGGCAGTTGATGAGTATCCCAAATAGATGCCTCCTGCCCCCCAAAAAAGAAATCAAGCACTTCTCACTCAAACCTTGCAGCTGCATTATGTTAAGTAGACAAAGCAATGCAGGAGGGAGATAGAAAAAAGGAGACAGAAAAAAAACAGACACAGAAATACATTGAAAGATAGCTCACTGCAATTTTGTTATGAATCTAGTGCATCTGGGTAAATCATTTGTCTTGGAAAATATGCCATACATTTTAAGTGAGCTGCAAGCATTTGTTGTGAGTCATATTATTAGGCGTTTGCTGTATGAATCTTAGCAGCTATATACAATGTAATTTAGCTTATTCTGTCTTCATGAGTAGTTAATATTAAGAAGCTGGGATCACATTAATTATGGCTAAGGAATTGTGTACACTTTCCAGGACAATTCTTACCAGAATAATTGAGCAGGGTGAAAAACTGTATGTTTGTGTCTGTGTGTGTGTGTGTGTGTGTGTGTGTGTGTGTGTGTGTGTGTGTGTGTGTGTGTGTGTGTGTGTGTGTGTGTGTGTGTGTTTTGGGGCTAGACTCATGTAACTTAAATACTGCCTAGAAAAATATAGAAAGATTAGCTGTAAAAAAAGTGATTGTAAGCTGGTTCTGCCTAGCTGTATAACAAGACAGCATTTGTCTTTAGATTAAGTAAAGTCTGGATATGCGACAGAAAATTACTCGTACTGTTCATAGTAATACCGTTATTCCTTTACTAGTACGCATAGATTATGCTGTAAGATTTTAACAAATACATCATTCAGTCCTAATGCCCATGAGCATATTATTATGAAAACCTTGTAGCAACTGCACAGTGTGTTGAACACATAACCAAGCACTTACACCCTATGTAGCAGAAAAAATGCCTCCACTATACCCACTCAGACCATGGAACTTCACAAAATCATTTCATTACTTATTTTAAGGCATGGAAATTCAATTTGTATTTTATACTTCTGGGCATCTACAACCTTCTTTGAATCCATAAGACTGTGGTAGTAGTCACAAGAATTCACTGTGAGTGGGTCACATGGAACACGTTTCAGATTCCCCCACCTATAGAACTTATTGAGTAACACAGCAGTAAGGAGTTTGATACATAATTATGTTTTTGTTACCTATTTATCTGCCAAGCAGGTAACCTCTGGTGCATGCTGAAGTTCGAAAGCATTTTGTGAGTATTATTTGGTTATATAATTTGCTTACAGGATGTAAGTGGAGATTGAGAAATATTAATTAAGGACTACACTATGAAGCTTTAACTGTCTTGAGCCAAACTAGTTTTCTGATTTTGTTATTTTGACTTTAGCAGCATAGCTTGCTTAGAGCACCCCACTTTTGTTTCTCCTGTATTGC